>NC_133459.1:13962500-14337500 GCF_048565385.1 Saimiri boliviensis
AAATCAATATGCAAATCCCATGCAAATCAGTACACAGATCGAATGCAAATCTATAGGCAAATCCCACACAAATTAATATCCCCTTTGTGTGGGCTGGGGCGTCTTAACCCAGGCCCAGCAAGAAGTACCTGCCTCCTGTCACTCAGGAGGAGAGAACTGCTTACCTTCCGGATAGGAGCCCCATGATGCTTTTCTCACATGGGGTAGGGAGGCTGAGCCAGCCTCACTCTCCGAAGCAAGTTGGGGTTGAGATTCTTCAACAAATACTGATGACTTCCTGCTAGGGTCAGGGGCCATCTCAGTAACAGGTGTTCCCTGCCCTTGTGGTTCTAAAAAAATGGGGGAGGGGTTCCTCTTCACCATCAAATTAACTGGTCCCCAGGGGGTCAAGCCCTTGCTGTTGGGGCCAGAGTCCCACTTGAAACTGCAGCCCCCTCAGGCCAGCAGCGTGGCTCCTGCAGCTTAACCACCCCCGCCCCCGCCTTTGTCCCTAGGAGTACGCAGACAACCTGACCAACAGCGGCGTCCACGGGGCTGTGCTGGTGCTGGAGCCAACGTTCAACGCCGAGGCCATGGCCACGGCCCTGGGCATCCCCAGTGGGAAACACATCCTCCGGAGACACCTGGCGGAGGAGATGAGTGCCGTCTTCCATCCGGCTAAGTGAGCACGGGCCGGGCTCCAGTGGTGTGGGCTGCTGGGCACAGTACAGCAGCTCAGGGCTCTGGAAGCAGATGGTCCAGCTCCCCATCCTGGCCCGTCACTTACTGCCTCTCACTTATTCTTTGCATTATGGTGGTCTCCTTTCACAGAAGCCATCTGGTCCTAGGCTTTTCTTTCTGGGAAGCTTTTTGACGTCTAATTCCATCTCCTCACTTGTTAGAGGTATATTCAGATTTTCTGTTTCTTCCTGAGGCAGTTCAGGAAACCAAGGCTCAGAGAATCAAAGTGCCTTAGTCTGAAGGTCACAGACTAGAAGGAGGTAGAGGAGAGGTCAGGCCTTGAATTAGGTACATATTAAATCCAAAAACATCCAGGTGTTTAGAGAAGAGACAGCAAGCAGTGCATGTGTAAGGAAAGGCCACGTGCAAGTGGACTCAGCTGGGGGGACTTGCATTGGCCTAATAGGATGAGTTGGTTGGTCCAGGTGGGGCAACTCTGGGGACAAAGATTTGGAGGCAAGAATGAGCATATTAACGATGCTTAGGAACCAGGTGAGCAGACCACATCAGCCTACCTGTCCTACTATCCTCATCTAAAAAGTGACCAGAGAATGAACATCTGGGCATAAACCAGTCCCCCTCCCAGTGGATTCTCTTCTTTTAAAATGATGCACTTAGGGTTAGATGACCATTTATTGAATGCTTGCTGTGTGAACTATCTAATTTCATCCTCCTGGCAATGTCAAGAGATCAGTAGCACTATCCCTCCTTTATAGATGGAGAAACTTCTTCAAAGGTACCAAGCTATGTGCCCAAGATACACAGCTAAGTAAGCAGCAAATCCTAGATTTGTCCTTGATTCTATCAATGGTGTACTATATTGATTGAATTTCGTAAGTCAAACCAACCTTGCATTCCCAGGATAATCCTCACATGACCACAGTGTTTAATCCTTTTTACATATCACTGGATTAAATGTGTTAGTATGCTGTTGAAAATACTTGCATCTATATTTATAAGGAATATTGGTCTGCAGTTTCCCTTCTTTGTAACATTTTTGTTTGATTTTGATATCAGAGTAATATAGGCCTCCTAGCAAGAATTGGTTTTTTTGGAAAAGTTTGGAAGGATTGGTGTTCATTGTTCTTTAGACATTTACTAGAATTCACCAGTGAAACCATCTGGTCATAGGCTTTTCTTTCTGGGAAGCTTTTTGACTTCTAATTCAATCTCTTCACTTGTTAGATTCAGATTTTCTATTTCTTCCTGAGGCAGTTTCAGTAGCTTATATCTTTCTAGAAACTGGTCCATTTCATCTAGGTTAGCTAATTTGGTGGCATGCAGTTGATCACGTAATTGTTTTCTTATAATGCCTCTTATCTCTGTAATGCTCACAGTCATATTCTCTCACTCATTCACTCACTCCTGGTTTTAGTGATCTGAGTTTGAGTTTTGTTCTTTTTTTTTTTTTTTTTTTCTAGCCTACCTAAAGGTTTGTTGGTTTTGTTGACAGAGCCCAGATGTGACCCTAGGGCTCTTTAACTCAGGCCTGAGTGCTAAACCCCCAAACCACATGGGGCCTTAGGGAGCAGCTGGGCCACTCCCCATGTTATACAGGTGGAGAAACTGAGGCTTAGGAAAAAGTGTGCATGGATAGCAGGGTCCAGGTGTCCCCGACTGCTCTTCCCTCCTGGCAGGCTGACACCCAAGCTGTTCTCAAAGGGAGGCCCACAGAGCCCTGCAGCAGAATCGCTGAAGCTGTTGTAAAATGCAGATTCCCTGGTCCTATCTCAGACTTGCAGGACCAGTATCTGCTGGCAGAGGCACGGCGATCTACATTTTTAGAATTCTGGGGTGGTTTTATGGAGACAGTGTTTGATAAGAACTCTATTTCAGACCAGGCATGGTAGCTCATGCCTGCAATCTCAGCACTTTGGGAGGCTGAGGAGGGAGGATTGCTTGAGCCCAGGAGTTCAAGATCAGCCTGGGCAACATAGGGAGACCTAGACCTTGTCTCTACCAGAAATTTAAAAAACCAGCTGGGGGTGGTGGAGTGCACCATCTGATCCCAGCTACTCAGGAGGCTGAGGCGGGGGTTGACTTGAGTCCGGGAGTGTGAGGCTTCAGTGAGCTATGACTATGTCGCTGCACTCTAGCCTGGGCGACAGAGCGAGGGTCCATCTCTACAAAACAGAAAAACAAAAACAAAACCCTCTTCCAGGAGCGATTGAATCAAAAGACCCAGGAAAAAGGCTTTTCTCCTCAGCATCATCCCCGTCCCCTGACCTCCCTTCTGGAGCCGCATGATCTGTAACAGACTTTTTTCTGAGCCCTGGAGAGGCGGCTCTAGCTAAATATTAGCAGGCATTCGTGAATCTGATTAAACCCTTGACCACCCATGAGGTGACAGGTGTGTTCAGGACTGTCTAAGACTAGTCAGGGAGCACCAGAGAAGGGACTGCTGGGGACGAGTAGAGTGGGTTCTTATGTTTCTGTAGGGCAGGGACTCCTTCAAGAATGAGATGAAAGCAATGAACCTCCCAATGACAAGACAGAAGGGAAATGACTCTGCCCAGGTCCACAGTCACCAAGAGCTATGGGCCTCAATATGACGTCATCTCCAGCCTCCTCCCACCACTTTGTCAATGCACGTGACCCAAAGGCACCAACGAGAAGTCTCTGCTGCAGTCTCACGATATCTGCTTTGACACACACTGACTTCCTGCCTCTCCCAGTAAACCTCGGTCCAGCACCAACAATGTGTCAGTCACAGGACTGTGCGTTAAGGACCTGGAGAATAAAACCAGTGGGCAGGAAGAATGCCGCGGGGAGCAGGGGTGTCCCAAAGGCACCTGCCAGGGAACTGGCAGAGCCAAAACAAACATTTTGATGAAAACGCATGATCCCTCCCCAACTGTGCCTTGAAGGCGATATGTCCTGTCACTAAAAGAGGAGCAGGACTGGAACCAGATCTCTACTAGTCAGAAGCTCTTTCAGGAACTGATCTCTGTCCCCTGGGATCTAGGCTGGAATAGTGCCCATTTTGCCATGAAAGCCACCCTCCGCAGTCATTGAACACCTGCTGTGAGCAGGCATTTGAGTGATCCATGTCCTGCCCTCACGAAGCTTACAGAGAGGGAAGAAGCCCTCGCAGGTGGGTGGTGTGGAGTTCCAGCCCAGGGCCTGCTCCCGCTCCAGGTTTCCTCTCTTTCCCTTTTTTTAAAATGGATCTCTGAGGGTCTCTGCTCATCCAAGAAAGGCTTTGTCTTCCATCCAGTCAAGACTAGTTTCATAGACAACTAAGTGAAGACGTAAACCCATCCAGAACGCCTTGTGGCACTCTAGCCCCAGGCAACCCAGGTTCAAACCCCAGCAGCACCAATCCCCGCTGTGTGACCTTGGGCAAGTTACTTAACTTCTCTGAACCCTACTCGCCTCATTTGCAGAATGAGTATGATAATCAGTATCTGCCACCCAAAGAGTCGACGGCAAGATGAGGTAAGACAATGCATAAAGCAATTGGCAAAGGAACCGGTACATCAAAAGACACCTAATAATATAAATAGCGATTTATTCCAATCCCAGCCCTAACCCCACGACTGCCGCCTCCCGTTCCTCCTCTGCGGGGTAATGGCTGCAATGTGGGTTGGAGTCCCAGCATCACTGCTTTCTTGCTGTGTTGAACATGAGCGAGTGGTTTTACCTCTCTGAGCTTCAGTTTCTTCCTCTGTAACAGGGCAGGTGACTCATACCGACCCTGTAGCTTTACAAAGGTTCAGTGAGGCAAAGTGTATGCAGCCCGCTTGATGCATAGATGCCATCCATAACTGACAGCTTCTGCTCTGCCTTCATCTGGAGACAGAAGAATCTCCAAGCAGCCAACCATTTCCTCTGGAATAGCTGCATGGGAGTCTCCTGTCAATTTGCTCCAGCATTCTCATTAGCATTCCAATGGAGAAGAACAATTCCATTACAAACTCAAATAGACTTGACCCTCAAACACAGAATAAAAGAACCTAGTCACCTGTTCTACCTCCTTGGCTGACAGGCTTCCCAAGACAGGGGCGATGGAAAACATTTATTCTCCGGTCACTCAGCAGGCCACCCAAATGGTGGTGAAAGGACGCATTGAGCTCGTATGAGACTCTGCCCGCCCCACCCTCAGACCATCCCTGAAATGTGAGCCCAGACTCCAGACACTGGGTCAGCTCAGTGCCCAGAGGCGTGGGCCTGTGTGCCATGGAGCCCAGCGGGGTCTTTGAGGCTGCATTTTTTTTTCTTGGACTTTAAATTCTGGAATACATATGCAGAACATGCAGGTTTGTTACACAGGTATACACGTGCCATGGTGGTTGGCTGCACCCATCACCCCGTCACCTACATTAGGTATTTCTCGTAATGCTCTCCCTCCCCTAGCCCCCCACCTCCCAACAGTCCCCGGTGTGTGATGTTCCCCTCCCCGGGTTCATGTGTTCTCATTGTCCAATTCCCACTTATGAGTGAGAACATGCGGTGTTTGGTTTTCTGTTTCTGTGTTAGTTTGCTGAGAATGATGGTTTCCGGCTTCATCCATGTCCCTGCAAAGGACATGAACCCATCCTTTTTATGGCTGCATAGTATTCCATGGTGTACATGTGACACGTTTTCTTTATCCAGTCTTTGAGACAAGAACCTTACCCTTTCTGAGTCGCAGTTTTTTCAGCTTGCAATGGGGATGATCACTCTTCTTCCCAGGGCTTTGCAGAGGGTTTCCTGAGCCACTGCGGTGAGGAGCTGACAGTGTGCCAGCACGTGGGGGTGGCCCATGAGTACTCTTTCTTTCCCATTCATTTTCTCCACTACAGCATCTTACGCCTCTCCGGACTTGTAAATCCTTGGCTAATGGGTTGAGACTCAACACTCAGGACGGCCCAGCTGGCAGAGGCTGGCTCCCACCCCCCAACCTTCCTTCCTCTACCACAATGCCTATTTAGTGCCTGGAATGCCCTACATTGACTCAGGAGATTCCAGTGAGATGCCCCGTTCTCCACAACTTTCCCTCATCAAAAGGCCTCCTCCCACCGTACCATTTCCTCGAGGTCTAAGTGACTAGAAATACTAAATAGGTCAGTTCAAAGCTTCTGAAGACCCCAGCCCTGTGCTTGGCTTATCCCCTAGAGCTTCTGTGTTTTCATGGGATTTAATCCAAAGGCCTAGATGGGGGTGGATTTCAGCCACTATGGAAAAAAATAAGGAGGGAGAATACTTTGGCACAGTGGAGGTCAAGGTTACCCCATACTCCTTTGTCTACAGAAAGGCACCCACTTTCTATGCAGGGGACAGCTTGTTAAGACCAGGGCTGGCCAAGCACTGTGGCTCACGCTTGTAATCCCAGCACTTCGGGAGGTCGAGGCCAGTAGATCACTAGAGCCCAGAAGTTCGAGACTAGCCTGGGCAACATGGCAGATTCTGTGGCTTCTGCCATTAGAACTGCTTCCTCCAGGTAGAGGAGAGAGGGTATTCATGAAGACCTCATTTCCTGACCCGCCACGGAGCAAGGGCCTGCCTGTTATGTGGAAGCCTGTGGAACCGTGGGTTCGAGAATGTGGCTCCTTTTCCATTCAATCAGTGCTGTCTCCTATACACCACTCCCCTCCCTGGAACTTTCTCAGCAAAATTTGCCCCAGAAGAAGAAGAGCTTCTCTGAGGCAGCTTAAAAGATGCTAGAAGGTTCTTTTTTTTTTTTTTTTCTGAGACAGAGTCTCGCTCTGCAGCCCAGGCTAGAGTGCAGTGCCACCACGAACCTGGCTCGCTGCAACCTCCACCTCCAGGGTTCAAGGGATTCTTCTGAGGTTCAACCTTAGCTTCAGAGTAGCTGGGATTACAGGTGTGCACCACCATGCCCAGCTAATTCTTTTTGTACTTTTAGTAGAGATGGGGTTTCACCATGTTGACCAGGCTGGTCTCGAACTCCTGGCCTCAAGTCATCCACACGCATGGCCTCCCACAGTGCTGGGATTACAGGCATGAGCCACCATACCTGGCCTAGAAGTTTCATTTCTTTTAATGATTCTACCTCCGTGGAGAGTCTGGCTCCTGGCTGAGCCTCTTGCCCTGACTCTCTTTATCCACAGCATCAATATGCAGACTTTTTCTGTAAAAGTCCAGAGAATATCTCTGTCAAAAGTCTACAACTCTGTCCTTATAGCAAGACAGCTGTCATAGACAACACATAAGTGAACGGGCACAGCTGAGTTCCAATAAAACTTTATTTATCAAATCAGTCTGCCCACTGCAATTGGCCAGCAGGCAGGCTGTAGTTGGCTAAATCCTATTCTAACAGAAGCTTCAATGCCTTTGCACAAAGAAGGGAGTCATGGGGGTAACTTCAGGCAGCAAGTCAGGTAGGGGACACAGACTGCAAATTTGAAGCAGAAGAGACTCCTCAGGCTTCTCCAAGCACAACTAATGAGCTACCATGCTGAGATTCTCATCTCAAGTCTTTTGCAGTAAGGTTTGCAGGAGTTAAGAGCAAGACTTTGGAGGACTGAGTTCAGATCTTGATTCTGCCGCTTATAGCTGTGTCATCTTGGACAAATTGCTTGCTGTCTCTGGCCTCCTCCCTCGTCTGTAGTGCTGGGCTGGCAGCCCTAAGCCCCAGGCGTATTGTGAGAATCACACTTATAAAGTGCTGAGCACAAGGACGGCACGTAGGAGGTCATGAGTCACGGTCATTGTCACCAGTGTGCTTGTGTGTGTCTCTGGGTTGGTGACTGAGCCTCCCCTGCTGACTCAAAATGGGCCTCTCCCCAGCTGCACAGGCATCCGGGAGACTGAGCGTTTTGGAACACCCCCCGGCAGGGCCTCCAGCGTCACACGGGCCGGGAAGGAGGAGAACAGCAGTGGTCTCAAGTCCAAGGCTGGCCGGGTAAGCCCCTCGATGTATTTGCCTGCATCCTGCACACCCAGAACAGGTCTTTTTTTCTCCTCCCGGCTGCACCTCCGTGGCTCCTGGGTTGGCCTGTGAAGGTGGAGTGCCAGGCTGGGTCATGGGGGCATCCGGGAGAGATGACCTGGATGTACCTTCGAGGAACCTTCACGATGCTTCAGGTACAGTGCAGAGGCCCCACAGGGCTTTGAGTAGTGGCCTGGATCTCAAAGTCAGACCTCGCCCGCCTGCATCAGACTCACCTGGGGCGGTTACTGAACGGACAGATTCTGGGACCCACCATGGCCTCCTGGAGCACGAGATCTCTGGGGCAAGGTGGATCCCACATTCAGCCAGACTGCCCAGAGGGTTCCAGCGCAGCCCCAAACGCTGAGCTGCAATCACTGATTTCGATCTGGGACATCAGTGACCTCACTAATAGCTAAGATGAACCTGTGGTGACTCCAAGCAAACAGTATAAAAACAAGTGCAGCTCAGGTTCGATCGCACAGACTCCAACAGACACAGATTCCTCCATGGAAATGCACAGACACAGATGGCAGAACTGGGTAATCCAAAACTCCTGCCATGTGAAGAACACATCCATAAGCATGAATACATTGCCACTTTACCCTTAAGAAACACATTCTAGAACGTGCCTTCTGGTCACTGGGACTGATATTGTCCCCAAAAGAGTGCAGTTTGTTTTGGTGGTGGCAAGGGGTCGCGGGGGTGGCAAAAATCCTTATTCCTTCTATGTAAAAGCACCGATGTACCTATGGTACATAGCAGAGCATAGTATGTCTGTGGCATTAAAGTTTCACAGCAGGGGTGCAATTAGGAGAAAGCGGTCTAAAAGTCTCCTTAGGGAGCCATAATAATAATAAAAAGAAGAAGAAGAAGAAGATTGGGAAACACTGGTCCGGAAAGAAAGGCAGTCAAATAAATAGTTTCAAAGCACTAACGTGACTGTAACACACAGAAGTGTACAGTAAGAGAGACGTATGTTGAAGGCCTACTGTGTGTGATAATAAGAATGACTATCCATTAAGTACTTACTCGGTACAAGCACCTGCTATGTACTTTGTAGATGGGAGTTTACTTTTTTTTTTTTTTTTTTTTTTTTTTGAGACAGGGTCTCGCTCTGTCTTTCAAGCTGGAGTGCAGTGGCGCGATCTCAGCTCACTGCAACCTCTGCTTCCTGGGTTCAAGCGATTCTCGTGCCTCAGCCTCCTGAGTAGTGGGGACTACAGGAGCACGCCACCATGCCCGGCTCATTTTTATATTTTTGGGAGAGACGGGGTTTCACCATGTTGGCCAGACTGGTGGGACTTCGCTTTTTACCACAAACCTGGGACTTAAAATCTACTATTCCCATTTTGGAGCTCAGAAGATGGGTCCAGAGAGAGGAAGTGACTTGTCCAAGGTCACACATCTGAGAAGGGGCAGAGCAGGGATCCGAACCTGGGTCGATGAGTCGCCAAAACCCGCATTCTTTCTGCCACATCAGGCCATCTAGAATATTCCTCCTTGACTTGGGAATGCAGTGAGACCTCACGGGCCCGCTCAGACATTCTCACAGGTAGTCTCCAGGACGCACTTCAACTCTCCACCCACCAGCAAGGGAAGAAGGAGACTTTTTCAATCAGGAATAATTAGACTGACGATATTTGTCCTTGCCCTTGGTAACCAACTGAATCCTTCCGGGTGGGGACATAAAGCCCTCCCCTAGCGGTCACTCACAAGCTCCGCTCAGTCTCCCTGAGCAGGGAGTATCATTACTAAGAGGAGGAGCACACGGAGGCTAAGTTACTCAAGGTCTCAGAGCAGTTAGGATTGGAGACGTTTCCCAGACCTCGATTCTTAATTCTTCTTTCTCTTCTTCCTGTCCTTTGATCATATTCTTGTCTTCTCAGCTGCCCCTGGGGAAGATAGGAAGAGGCTTCAGCAGCAAAGACCCCGATTTCCATGATGACTATGGCTCTCTTCAAAATGAAGATTGCGGAGATGATGACCCCCAGAGCAGGCTGGAACAGTGCCGTCTGGAAGGCTACAACAGCCTGGAGGTCACCAACGTGTAAGGACCTGGTGGTTCCACCAGACCCATCACGACAGACCCAGGAAGGAAGAGCAGCCAGATGGCCCCGGGGGTCATTCCTACTGTACATAGTGGCCGCAGGCTGAGGCTGTCCCCTGCTCCTGGGCAAAATTCCAACAGACTCTGTGGTTTCAGCTGCACAGCGCCCAGGAGAGAAGACACCAGCGCACCTGCCTTAGGTGAGCCATGGACTTCCCTGCTCAACTGGAGACTGGCCCAGAGGACCTGTCACAGTGTCCAGCCCCACCTCCATCCAGGATACGCAGGCCCCACTTCAGAGTGGCGGTCACTGTGGAGCAGCCAAGCAGTCCCTGGAGCCCTAAACTGAGCTGCCAAGGTGGGAAGAGGCCCATAGTTTCCCAAAACACCCTTCTAGAAGGAGCAGAGGGGACCCCAACTCCACACCCCAGCGCCCAGTGCACTGGCCGTGCTCAGAGCGGGCAGAGCTGGGTGCAGGAAGTGCGGCCTCTTGCCAAGACGTCGGACAGGGTGGGGGTGGGGGGGTCCTTGCTGCAGCATCCTTGCCCTCCTTGACCAAGAACTTGGGTCCTGATCGGGCTCCCTGAATCTCTCTTGGGAGAATGTAAAATGGGGGCTGGTCATTCCTTTCGCCTGAAAAGCTCTGCGATGCATGGGGGTGGACGTGTTGAAGAGCTGTTTGCCGATCCAGCCCCCGAGTGGCTACACTGAGTGGGGTGCCGGGGAATGATCCGTGTAGGAGTGGGGCTTAGCAGCCACATTTCTAGGAGACACAGCTATCCTATCCACAAAATTAAAGATATTGGGACGACAGGATCAGGGATGGCCGATGGCCCCATATGGTGAATCTCAGGCCTGTGGCTTGGTTTTGTTGAGATTCCAAACCCCATTATCTTCACTCAGTGACAACGGTATGGGGCATGGTGGTAAGTCTGGGATCTGGGGCAGGGAAATGCTTGACATGTTAACCCAACAAACCTGTGATGTCCCTGTCACCTGAAACACGGGAATGCTCACCAAGGTCCTAGCCGAGACACAGACTCCACAGAGCAAAGTCATTCAGTGTTGGTGGGAGAACCCCAGCCCTTTTCTTGACCTGCCACTGTTAAGCTGTGTGGCTTCTTCCCAGTGGCCTCACCTCTCTGTGCCTCAATGTTTTCATCGACAATACTTCCGGTTCCCTCCCAGGGCCATTGTGAGGATTAACACTTGCTAATATCTGTAACACACTTTGTAACCTCTCAGGAGACAATGGGAAGTTACGGGGTAGCCAGTTCCCATTTACAACACAGAAATACAGGGAGCTGGTTCCCTCCTACTCTGTTTCGGCTGGAGCAGTGTGCAGAAGGAGGACAAGAAATGTTCAATGTTCAGACTCGCCAAAAGCCTCCAACAGGGCTCAAGAAACACATAAATCCCATCAGCCCAGCCTTGAAAGCCAGTTTGACTCAAGCCTTCGGGCTTCAGTTCATTGACCAGACGACAGCCACCTGATGATTAGGGAAGGATGGACGCATGGCAATTCTACTTACATGTCGGGTTATCAAAGCGAGTCACTTGTTGGAACCGTGATGCTCGGCCTTCTTCGAGGCCATGTGCACTGGGGTTTGAGTTTCCAAGATTTGCAACACTTGTGTCAGCCTCTAAGAAACAAACCCAAATTGTTTCCTCTCGTGGGGGACGCCAAGCTCTGATGAACTTGAGAGTTACTCCTCTCCCGTGCCGAAGACCATGGCTTTCCCCACAACGACATAAGCACAGCTTTTCTTGCTATCTGAGACCAAATGCCTAGTTGGTAGACAGGTGGATGTTTGGCCTCCTAAGGGACACACTTCTGATCCTGGGCCCCAGGTGGTGAATCTCTGGCACGTGGCTTGGCTTTGCTGAGATTCCAGATCCCGTTATCTTCATGACGTCCAGCCTCATCCGCTGGGTCCTGAAGCTGCAGTCCACAGCTGAGAGAGGGGAGGTGAGACCTCCCTCCTACCTGGTGCCGCAAGTCACTCCCAAGCCACATCCGGCCTGGATGACCTGGCACCCCGGAATCTGCCTTTCGGGAGGCAGGAACAGCAGCGTGCTCGGGCAGGCAGCTATTCTCGCAGACTGAGCCAGCACTGAGCGGAGCGCCTGACTCAGAGCTGATGATTTGAGACCAACGTTCACCCAGGTTGTCAGAAATGGCACTTACGTTGTTCCCAGCCTGGATCCTGCTGGGGACAAGTGGACAACTGCGGGTCCCCGGTGGAGACGGTCTCGCCCCAAACATTCACAGCAGGAGGCCAGCAGGCCTGGGGCAACACAGGCAACTGCAAATGCCTCGTGTGATTTAGATTATGCCATCGCAGCCCTCTCTCACCCATGAGGCTCCCCATCCCTGGCAGCCAAGTGAGCACTTGGAGCTGGTTCCTCAACATGAGGATGGGTTGACTGTGAAATTGAGTCACATTGGGTGAGCTTTGACTGCTGGAAAAACCCGAAATGTCAACTCTGCTTCAAGGGTGGGCAGGAAGAACAGAAGGTGGAGACTTGGCGGAGAGGCTCGAGCTGATTGTCAAAGGATACAGAAGGGCCAGCTACAGGAAGGACAGTGACCTGCTATGCCCGTCCAAGCAGCCGGAGTGTGGTCTTGGTCCCTGCAGGGCGATGTGGCATCTGGACCTGGGGACAATGTGGATGTGTTTCTTGGAAAGCTGTGCCCGTGGGCGCAGAAGGCACCTGCCTGGTAGACTCTCAGCTTCCTGATCCCCCGGGTGCCTCTGCAAGGCCCCTTTGACCTTGGCTGAGTGGGACCTTTCTTTTAGAACTCTGTCTGTCTCTCACGCTGTTTTCGGACCCCAGGCTGCAGAGGAGGGAGTGTGCAGAAGGGCATCTCTGCAGAGCCTGGCCGGCAGGGAGGGCCCCAGAACGGGGACCCAAAAGCTTGAGGTCACTGAACAGGGCTGGGTACTGGCAGAACAGAAAGATTTGGCCAGATGTGACCTCAGCATTCCCTCCAGGGGCACCCACGCCCCTCTGACCTAGGGAGAAGGAGATCATAGTCAGGCCCAGCACTCCCTTTTCATCGGAGCCCACGCTTCCTGGGTACCACCACTTCCGCCCTGCATTCTGAGGCTCTGGAGGGCTCTTCCTGCTATGAACGGAGAGGAGAAAACCTGTGGGCAATGGCAACCTCTGAGTCTGGCATTCTTGCCGATGGCTGGCCAGCGAGAAGAATCTCCCGAGCCCTGACACACAAGGGCATTTGGTGGCTGCAGAGGAAATGAGCTGGCTCTGAACAAGATGAGGTTCCTAGGTGAATTTTAACACTGTAACAATAAATACTACTGCACAGCGCTTTACGGAGGAGGGTTTTTTTTTTTTTGTTTTGTTTTTCTGTGTTTTCTCATTGAGTGTTCCCAGCAGCCTCTTTATGAGATTACGAACCCATTTTCCAGATGCAGAAGCTGAGACCAGAAACGTGGAGGGGCTTGCCCAGCTCTGTAAAGTCCTGGGGCAGGGACTTGAACCCAGTCCACCTGCCTCCAAATCTCAGGCTCATCCTCACAATTACATACTCCCCCAACCCTCGCCTCCCTCTGCCCCCCACTCTGCTTTCCAGCTTAGGATTTACCTTAGCAGGTAGCATCACTCAAAGTGCAATTCACGTGCACTCAGAGCCTCTAGAAAAGTCCCTGTGGGAGCATTGCCTTCTGCCCCAGGAACTTGCAGTCAGGAGAGGACACCTGACAGGTCTCCTCCCCTTGTGTCAATTGTGTCACTCCGTCACCTCTCCTCAGGGCACTTACATCTTCAAATTGCAGGACTGGGTCTCTATGGGTGGGACCCCAGGCTCCCAGCACAGTGCTCTTCAGACTGCCCCATGCCCTCAGGTCATCTGGTGGGAGGTATTTTGGGGGTGCAGGTGCAAATCTGGGAATTCTAGAGTCCCACCTGAGATCAGCATTTCCGACAAGCTTCCAAGTGATGCTGCTGGTCCAGGGGTCTCACGTGGAGTTCCAAGGTGATGGCGCACAGACGGCAAAGCCCTAATCACACAAGGTGGGGGCTGGTTTGCAAGCTCCACCCAGATATCCAAACAGCCCCGAGAGAGCCCCACCCCTCCCAAACCAGGCTGTATGCTTCTCAAGGGGCAGAAATCCAGCCTGACTCACCACCCATTGCTCACGTCAGCAGGGGCTGAGCACTCTGGAAGTGTGTATTAAATGGGGAGGAGATGAGAAAAGTTAGAAGATGCTGAGAGACAGGCTGGGGTCAGCCAGTTTCTCTAGGCTGACCACAGACACTGTATTAATAAATCCTCCTGCGAGCCAGGGCCTGTCCTTGGTGCTGGGGATCCAGTGGCAGAACTTACACACGTCATGAAGGGAGATGAGAAACACACCAGTGGCCAGGGTGATTGATTTCAAGTGCTGATAAGTGTGATAGGGACTTCAAATAGAAGGCAGGGGATATGAGGATTTTTGAGCTGAGACCAAAAGTCTGAGGAGCCAGCTCGGCAAAGTTCTGGGGGACGACCATCCCAGGCAGTCAGGCAGTCCCTGAGCGAGATGCTGAGGATATCATGGTGACGAAATATTGCCCAACCACTACCTTCTTGGTGGGGAAGACAGACATGAATTATTGAGCCAAGTGTCACTGTGGTCTAAGTCTTTTTTTTTTTCTTTTTTTTTTTTTTCTTTTTGGGGAGATGAAGCCTTGCTCTGTCTCCCAGGCTGGAGTGCAGTGGCATGATGATAGCTCACTGCAGCCTCAATCTTCTGGGCTTAAGCAACCCTCCCACCTCGGCCTCTGGAGTAGCTGGGACTGCAGGCATGTGCCACCACACCTGATGGCTTTTTTTTTTTTTTTGTAGAGGTTTCACTATGTTGCCAGGCTGATCTTGAACTCCTGAGGCAATCAATCCCCACCCCCACCTCAGCCTCCCAGCATGCTGAGATTACAGGGGTGAGCCACCACACCCAGCCAACTGTAGTCAAGTCTGATAGCAGAGGGCTTTTCATATCTTTTCATATGGGGATTTAATATGGAAAAGAGAAAGTGAGGCCTGGGTTGAAGGGAGTTCAGCAGGTGAAGAGGGTTCTAGACAGAATGGACAGTGTGTGCAAAGGTCCTGTGGCAGGAGAGGCAGAGCCCCACGTCTACAAAGAAGCTATAGGCTGGAGTGCTGGGGGCAAGGGGCTCATCTCCCAAGGGTACAGAAGGGGCATCAGGTAGCAGATCCTCTTCTGGGCCTCTGCCCCCTCCCAGGCCCCTCGATCTGGCTCCCACATATCTGTGTCATCCCTGATGCAATTAGTGCTTCGTAAGTGCCGCACGTGGGCACGAGGTGCTGCCTTCTGCAAACGGTCTGCTCTTTCCCTCTGCTCTGGCTCATGGCTAAGTCACATTGATGAGGCTACAGCCCAATGCAATGGGCCCACGAGGCGGCACCACGGTAGCCAGGGCATAGCTGATTGGACGCCAACTAAGGTGTCAGGAAGAATCTACCCAAGATGCCTGTTTTCAGTCGCGCTGGCTGCAAGTTGTGCTGCTGATTTCCAAAGGCAGGGAATGAACCGGGAGTGCAGCGTCCTCAACCCGGTGGGCCACGCCCAGCTCCCCTCAGTTCACTTGGACCAGGCAGGGCTTCTTTCTTCTTGCAGCCGGGGCAGCCCCGGCACTGAGGGGAGTCAAGAAAGGAAGACCCAGCCCCCATGGAAGGGTAGAGCCTCATGTCAGGGGAGTGAGGGGCTGGGTATCCCTGAGTCTCTAAGCCTCATGGTGCCCCCCAGGAGGAGGGGGCTGAGTCCTCAGAATAATTGGCAGCTAAGATTCTGTACATATGTTTGTTCTAACCACTTACTGTGTGCTGAGGCTTTGCACAAGTATCTCTTTTAATCCTAAAACCATCCCGAGGGCTTCATGCTATTACCATTTCACTGACGAGAGTCGGTGAGTGAAGGAACCCTTTTAAGTGATCACTGCTAATACAGCCAGAACTTGAACTCTGTCTGCATTAACCCTGTCCCCTCCAGCTGCCTCTCAGATGGGGGCCTGTATCCCAGAAGGGCTCCTCTGCAGAGCGCAGATAGATCGGTTCCTCTCAGTGTTTGACTAACCGCCCTCGAGGAGTCTTATGCAATCCCGCCACCTCCCCCAACATTTCTCTGGGAGCTCACGAGGGATCTCACTGAGTTCCAGAGGCTATCATCTGGGTCTCCTCTGAGACATGCCACATTCTCACCCTTGCCTTACGGTAATTTTGGGGGGCCTGTAGGGACTGTGACTGCGCCTGGACCACGTTTCCCATGTCTCAGAGGAGACCCAGATTATAGCCTCTGGAACTTGTTGTCTGTTAAGCAAATGAACAGAGAAATACATAAAAATTCACAGAGCAACAGCTGCCGATGCAAGGCACTACCCTGCCGTGCCGGCCAATATGGCAGCCACGGGCCACATGTGGCTACTCAAATTATGAATTAAAATGAAATTAGAATTTAAAACTCTCTTCCTCAGTCACACCACCACATTACAGGTGCTCTAAAGCTACCTGTGGCTAGTGGGTGGCTGCTGTAGCAGACATTGTCACAGAAAGTTCCACTGGACTGTGCTGCCTCATAGCATCCAGAGGGGATTGAGTTTACCATACAAGCCCTGCCCTCAAGAAGCTTCCAATCTGGCTAAAGGAAAAAGAAAAAAATGAAGGCTCCAGAAAAACACAGATAGAAAAACAAAAGACTCTAGGGCAGGTAATTTTTTTTTCTTTTTTTTTTTTTTTTCGAGACAGAGTCTCACTCTATCGCCCAGGCTGGAGCACAGTGGAACAATCTTGGCTCATTGCAACCTCTGCCGCTCGGATTCAAGCAATTCTCCTGGCTTAGCCTCCCGAGTAGCTAGGATTACAGCCACCTGCCACTGTGCCCAGCTAATTTTTGCATTGTCAAGATAGGATTTTGCTATCTTGGCCAGACTGGTCTTGAACTCCTGATCTCGTGATCCACCTGCCTGGGCCTCCCAAAGTGCTGGGATTACATGTGTGAGCCGCTACGCCCAGCTAGGGCAGGTAGAATTTTTTATATGAGCCAGTGATACATTCAAATATTTGTCCCCACCCAAATCTCATGCAGAATTGTAATCCCCAGTGTTGGAGGTGAGGTCTGGTGGGAAGTGACTGGACCATGGAGGCCGATTTCTAATGAATGGTTTAGCTCCGTCCTCTCGGCGCTAGCCTCGTGGTCGGGAGTTCTCACTGTGTCTGGCTGTCGTCAGTGGTAGCCCCTTCCCTCTATGTTCTCTCTCTTGCTCCTGCTTTTACCGTGTGATGTGCCCGTTCTCCTTCTGCCTTCCACCATGACTGGAAGCTTCTTGAGGCCTCCCTGGAAGCAGATGCCGGCACCATACTTCCTGTGCAGCCTGCAGAACCATGAGCCAATTAGACTTCTTTTCTTACAAAGTACTCAGTTTCAGGGATTTCTTGATAGCAATGCAAGAACGGCCTGAATAGTCAGCGACAAGTGACGGAAACCCAGCTCAAAGGATGGTTTGAAAATGCAGTGAACGGGAATGAAGCATATATGTAAAGAACAGTCCAGGTCGACAGTTGGTTCAGACACAGCTGGCGCCAGGGTGTTCGACGATGCTTTCAAGACACTCATCCTTCTTCAACTCTTGGGTTTGCTCTCCTCTATACCAGTTCATTCTCGGACCGACTGTCCCCATTTGTCAGCAAAATGGCCACTAGACAAAGTCTCAGACAGCAGCCCCTGCATAAGAGAGACCCTCTTGCCAGGTGGGTCTAGCAAAGTCTCAGGGTGGTATCCCATTGGCTTAGATAGGACTGCAGGCTCATCAAGACTGGAGCCGGCCCACCCAGGCCTCATGGCCTGAGGACACAATGCATGCACTGATTTTTCAGCTCTTCAGAGGTGAGAAAAAAGCAGCCCAAGAGCACCCTGCAGTTCTTAGGGTATGCAAAACTCTTAGGGTATCCTCTAAAGTGGCCTTTTGTATTTTTAGTAGAGACAGGATTTCACTATTTTGGTCAGGCTGGTCTTGAACTCTTGACCTCAGGTGATCTACCCGCCTCAGCCTCCCAAAGTGCTGGGATTAGAGGTATGAGCCACTGCAGCCGGCCATCATTTTTTAAAAATAGACAATAGGAAACAACCGGCACGTTTTGGACACTTGCCCACGGCCACACTGGGCAGGTGATTCTGGCCTGCCACTAATACAGCACGTGGTGGCCGTGCCTCCCTCCCCTTCCAATCAAGGTTGGAGCTGGAAGACCTGGTGGCACTGACTGTCACCCAGGCTCTGCCACATACACCAGGCTGTGTGACGTGGGGCCAACTCCTCACCGTGTCTGAGCCTCGGTGGAGTTGGAGCAGATGTTCTCTGAGGTCTTTTCCTGGTTGTGAAGTGGTGGGTTGGGTGGGGAATGGATGTCTGGGCCAGCTGGACAAACCAGGAGGGGGCCTGTTCTCCCATGTCCCACCTCAAGTCCTAGAGAAGGAAGAAAAAGAATGGAACCCTCCCATCACATGATGCCACACGGCCTCTCCAGCCACCACCACTCCACACACTCACAGGGACCTGTGGTTTGGATTTCACGGGAAATTCCTGGGTGGGAACCAATCAGGGTGAAGAGGGGAAAGCATCCTGCAGAGACCACTGCCTCCCCACTGGCTGGCCTCGGGGAACTGCTCCACCTTCACTCCATGAAGTACTTGGAGGGGGAGGTCCCGCTGATCTTGGTGCCCCTGCCTCACCCCCAACCCCGCCTTCAGGGAGGTCGCAGGATCCCCACTGGACAGTCCAGCCCTGCAGCCCTGGCCCATGATGAAAGGCCCGGGACTAGACTCTAGACCTGAGAAGTTAAAATCAGAATCCCTCCCGATGGGGCTGAGAATCACAGGTGGAGGTGAGTTCCCGCTTTCTTTTGGATCTGAAGCTGTACGACGGGTCCTGGAGCTGCAGGCTGTCACATCCCACCCACAAGGAATTGCCCGAGAGAACGGGGCCCACCCAGAGTCAGGTGCCAAGATGAAGGAGGAGGGCAAGGACAGTGGATCTATTCTCAGATCTAGTCGGCCCTGAGGCCAGAGCCACCCCTGCTTTCTGTGGTTTGGTTGTGACACACTCACCACTGCCACCCTACCATTCCCGTTTCTCTGCGTGTTAGTTTGCTAGGGCTGCCATAACCAAGTGCCATAGGCCACGGGGCTTGCACGACAGACGTGGACTTGCCTGTGGTCCTGGAGGCTAGAAGCCCCACATCAGGATGCCAGCAGGGTCGGCTTCTTCCGAGGCCCCTCTCCTGGGCTTGCAAATGGCCATCTTCTCCTTGCGGTCCTCCTGCAGCTGCCTCTCTACGCGTGTGTGTATCCAAATCACCTCCTCTTATAGTCGTGTTGGCTTAGGGCCACCCATCTGACCTCATTTGAACTTAATTACCTCTTTAAAGACCTGATCTCTAAATACGCCCTTAGTTACTCAACATCTGAATTTTGAGGGCATGCAATTCAGCCCGGAGGAGCCTCACACGCTACCCCCATCACCAGCTCAAGGCAGCTAGAATTGGATTCCACCTGCCTGACTGGAGAAGATGCCCAGGCAAGGGACCCACCGTCCACTGGCCTTGGCACTGAGGGGACTCCCACCCTTTCTCCCAGCTCCTACGTACCACACACATGCACACACATACACACACATACACACATGCACACACATACACACATGCACACACACATGCACACATGCACACACATACACACATGCACACACACACACATGCACACACATGCACACACATACACACATGCACACACATACACACATGCACACACACATGCACACATGCACACACATACACACATGCACACACACACACACATGCACACGCACAACTCTCACCTGCATTTTAAGGACTCTATCTGCATTATACAGAACTTGGAAGCATGAAAGAATCCTAAATTCTTCTGTTTTTTTTAATTGATCCAGTTTTGCTGCTAGAGATGTGTAAGCGAGTGCCCCTATTTTTCTAAGAAAAAGACAAGGAGTTACTATTATTCTTTAGTATCTTCTTTTCTCCATTTCTCCGTGGTCTCCATTTCCTACTCAGCTCTTCAGAAATGCAGTTACAGCCTTTCACCTCCTCTTGGCCACACCCTGCCTGCAGGGCAAGCTCATCTGACCCTGCGCTTGGAAGCTCCAAAGCAAAACTCTCACTCACTCACCAGGAGGCTGCCTCGAGAGAAAACAGTTCATTGACAACACACAGTATGCCCATGAAGATGCCAACTCTAGTCCCAGTGAACAAGGCGCCAAGCTACCATGTGGAACCCCCACCTGCCCACTTACACCCCTGTGCAGGCCCCTTTAAAAGCGCTCACTTTCTGCTCCAAAGGCAAGGCGGAACCCTGAAGGCAGGAAGCCCGTTCTTCTTCCCCTAGGCTAGCTTCGGAATAGTCACTTTCTTTACACCAGACTAGCTCTTGTTAATTACACCCTGCGAATGGCCGGCAGCTGAGTGTGCATTTTGGTTACAATGCCACCCCCTTGAGCCTGTTGCAGAGTCAGAAGCCAAGCTGCTTTTGTGGGCAAGTCCTGGCTCTGTGTCTCCTCACTGCCCTGCCACCATCTGGACACCCCAGGACCATCGCCTCTCTTCTGGTTTCTTCACAGGGCTCCCACATGGCTCTCTTCCGGCCAGGCCCCTCTCCAGGATCACTCCAGTTCTAGCTCAGGATAGAGATCAGCAGAGGCAAGAGGATGGCGCCAACAGCCCCCTGACAGCACAGAGCCCTGGCGCATTCGGTGCAAGATGCTCTTCCAGGAGCCTTCAGAGGTAGATGGCCACACAACGGGTGTCCCCAGACAACTGGAGCAAGTCTTATCAAAGTGGCTTCCATCATGTATTCATTCAACAAACACTTGCTGAGTGTATGCCTTATGCCAGCACTGTATGAAATAAATCTACTGACAAAACAGTCTCTGGCCTGAAATAATACAAAAATACATATGTGTCATGTCAGCAGGTGCTGTGAAGAAAAGAAACAGACAAAGCAAGAGCGAGGAGTATAGGAGACGCATGTCAGGTGGGCAGGTTCATTTGGTTTTGTGGTCACCTAACCCAGCAAACTCCAGCAACACGGGCACCAGAGGTTTCAGACTGCCTTCCTAAAAATGGTAATTTTGCAGAAACACCCTCTCTCTTTGTGACAGAGGAGCGAAGGTCCTGGGGTGGAGTCCTCACTCACAGGCAAGCCACTCCATGTCACGGACACCCGTCTCCAAACCCAAGCAGAAAGTTCCTCTGAGGCTGGGTTCCACAGGACCACACTGACTGCTCCGACCACATCCACACCCCGCTCTACTATTATGGGCTTCACAGCTGCCTATTTTAAATCAGGCTCAGACCTGACATCACCGCCTGTGTCTGTGTAACCAGACCTAAGACACTGGCTTGTCCTAATACGTAGATGTGGGTACAGACATGTGTGCCTCACTGTGCCAAGTTTGCACATAAAGATGCATATAAATATTCCTGCAAATGCTCACCTGCATGTCCCCAAGATCACACTCCATGAGGGACGTAAGTGTCGCAGTTGGGGACCACTGCTCTATGGCACCTAACAGATTCCTCATGCAGCCTCTGCCTGCAGGCTCCTGTGGTTGAGTTCCCTGAACCATGAGTCTGCCTGTGCCCTTCTTGACCCACTTGCTCATGGGGATTTCCCATCACTACCTCCTGGTCCCTCTTCCACGTTGACCCTCTGTTATTTGTTTTATTTTGTCTTCTGGGGAGACAGAGTCTCACTCTATCACTCAGGCTGGAGTGCAGTGGCGCGATCTCGGCTCACTGCAACTTTCGTCTCCTGGGTTCAGGTGATTCTCATGCCTCAGCCTCCCGAGTAGCTGGGGTTACAGGCAACCACTACCACGCCTGGCTAATTTTTGTATTTTTAGTAGAGACGGGGTTTTGCCATGTTGGTCAGGCTGGTCTCGAACTCTTGAGCTCAGGTGATCTGCCTGTCTTGGCCTCCCAAAGTGCTGAGATTACAGGTGTGAGCCACCATGCCCGGCTGTTGTTTTTTTTCTTTTAAGCAGCATAAATGCCTCCCTTCCAAAACATCTCCTTCCCCCGACCCCACTACAGGCCCTCAAGCGTCTCCATGTCCCTTGGTCCTTCTTCCACAGTCTCCCGTTCCATCTCCTCCTTCTCCAGACAATCCTCTCATAAATACATCATTGAAATAAGGACACGGTCCTGCCAAATAGACCCAAGCAGTGGAACTGCAATACAGGACCCAGTTCCCAAGGCCCAAGCCCTGTGCCCTTTACCTGTGATCTGAGTCCTTGCTGTAATCCTGGCAGACAGACACTCTTATCCCTACTTCACAGAGGCAGAAAAAAGTTAAGACATTGGCCACAGGTCACATAACTAATGGTATCAAAAGTAAGATTTGAACCCAGAGGTTTTTAACGACTATCCTCCCTTAACCTGGACTTTATGCTTCTAGTAATATGATCGAATATTGTATCAGCTTCTAAAATAGTCTGTATCCCACAGTTGCCTCATATATCTTGCAGGCAGCTGAATCACTAGTGTTCAAGTCAAGGTGCTCACGAGAGCCACTGGAGCACTCTTGTTAAAAATTCCAATTTCTAGGTCCTACTCCAAAGCCAGTAGTTTGGGATTTTGAGACAGGGCCTCGGAGATTCCACACGCTAAAGCTAAAATGTTTATTTCCAGGCCTCAGGATTTCTGATTCACTAGGTGTGGGGTGAGTCCAGAGCCTCTGTAGTTTTTGTTTGTTTGTTTGTTTTTTGTTTTTTTTTGTTTTTGTTTTTTAGATGGAGTTTCGCTCTTGTTACCCAGGCTGGAGTGCAATGGCGCGATCTCAGCTCACCACAACCCCCGCCTCCTGGGTTCAAGCGACTCTCCTGCCTCAGCCTCCCGAGTAGCTGGGATTACAGGCACGCGCCACCATGTCCAGTTAATTTTTTTTTTTTTTTTTTTTTTGTATTTTTAGTAGAGACGGGGTTTCACCATGTTGGCCAGGATGGTCTCCATCTCTTGACCTTGTGATCCACCCGCCTCGGCCTCCCAAAATGCTGGGATTACAGGCGTGAGCCACCGCGCCCGGCCCCGCCTCTGTAGTTTATAAACTTCCTTTGGTGATTCCGTGGCGTGACCAGGGGCTTGGGACCACCACCCCTGGATGAACCGCTCCGCTGTAGGCAGCGCCTGGGCATTATAACTCGCAGTCCCAGCACTCGCCACTAGGCGGCAGGACAATACGCCCCTCACCAGCCCAGCCCAGCCCAGTTCAGCCCAAGAAGGAACAAAGCGACCCAGGCCACCCAGAGATCCAGGCCCAGTAGACAGTTTCAGGTGGGCAGGGCCCCCCACCATCGCTGCAGGCTCTCTGTAATCCCAAAGGGTGGCTTCTGGTGGGGAAATGGCTTTCGTTTTATTTCCTCCACAGGATGCCAGAAACATCTGAAAGCTGGCCTCAGGACAAATAATAAAACCTGTTAACCCACCCAGGTTCCCTTCCAGCCAGGAGCCCGGATCCTGAGCCCAGCACTCTGTGAGGATGACACTCACCCAGCAGGAGACAAGCCGAGGAATGGCCCGAGGAATGCCAGGCACGAGGCCTCCAACACGAAGCAGCAGCTGTTTCTCTTCCTCTGAGGGGTAGCAGGCAGGTGGCCTCCTGGAGTGAAACCATAGGACCACAGGACCACGTGGGCAGCCCCAGGGAGTCACGCACACACACGTGGGAACCTCGAAGCATGACCCTGAACATCACTTTGGCAAGCCGCCTGCCTTCTCTTCATGTTCCTACACAATTCATGAGCCTTCTTCCCGGCCCCTGGGCATGTGGGGACTGCCCCCTCCTCTGGGCCAGGACCCCCACAGGGACAATCAGGCAGCCAGGTGTGACATTTAAGCAGCATCCAGACAATCCTCTCATAAATATATCACTGATATAAGGGCATGGTCCTCCCAAATAGACCCAAGCAGTGAAACTGCTATAAGGACCCAATTCCCAAGGCCTGGGCCCTGTGCCCTTTACCTGTGATCTAATTAGTCTTTGCTGTAATCCTGGCAGACAGGAACCCTTACCCCTACTTCACAGAAGCAGGAAAAAGCTAAGACACTGGCCCCGATCACATAACTAGTAGTATTAAAAGTAGGGTACGGTGGGAAAGGGGAGGCCCTGGGGTCACATGAAAACAGATTCAAAGGACTCTGCTGGCCCCTGGGCATGTAGAGAGTGCCCCCTCCTCTGGGTGCCAGGACTCCTGCAGGGACAATCAGGCAGCCAGGTGTGGCATGTGGGAAAGGGGAGGCCCTTGTGTCACATGAAAACAGATTCAAGGAAGGACTCTGTGGTCAGCAGAATGATGAGTACCCAGAGAGGCCCAGACCCTGATCCCTAGACCCCGTGACTGTGATACCTTAGAGAGGGTATCGAAGAGGGAGAGGGAGCTAAGGTTGTGGGTGAGATGAGTGTTGCTAATCAGTTGACCTAAAAATAGGAAGAATATCTAGATTAGATTACCTGGTGAGCCCAATGTAGCCACAGAAGTCTTTAATGCCGGGTGAAGAAGAAAGAAGTAGGTCAGAGTTAAGTGTGGCTACTGAAAAGGTCAGAATGAGGCAAAGTGAGGAAGACTCCGCTTCCGTTCCTGGCTGCGAAGATGGAGGGAGGTGCCACAGACCAAGGAGTGCAGGCAGCCTCTCAATGCTGGAACGGACAGGGAAATGGTTTCTCCCTAGAGCCTTCCGAAAGGGACACAGCCCTGCTGAGACTTTGATTTCAGCCCAGTGAGTCCCATGTCCTATTTCGGGCCACAGAACTGTGTAAGAATAATCCACCAAGTTTGTGACAATGTCCTCCAACTGCCATGGGAAACTCATGCCCTGGGCAAGGTGGCTCATCAAGGTGGGTAACATCTGATCCTCGGCTCAGCTCCAAGTTACAGATGAGGCTCGGTGAGGTAGAGCAACGTGTGGGACTCACACCGCAGGCGTTAAAAGATCAATGATGTCATGTTAAAAAGTTAGAGTTTATTCGAGCAAATCACAATTCATGAACTGGGCAGCACCAAATCAAAGGTGGTTCAGGGCTCCTCCAGAGGAGTTTGAAGGGAGGGTTTTCATAAGGTGAAAATCAGAGAAATTAAATAAGGAATGTAAAAAATAAAGAAATTACTTGACTAGGGTTTGGGCAGTTTCCTCATTTAGATGATCCTGGTGGAAAGTTCCTGATTATGTAATTAATGTTTAGCTGGTCTTTTATGACTGGCTAAGATCGAGTTTCACCTTGTTTATGTAGGGACCCAGGGCATGGGAGCCACCTCAGCCTAATGGTGTCCCATTTTATTTTAACACTAGGTAAGAGAAACAGCTGGCTTTGGGGTGGGCATGGCAGTACATGCCTGTCATCCCAGCACTTTGGGAGGCCAAGGCATGAGGATCATTTGGGGCTAGGAGTTTAAGATCAATCATACGATTTTTTAAAGTTGGCATCAAACTTGGTACTTTCTGATGCCCATGATCTCAAGGTGGTGTACCCCCAACAGAGCAGACAGCTTCTAATGGCTCCCAATGACCCCATCTTTTGCGAAGTCCCCTCTCCTTGATCATGACTTGCTTCTAGGAATAGAATCCAGCAAAAATGATGGGCTGTCACTCCTGAGATTAGGTTATGAAAGACTGACCTCCATCTTGCTTACATATGTGTATGTGCGCTCTCTCTCTCTCTCTCTCTCTCTCTCTCTCTGTCTCTCTTTCTCTCTCTCTCTCTCTCTCTCTCTCTCTCTCTCTCTCTCTCTCTCTCATCTGCTTGCATTGATAAGGCCGGCTGCCAAAGCTGTAAGCTGTCCCATAAAGAGACCCATTTGGGGTCTAAAGTGGTCTAAAGGAACTAAAGTGGTCTCTGGCCAATAGCCCGCAAGCAGTTGAGTTCTACCAGCGACCACGTGGGTGAGCCTGGAAGCAGGTCCCTCCCCAGTTGACCCTCAGGATATTGCAGCCTGTCTACCACCTTGACTGCAGCCTGTGCCAGGCCTTGAACGAGGGGCACCAGCTTCCATCCTGACTCACAGAACCTGTGAAATAATCAATACTGTTTTGCACAGAACCACTACGTTTTGGCGTCATTTGTAACCTGGGAATAGATAACTAATATGCCCAAGAAGAACAATATCCAGCAACATCACCCTTTCTCCCCCGGAGCGTGCAGACGGCTCTTAAGAGTGCATTGAAACCAGAGTAGGGGCCACCCCCATGCAACTGATTCAAGACAGCTAGTAAGTTAACGAGATGAATAATAGTAACAACATTGGTGATAATAATAATAGCTAACCTTGTGACAGCTTACTAGGTGACAGGCATTATTCTAAGTTCTTTAAATAGAATGAAATGTATTCAGTCCTCATAGCAATTCCACAAGGCGAGTGTTGGTATTTTCACCATTTTACAGATGAAGAAACTGAGGCATGGAAAAGTGACATTGTATATAATAAAGCAAATCGTTTTGTTTTTTCTAGAGACAAGGCCTTGCTATTTTGCCCAGGGTAGATTTGAACCCCTGGGCTCAAGCAATCCTCCCACCTCAGCCTCCAGTGCACCGCTGTGCCCCGCAAATGTGAGAGTTTTGTTGCATAGAATGAGAAAGTGGTCAGAATTAGTTCGAGATAAAATGTAGTATCCTAAAGCAAGTCTGTGCCTGCCAGCGTGCAGCCCCGGCGAAGCACAACCCTGCCCTTAACTGCATCTCCCAAGGGCACCTGTTGCCTGTCTTGTCCCTGCTTTGGCCTGGCAGGGACCAGACTGAGAAACAGCAGCTGGCTGGCTGCTGGGGTCTCTGGCCTGGCTGAGCAGGTGTCTGCGAGAAGCCGTTGCCCAAGATGGAGACCCCCAGCCCTCACAGCACAGCACCTGGACACAGACAACCCGACCTGAAACCATGCGACTCAGAGGGAGCATGGGATCTTCACCTCCCGAGGAGCAGCCACCACCCAGCGCTGCAGGTGAATGCCTTAGCGCCCCACCCGAGAAAAATCCACACACGGTGCTTGATGCAGCATCATCTTCACTGCCGAGGGGCTGGTTCATCAAATGCCTCCCACATGCCAGGTACCATGCTGGACACTGGGCATTCATCACTGAACCAAAGCAACCCCAGCCCCTGCCCTCAGGGAGCTGATGGCACAAGGGAACAGGCATCCACAAAGATTTGAGCGACATTTGTGATCAATGTCACAATGGTATGATCTAAGAGAGCAGAACTCCACTTTTCAGAAAAGGAAAAAATGTTTTTCATTCCTTCCTTGATATCCGCCCATGGGTCTTGCTCCTATGAACCACTTCCAAGCAGTGGCCAGGGGTCCAGGGCCATCCCGACAGGTCCCAGGGACATCTAGGGACAGAAAAGTTCACCTTCCCTGCTGTAGACGGGTGCATGCAATCACTGAGCCACATCTCTCCAAATTATTGCTTCAAGTCCGGCTTCAGGTGAGATGCCGAGCTAAGACCCCGCGCTCTGCAGCTGCCCCGTCTGCCTTTCACCAGCAGTGTGACCTGGGGTGTGCACCTAGCCTCTCTGGGCTGGGGTGACAGTAACCTCCCGAGGATATGATGGGAAGGTAGACGTAAGCACTTGGCACAGGGTCTTGCACGGCATGTTTGTGATTTGTCAGTGACAATCAGTGACAGCGCTTGTCATCCGTTTTGTCCCCATTGCGGCGTTGACCTAGTGAGCCCCTGGAGTCCGAGGGCGGGTGGCTGCCTCTGGGGGCAGGGGTCACCTCCAGGTTGAGGCCAAGGGGCTGGTGCGAAGCTCTAACAAGGAGTGGCGCCCTGGGCTCCTCCTGTTAAGAAAGGCTGCGTCCAGAAACCCAGAGAGATGGGATGTGGGACTTCCAGGGAGGAGCCGGACAAAGGACACCCTGAGGGCGGCCCTCTCGCTGGTCTTCAGCATAGCAGGTGCAGCCGCCTCCTTTCCCGTTGCACCCCGAGCTTCTGAATGGGCGTGCCTCGGCTGGAGGAGCAGCTTGCTCTGGAACCACTGCAGATGCAGGACTGGAGCCTTTTCCAGAATCTTCCAGAAGAGCCCAGAAGACTTTCCTAACCAGCAGAAGCATCAGAGAGTACTGGGCCCAGTGCTTCATTTCCTGAACGGGACAGGTCAGGATGTAGAGCAAGCTAGGGGACCTCCTTTCATAAGGACAGTGGGTTTATCCAGTCGGAGAAGCCCATGTCACAGATGAGGACACCAAGGCCCAGAGAGATGTCCCTTGCTGTGGTCAGAGCCAGGACTAGAGCTCATACAGGGACCTCACTCTTCTTAACCCTGGTAAACAGAACAGGTCTATAATCACCGCTTAAAGGAGAAACCCTCAAAGCGAAGCCTGTCGGACAGTGCTCCATGGAACCCCAAAGGGCAAGGAGGACCCCCCATGCAAGCTCTCTCTAGGAGCAAGAGAGCCACGGCTCACCCCTGACCAGGAAGGACTTCTGGGTAGGCCAGGGAGGCTGCCTGTCATCAGCCCCTGCCCGTCCCGACCAGCCCAGCCAAGAGAGACCAGGCTTCACCCGGGGTCCTGCCCTTAGGTTTGTGCCACACTCCTGAAGGTCACCTGCATGACCTGGGCCTCGATGATGACCCAATCTCAGTTGCTTTCTCTGGAAAAGGGGCACGGGAGTAGCTGTCCCTTTGTCTCCCTGGGCTGCTGGGAGATTGGATGAGACCCATGTAAAAAGGGCATTGGAGCAGCCGAGCCCTTCAAATACCACTCACCCTTAGGCGACGCTTGCTGCTGAGCTCACTGCACCCCCGTTCAGTGCATCAGAATGGAAAGGGGTTCTTGTGAGGAGGGCATAGGGGAGGTGGAGAAGCTGTATGGGATTCTATCTGGAATAAAAATAAATCGTGGTGTTAATTTCGTGTACTCATTCATCAAACGCTTATCATTCACATTTTCTGGAAGGGACCCTGAGCTTGCCTTAGACCAGGCGTCCCCAAACTTTTTACACCGGGGGCCAGTTCACTGTCCCTCAGGCCGTTGGAGGGCCGCCACATACTGTGCTCCTCTCACTGACCACCAATGAAAGAGGTGCCGCTTCCTGAAGTGCGGCGGGGGGCCGGATAAATGGCCTCAGGGGGCCACATGCGGCCCGCAGGCCGTAGTTTGGGGATGCCTGCCTTAGGAGATAAACAAATGGGTTGTGGTCCCTGCCCTCAAGGGGCTTACGTAATACAAGAAGAAGACAGGTAAGCATACATTCACCAAGAGTCATGGGGCCAGGTGCAGTGGCTCACGCTGTAATCCCAGCACTTTGGGAGGCCAAGGTGGGCAGATCACCTGAGATGAGGAGTTCAAAACCAGCCTGGCCAACATGGTGAAACCCCATCGCTACTAAAAACACAAAAATTAGCTGGGCATAGTGGTGCAGGCCTGTAATCCCAGCTGCTTGGGAGGCTGAAGCAGGAGAATTGTTTGAACTGGAAAGGCGGAGGTAGCAGTGAGCTGAGATTGCATCACTGCACTCCAGCCCAGGCCACAGAATAAGTGAGAGTCCGTCTAAAAAATAAAAATAAAAAAGAGTCATGGTAGCTCACATGGGGCGCCTAGGACACAGAAGGAACAAAAGGGGGGTGTCCTGCCTCTGGGGGCCTCAGGAAGGCTCTCCAGTGTGCCTCATTTGTGCTCTGGGGACAACAGAGCCACCGCCCTCTTTAACTTGATTTTGAGAAAAATGTAGAAAAGAGAAGAAGGTATCAGAGCAGAGTAAACAGGCCTTGGACCGGCAGTCAGAGGACACAAGTTCAAGTCCAGCACCGCCTCTGACTGGCTGTGTGATCCTGGCCATGTAAGCCACAACCTTTGCTGATCTCAGCTTCTCATCCATCTAGAAAGGAAAGCATCTGAACAACTCAGTTCCTTCCAGCCCTGATGCTGTGGCTTCTAGAAAAGATGGGGATCTTATTTATGGTCAGGACACTGGGCCACACAGACCCTCACCTTGGTGGCTCAGCCGTGCTGCCTTGCCCAGGAGAACTGGGCAGGGCCAGCACCAGGTCCCCAGTCCCAGCCCAGCTTGCTGCCTTTGCTCCAAGATGCCCACTCATCGGAGGCCCTTCCCCCATGTCCTGCGACCCCAGCAAGTGGTGTTTATGCCACACAGCATGTGGGCTTCTGAGTCCCTTAGCACAGCCCGGAGGGAATAGAAACGGCCTGGGTCCCATCACCGGCTGTGGGCTTGGCAGATGGGGACAGCTGGGCTCCAGCTCACAGGCTTTCTTATGCATGTCAACCACAGGGAATTCTCATTTCAGGACTGCCCCACGCCCTGTCACCCAACAGAGGTACTTGTCACCCACCACCCATTTCCTGAACTAATATTACTGTGGTTCAGAAAATAAAATGGACTTGGAAGACAGAAACTGGAAAAAAAAAAAAAAAGATAAGTGAATTGTATGCCCAACATTTGGGCTAAGAGGGAAATGTGAACAGTTTTCCCACAACACAGGTTCTACTAACTCTGGAATCAGTTTTCATATGTTCCCATCTAAAATCTTAGATAAGTTACGTAAGTGATAAGTTGTTCATGTTGTGATAGTACTTTCTCTTTTTTTGTTTGTTTTCAAGACAGAGTCTTGCTCTGTCGCCCTGGCTGGAGAGCAGTGGTGAGATCTCAGCTCACTGCAACCTCCACCTCCCAGGCTCAAGTGATTCTCCTGCCTCGGCCTCCCACGTAGCTGGGATTATGGCGCACAACCATACCTGGCTTATTTTTGTATTTTTAGTAGAGATGGGGTTTCACCATGTTGTCCAGGCTGGTCCCGAACTCAGGTGATTCGCCCACCTCGGCCTCCCAAAGTGCTGGAGTTACAGGTGTGAGCCACTGCACCCAGCCTACTTTCTACGAGGTCTGATGGTTTTATAAGGGTCTTTCCCCTTTGCTTGGCTCTCATTCTTCTCCTTGCTGCAGCCCTGTGAAGGAATATGAGCTAATAGATATTTGTGGGCAAAGTTGGAAAACCACCTTTGTTTTAATAACACTGTCGCTATAAGGAAAAAAACATGTATCTGTGTGTATATATACATATTGTGTTTGTTTGTATGTGTCTATATACATACACATATATATATATTGGTAGAGATGGGGACTTTCTATGCCCAGGTTGGTTTCAAACTCCTGGCCTCAGGCTCTCCTCGCCTCTTGGCCTCCCAAAGTGTGAGATTACAGGCGTGATCAGCCATATCAGTCAAGAAAATATATTTTAATTTTATTTAAGGCACCCGCCTATCAAGAAACTTTTGAAATGTACCTGGTTCGGGTGTGGACTGGCCAGCACCCACAAAACTTCCCTGAATATTACAATCAGGGCATTCAGTGTGCTTTGTCAGCTGAAACGTCATTGGGTAAATAAGGCCCAAAGAACTTTTTCTCCCCCAGGCAGCCCCGCTATTAAAGAACCTCCATTTATCTGTAGAACTCCACACCTGGGAGGAGAGAAATAAGGGCAAGGACTAATTTTTTTTCCTCCAGAAAAGAAAGATACCACTAATTTCATCAGAAAATAAGAATATAAGAAATAAAACTAGGGTCTTTCTAAAGAGCCAGGGCAATTTCAAGGATTCTTAGACTCATAAAAGAGACCTTGCGTCAAGTTCCCCTGCAGAATCGTCATGAGGTGCCTGAAACGGTTTTTCTTTCAGTCCTCAGGTGACCAACAGGTGATCTCAGGTGACCAGTAAGTCCCTTCTGGTCAGGACCAGCCTTATCTGTTGATCCCAGGGTGCAAAGCAATGATGGGAAATTGGGCCCTTGTGCAGAGACCCTCAAGCTATAAATGAGCATGAGAGTCACCTGGGTGGTTGCTGAAACTGCAGATGGCACACCCCAGACACAATGAGCTAGCCAGTGCTTAGGACCAGAGTGATGTGGTCTGGCTGTGTCCCCACCCAAATCTCATCTTGAATTGTAGTTCCCACAATCCCCACGTGCCATGGGAGGGACCCAGTGGGGGGCAATTGAATCATGGGGGCGATTCCCCCATACTACTCTTATGATAGTAAATTTTCACGAGATTTGACGGTTTTATAAGCATCTTTCACCTCTGCTCAGCTCTCATTCTTCTCCTTCCTGCCACCCCATGAAGAAGGATATGTTTCCTTCCCTTTCTGCCAGGACTGTAAGTTTCCTGGGGCCTCCTCAGCCATGCCGTCCTGTGAGTCAATTAAATCTCTTTCCTTTATAGATTACCCAGTCTCAGGTATGTCCCTAGAGCAGCATAAGAACGGACTAATACCCAGAACCAAGACATGTTCAAAACACCTGGAGAGTTTTTTAAACTCTAATGTTAGGCTTCCTCTCCACCCCAGAAGATTCCTATTCAATTGGTCTGAGGTGGGCTTCACAGGTGTTTTTGTTGTTGTTGTTTTGGGGTTTTTTTGTTTTTTGGTTTTTTTTTTTTTGAGACGGAGTCTCACTCTGTAGTCCAGGCTGGAGTGCAGTGGCATGATCCCAGCTCATTACAACCTCCACCTCCTGGGTCCTGGTTCAAGCAATTCTCCTGCCTCAGCCTCCCAAGTAGCTGAGATTACGGAAACGCACCACCATGCCCAGCTAATTTTTGTGTTTTTAGTAGAGATGGGTTTTCACCATGTTGGCCAAGCTGGTCTTGAACTCCTGATCTCGTGATCCACCCACCTTGGCCTCCCAAAGTGTTGGGATTACAGGTGTGAGACAGCACACCTGGCCCATAGTTATTCTTTAAAAGAAGTTCCTAACAGGCAGACAAGATTGGACATCACCGATTTCCCAGCCCAATCGCGCACCCCAAGGTAAAAGTTACCTAAGACACCCTGACAGGTGCATCTGGCCCAGTTCTTAGACACTCTCCATCCTTCCTGCTCCTGAGACCAGAGCAAGCACTGTGTAAATACTGGCTACTATTACTATTATTGTTGTTATCATTTTTATTGTTGCCGTTAGTATTTGATCATAGCTGCAAGTTCAGCCCACCTGTTCCCTCCCCATATCCCACAAGGGGCCCTGTGGTTTGGGTGGAGCCTGGGAGCTAAGTTAGGGTTCCAGTCCCGTCTGCCCCTGGGGATTGGGTCAGCAATGAGCGTGTGACCCCATCAGAGCCAATACAGTTCCATTCCAGGACTTACATTAAACTATTGGCCAAGAGAAGTACTCTCTTTTCCCCTTGTACCTGGGAGGATGACAGCCTGGAGGAGCCAGAGCCACTATAATGAAAGAGAGAGGCTCCCTAAGAATAAGACAGCACAGAAGAGGTGAAGCCAAGAGCTGGAGAGAGTTCATCTAGGTGACACCGTTTGTCCCATTCTGGGCAGAGGGGGCAGTAAATGCAAAGGCCCTGGGGTCAGAGGCCGCAGAGGGCAGAGCTGAAGAACACTGAGGAGGACCTTTTGGCTGCAGTGAAGTCAGTGGAAGGGTGGTGGGAGCTGAGGGCAGAGAAGTGAGGTGGGCAGAGGGAATCAGTAGGGCATTATAGATTACCATAAGGTGACCTATAACTTTTTTTTTGGACTTTTTTTTTTTTTTGAGATGAAGTCTTGCTCTGTCCCCCAGGCTGGAGTGCAATGGCACAGTCTCTGCTCCCTGCAACCTCCACCTCCCGGGTTCAAGCGATTCTCCTGCCTCAACCTCCTCAGCAGCTGGGATTACAAGCACGTGCCACCACGCCCAGCTAATTTTGTATTTTTAGTAGAGATGGGGTTTCACCACGCTGGTCAGGCTGGTCTCCAACTCCTGACCGCAAGTGATCCACCTGCCTTAAGTGCTGGGATTACAGACATGAGTCCCTGCGCCTGGCCAAGGATATTGACTTTTATGAGATGCAGATCCTTCAGACAGTTTCGATCAGAGTGACAAGATCTGACTTAACGTTTCTGAAGCCTCCTCTGGCTGTTGCGTGGAGAATAGATTGTGGGGGGATGGGTGGAAGCACGGAGACCATTTAAGAGGCTGTGACAATAATCCAGTGACAGATGACGGAGCCTGGACCAGGCAGAGACAGCGGTGGAGGCACGTTCTGGCAATGTTTTTGTAGGCAGAGCCAACAGGACATCTGGCAGGTTGATGCGAGTCCTACAGTAAGACCCCTTTACATGCAAAGCAGGTGTGCTCTGTATGAAGATGAAGACCATTGAGTTTCAGGTATAAGGTTCACCTCATTCTTCTAGATTTCTCCTTTTAGGTCCCTTCCCCAAAGTCAGCCCAGGAAAATGTCTCATTGGATTCTCTAACAACGCAGGACTAAGCTCTTGAACCATGTAAATATGTGTGCCTGTGTGCGTGCAGATGTGTGTGTGCATCAGAGTGCCTGTGATTGGGGCAGAAGTCCCTCTGATTCTTCCTTGCCTGTCCTGTTCCCTGCTCCTCTACTTTCTCTTTGTCTGGGAGGCTGTGCTGACGTGTGAGCAGAGCACAGTCATGCAGAATGGATGTAGCCCGGCAGGCACTTGGCATTTGGGACACTTGTAATCAGGTAGTAATGCCCTGATCACCAGTAGGGGCTGCTGAGACAAGTTCTTTTCCAAGCTGGTAGCCGGCATGCGTATGGTCCGAGGCGACCATGGCCATTAAGTAACATCATGGGGCATCTTTGTCATTTGCAAGTTGTAGAAAATCAATCTCAAACAGACTTAAGCAGAAAATGAGATGTAAAGTCCAGGCCTGCCACCAGCCATTTTTTTTTTTTGAGACAGAGTTTCTCTCTTGTGGCCCAGGCTGGCATGCAATGGCACCATCTCAGTTCACTACAACCTCTGCCTCCCGAGTGCAAGTGATTCTCCTACCTCAGCCTCCTGAGTAGTTGGGATTACAAGTGCTCGCCATGAAGACTGGCTAACGTTTTTTATTTTTAGTAGTTTTTTTTTTTTTTTTTTAAAGACCGAGTCTCACTCTGTCACCACGCTGGAATGCAGTGGTGCAATCTCGGCTCACTGCCACCTCCGCCTCCCGGGTTCAAGCGATTCTCCCGCCTCAGTCTCCCGAGTATCTGGGATTACAAGCACACACAACCATGCCCAGATAATTTTTGTATTTTTACAAAATAGTAGAGACAGGGTTTCACCATGTTAGCCACAATGGTCTCGATCTCTTGATCTCGTGATCTACCCACCTCGGCCTCCCAAAGTGCTGGGATTACAGGCGTGAGCCACCGCACCTGGCCTCAAAAAGATCTCTTGAATGTTGAATAGAATAAATATGAAATCTGGCGTCGACACATGGACCAAAAGATGGGAACAACAGACCCTGGAGACTATGAGGGGGAGGGGGAGGGTTGAAAATGACCTGTTAGGTACCATGCTCACTACCTGGGTGATGGCTTTGATCATACCCCAAACCTCAGCATCATGAAATATACCTTTGTAACAAACTTGCATATGTACCCACTGAATCGAAAATAAAAGTTGAAAAAAAGAATAAATTTAAAAAATAAAAACTTCCATCTAAAAATCATGAAAGAACTGTTACTAGAAAACCCTAAATGTTAAGGACAGTGGCTCCAATGTAGCCCAATTATCTCTGGAGAAGATCACTGCCTCTAATTCGTTCCTCCCAATTTACAGACAAAGCCACTCGAAGCTAAAGCTCACGGTGTTCCTGACCCTGTCATTTACCAGCTGTGTGGCTTTGGAAGAGTCACTCCCTTCCCCGGACACCAGTTCCTATCTGTAAAATCGGAAGATTAGACTAGGTGATCTCAGGTCAACAGGCACCATCGGGAAGGGAACCTTCTCCCAAGGCTCAGTAAACCTCTCATGCACATTTCTAGCAAAAGACTAAATGACCTTTTTAAAAGGGGAAGTGCTGTTGGCAAGAGGGTTTGTTCGTTGGTTTGTTTTTAAGACAGAGTCTCACTCTGTCACCCAGACTAGAGTGCAATGACGCAATCTCGGCTCACTGGAACCTCCACCTCCCAGGTTCAAGCAATGCTCTTGCCTCAGCCTCCCACGTAGCTGGGATTACAGGCACCTGCCACTGCACCTAGCTAATTTTTGTATTTTTAGTAGAAACAGGGTTTTGCCATGTTGGCCAGGCTGGTCTTGAACTCCTGACATCAGGTGATCCACCTAACTCAGCCTTCCAAAGTGCTGGGATTACAGGAGTGAGCCGCCATACTCAGCCAGCAACAAGGGTTTTTACACCTTCTACTGAATGTGGCTGCTGCGACGTGGTGCCCTTTCTCTTCTTTCTGCCTCTCAGCTCCCACACCTGGAGCCCAGAACCTGGTGTAGAGTGGAGATGGGATGGGGGAGGTGAGGGACACATGACCAGATCCCTTTTCCCTTTTCAAGTAGAATGACTACAAAGTTTGAAAGCTCCCCTGAGTGCATGCTTGGCAGAAATGAATGCTTCTGGGTGCCAAAGACATGTGCAAAAATGACCATAGCTGCTTTATCCATCATAACCCCAAATTAGAAACAACCCTAAAGCTCATCAATGGGAGAGTAAAAATATAAGGTATGGTATAGTCATACAATGGAGTATTACACAGCAATGAAGAAGAATACAGCTATACATAACACCCTGGCTGGATCTCCCAGCCTTGATCATGATGAAAGAAGCTAGACACAAAAGAATACATACCGCATGATTTCTGTTTATTTGAAGTTCAAAAGTAGGCAGAACTCATTCATGGTGATGAAGGTTCAAGCTGAGGTTAATTTTAGGGGTTTTGACTGGAAGAGGATACAAGAGAATCTTCCTTGGATCAGGGAATGCTCTTGATTTTGATCCAGGCAGTAGCTACATGAGTATATACATACGTAAATATTCATCGGCCAGGCACAGTGGCTCACACCTGTAATCCCAGCACTTTGGGAGACCGAGGCAGGTGGATCATCTGAGGTCAGGAGTTCAAGACCAGCCAACATGGTGAAACCTTGTCTCTACTAAAAATACAAACATTAGCTGGGTATAGTGGCACGTGCCTGTAATCCCAGTCACTTGGGAGGCCAAGGCAGGAGAATCGCTTGAACCCAGGAGGCGGAGGCTGCAGTGAGCCGAGATTGTGCCACTGCACTCTAGTCTGGGCAACAGAGAAAGACTCCGTCTCGAAAACAAAACAACAACGACGACAACAAAAAACCAATTCTCCTTTCTGGTCAAATAAAGGGTCAGTAGGTCAATAGTGCCATCCAAACCAGTCCCAGGCGTGAGTGCCCAAGAATGAGAGAACCCGAAGACATCAGAGTGTGTCAGTCTCTGCCTAGGGCTGCACTGACTCAGCCACCGTTCCCAGCCCCACAGGCTGCACAGTGCCTAGAATACCAGCCTCCAAGCAAAGCCCCCTGGCACACAGAGGGTTGGCCAGGCAGACGGCTTATCAGGTGTTCCTGCCCACCCGGGGTGACAAAGGAATGCCTTCCTGCCTGAGTGCTCAGAGACAGCAGCTGTCAGGGGGCACAGTGACTAACAAGCTCATCTGTCACTAGCAGGGCCCTCTGACGTGGGACAGCCAAAGGGCTGCTGGGCCAGGCTCTGCAGGGAGCTGAGCAGCAGAAAATCCAGGGCTGCCCACAAGGGTCTGAATTCTAATTGGATTTTCCAAGAAATGGCTTTGTCCAGCTTGCAGGGAGGACTGTCGATTTTCAAATTGATGGTTGCCAGCCTCTCCCCTGTCCCTGTAACTAGATTTGCCAAAGTTCTGACTCAGCCTCTGGTCTTGTCCATTTTGATCCCTGCCTTTCTCTGGGCAGCTGATCTATCTGCTCCAGCTGGCTGGACTCTCCCGATGCGGTTGAGGGAAGGATGTCAAGGGTTAGGACATTTTACTGTGTCAGTAACCCTATCCACCCCAATCAGCCAGGGATGGGCTAGCCATCCTCAGAGGTGGGCTTTAGGAAAAGCTCGACCAGGGCAGGGCACAGTGGCTCACACCTGTAATTCCAGCATTTTGGGAGGCCGAGGCAGGTCGTGGATCACGAGGTCAAGAGTTCGACATCAGCCTGGCCAGCATGGCGAAAGCCTATCTCTCCTAAAAATACAAAAAATTAGCTGGGCGTGGTGGTGCACGCCTGTAGTCTCAGCTACTCAGGAGGCTGAGGCAGAAGAATCGCTTGAACCCGGCAGGAGGCAGAGGTTGCAATGAGCCAAGATCATGCCACTGCACTCCAACCTGGGAGACAGAGCAAGACTCCCCCCAGCCCCCTGCAACAAAAAAAAAAGAAAGAAAGAAAGAAAGAAAGAAAGAAAAGAAAGAAAGAAAGAAAGAAAGAAAGAAAGAAAGAAAGAAAGAAAGAAAGAAAGAAAGAAAGAAAGAAAGAAAGAAAGAAAGAAGAAAGAAAAGAAAAGCTCAACCAGGTATTTCACCCAGGTAACAATTCCCACTGGTCTCTGCCCGCTGGAGATTCGTGGGGACCTGGGAGTGTGGGAAGCAAGAATTGGGGCTGTGAAATAAAGCCACACCTTTGTGGGAAGCAAGTGGTAAAGAGGATGGACTCTGGGTTCAAGTCCCAGCTCTGCCCCCTCACTGGCCATCCACTTCGGGCCAACACTTATCTCCCTGAGCCCCATTTCCTCTTTGACGTGGAAATGGGAGAAAATGGGTCTAAATGCTTAGTGCAGTGTCTGGCATGGGGAGAAAGATTTTGAGGGTGATACATTTGAATTAACCAATGCATTTCACATTCCCAATTTTGTCTGTTGCCCCACATCCTAAAATTCAGGCAGCTGTTAGCTTACTACCTCCAGGAAGGGGTGAACAGTAGGGAAAGGGAGGCAAAGTGTCCTGTTTTTTTTGTTTGTTTGTTTGTTTGTTTTTTTTTTTTAATTTTCAACAGTCTAGAGATGGGGAGAAACAGAAAGGACCGGCACAGGTAGACAATGGAACAGATGTGGCGTTGCGCGGAACGGGACGCAGACCCAGACCTGCAAGGCTTCAGCCTCTTGAGATCAAAGTTCCCGGATCAGGAGGATGAGGTCTGAAAACAAGCAAGGCAACCCGAGAGCGAGGTCCCTGGGCTGTGTCCCACAGTGCCCCGTTCCTGTGTGGAGCCCGGGGCGGGCACAGGAGGCAGCAAGGCCCTAGATCGAAGGGCCATCCCTCGGCAGTTGGGTCTGAGATAGCGCCGCAAAGTTTCTCTGCACCCCAGCAAGGAGCAGGAGGTGAAAAATGATCCCCAGAGACCCCAAAGTGGGACAGAAGTGAGGACGAGTGAGGGCTGCCACCTTGAGTTTCCACGTTGTCAGCAGCGAAAGAGTGAATCCAGCCAAATGAAGGCGGCAGACATGGTGCAGACCGTGATGAACCCACAAGGAGGTGTGCCCGGGTTCAAGGGGCACGTGCCACACAGTGGGGTCCAGCTGATTGCTGCCCCAGGCAACGTGAGCAAAGAGGACGAGCCCAGATATCTACACTTGTATGTGAAAATGCCCCATTTCGAATATTGGAAAGTAGTGATTTAAAGTACTCTATGGGCCAAACAAAACATCTGAGGACGACATTTGAATTGCTGGACACCAGGTAGTGGCTTGTCTTCCTGCAAGGCTTCCATTGGGCACAGCATGGTGGTGGGTTTCGGGTGAAGGACAGCTTGGCAGAGGCTTACATAGACCAAACGCTGGCAGCCAGTCTGGGAACAGGAACCAGGTGTCCTCCGGGCGGGGTGGCTTTGGTATGGCATCAGGCCCTCAGAACTTAGATGAGATTCCAGCCAAAGGGGGAGGGAAACATTTCCGCCACCTGGCAAGAGTGGGGACTCGTAAGATAAGTTAGACTGAGTCGTGGAAAATCAGTTCCATTTCCTGCCGGCTTCATTTGTGGTATGAGTCTCAAACGTCCTCTGGTAATTTGGGGAATTTAACTTTTTTGACACCATACATGCTTTTGATAATTTTTTGCCCATCTCCCTATGTATGTATGTATTTATTACGTGAGTTAAAAGTCTTTATTGTAAAGTGATTACTGATTCAAAGGAAATTGAAAAAAATACACAGGGAGATCTTCCATGCCCTTCACCCAGCCTCCCCCAGTGGCAACATCTTGTAAAGCTATGGTGCAATATCACAGCCAGGAAACTGACATTGGTATAATCCACAGGGCTTATTCTACAGCATTGGTTTCATGCGTCACCTATATTCATGTGTATATGATGCCATGCTGTTTTATCATTTTATCATTTGCATAGATCACACTCCTGTGATTCCATGCAGTTTTATCATTTATGTAAATTTGTGTAACCAGTGCCACAGCCAAAACACAGAACTGGGGTGGGTGCAGTGGCTCATGCCTGTAATCCCAGCTCTTTGGGAGGCCAAGGTGGGTGGATCACCTGAAGTCAGGAGTTTGAGATCAGCCTGGCCAACATGGCAAAACCCTGTCTCTACTGAAAATACAAAACTTAGCTGGGTGTGGTGGCAGGTGCCTGTAATCCCAGCTACTTGGGAGGCTGAGGCACGAGAAATACTTGAATCCGGGAAGCGGAGGTTGCAGTGAGCGGAGATGGAGCCACTGCACTCCAGCCTGGGGGATACAGCAAGACTCTGCCTCCAAGAAAACAAACAAACAAAAAACCCTGCAAAACGAATGAGAGAATATGCAGAAAAGGGAACCCTCATACACTGTTGGTGGGAATGTAAATTAGTATAGCCACTAGGCAGAACAGTTTGCAGGTTCCTCAAAAAACTAAAATTAGAGCTACCGCATGATTCAGCAATTCAACTCCTAGGTATAAGGGCAAAAGAAAGGAAATCAGCCGGGCGCGGTGGCTCACGCCTGTAATCCCAGCACTTTCGGAAGTGGGCAGATCACGAAGTCGGGAGATCGAGACCATCCCGGTCAACATGGTAAAACCCCATCTCTATGAAAAATACAAAAATTAGCTGGGTATGATGGTGCGTGCCTGTAACCCCAGCTACTCAGGAGGCTGAGGCAGGAGAATCACTTGAACCCAGGAGGCGGAGGTTGCAGTGAGCCGAGATTGCGCCACTGCACTCCAGCCTGGGCGACAAAGTGAGACTCTATCTCAACAAAAAAAAAAAGAAAGAAAAAGAAAAAAAAGGAAATCAGTATATTAAAGAGATATCTGCACGCCCATGTTTACTGAAGCACTATTCACAATAGCCAAGATTTGAAATCAATCTAAGCGTCCATCAGCAGATGAGTGGATAAAGAAAATGCGGTGCATATACACAATGGGGTACTATCCAGCCATAAAAGAGGATGAGAGCCTGTCCTTTGCAAAAAAAAAAAACATGGATGAAACTGGAGGTCATTTTGTTAAATGAAATAAGTGAGGCACAGAAAGACAAACTTCATATGTTCTCACTCATTTGTGGGAGCTAAAAGTTAAAACAATTCAAATCAACCGGGCACGGTGGCTCACGCCTATAATCCCAGCACTTGGGGAGGCCAAGGCGGGTAGATCAGGAGGTCAAGAGATGGAGACCATCCTGGCCAACATGGTGAAACCCCGTCTCTACTAAAAATAGAAAAAAATGTGCTGGGTGTGGTGGTTCGTGCCTATAGTCCCAGCTACTCGGGAGGCTGAGGCAGGAGAATTGCTTGAAACCAGAAAACAGAAGTTGCAGAGAGCTGGGATAGCGCCACTGCACTCCAGCCTGGCGATAGAGCGAGACTCTGTCTCAAAAAATAAAAACAAAAAAACAATTGAAATCATAGAGACAGAGAGTAGAATGATGGTTATCAGAGAGTGGGATGGGCAATGGGGAGTGACGGGGAAGACGGGTGGGTAACGGGTACAAAAATACAGTTTGAATAAGATGAATGAACGAATCACATCTAGTATTAAGAGCACAACAGGGTGACTACAGTCAACAATAATTTATAGTACATTTTAAAATAACTAAAAAATTAGAATGTTCATAACACAAAGAAATGATACATGCTTGAGGTGATGGAGACCCCATTCACCATGACGTGATTATTACACATTGTATGCATGTATCAAAATATCTCATGTATCCCATAAATATACACATTATACAACCATAAAAATTAAAAATTAAACATTTTTTTAAAAATACAGAACTGTTCCATCAACATGAGCTCCCTCAGGTGACCACACCATGGCCATCTTCATCCCCAACCCCTGGCAAGGTTCTTCATCTATAAAATTTGGTTCAAGAATATTATATAAATAGAATCATAGAGTATGTAATCTTTTGAGATTGCTGGGGTTTTTTACCTAGAATAATTCCCTTCAAATCTATCCAGGTTGTTGCATATATCAACCACTTAGGGGTTTTGTTTTATTTTTTGAGACAGTCTTGCTCTGTCACCCAGACTGGAGTGCAGTGGCATGTTCTCAGTTCTCTGCAACCTTTGCCTCCTGGGCTCAAGCAATTCTCAAGCCTCAGGCTCTCAAAAAGCTGGGATTACAGGTGTGTGCCACCACAACCAGCTAATTTTTTGTATTTTTAGTAGAGATGGGGTTTTGCTATGTTGGCCAGGCTGGTCTCGATCTCCTGACCTCAAGTCATCAACTCTCCTTCACCTCCCAAAATGTTAGAATTACAGGCGTGAGCAATCCTGCCAGGCCATTTTTTTTTTTTTTTTTTGCTGTGTAGTATTCCATGGTATAGATGTACCACAGTTTGACCATTTCCCACTGACAGACATTTGGTTTGTTCCCAGTTTTTGACTATTACGAATCTTTATGATTTATAAAATTAATTTAGAAAATGTCAGCTACCAGCTGGTAGCTGTTGTTTTTCTGAATATGAATGGGATGCAGTATTTCCTGTGACTCCTCCGTCATGGAAGTTCTCACAAACTTTTGCATTTGAACCCTGCAGAAGCTCTGGGGGTGGGGGAGGTGGAGCAGAGCTAGAGTTGATCAGTCAACCCATCTGTATTGAGCACTTCCTATGTGCCCTGCGTTATTCTAGGTATTGGGGGTACTGCAGTGAACAAAGCTAACCTAAGATCATTTATTATTCCCCAATACACATATAGGGAAACTGAAGCTCAGAAAAGCTATATGACTTGCTCAAAATCACACAAGCAGGAAGTGATGGAACTGGGGCTTGAACCCAGGTCTTTAGACCTGGAGGCCACTGATTTTCTGACTATATTTGCTGTCTGTCCTCCTGGACATCAATGCCGAGGATCCTGCGTTCAATGTTTTAAGCAACAGTTCTTTTGTTTGTTTGGTTTTTATTTTTTAGACAGGATTGCAGTCTGTCACCCAGGCTGGAGTGCAATGGCGCCATCTCAGCTCACTGCAGCCTCAACCTCCCAAGTTCAAGCAGTCCTCTCACCTCAGTCTCCCAAGTAGCCGGGACTACAGGATCCTACCACCACACCCATAAGTTTTGTTTTTGTAAAGACCGAGTTTCGCCATGCCAGGCTGGTCTCGAACCCCTGGTCTGAAGTGATCCACCCACCTCAGCCTCCCAAAGTGTTGGGATTACAGACATGAGCCACTGAACCCACTTAAGCAGCAGTTCTTAATGGGCTGGTTCTCCTGCCATCAGGGGAAACCGCTGACCAATGTCTAGAGGCAGTTTGGTTGTCACAGCTGGGGAGAAGGGTGCTCCTGGCACCTGGTGAGTAGAGCCAGGGAAGCTGTTTGGCATCCTGCAATGTAGCAGACAGTCCCCCACAACAAAGAGTTACCCAGCCTGAATGCCAGTGGTGCCAAAGCTGCAAAACCCTGATCTAAAGATCTCAAAGAGTCACCACAAAGACAACTGCTACCTAGACACCATTGTGTAATACTGACTTGCACCCAAGTAGATACAGTGACAGGTAGGGTCAGAGCGGGCACACTGCTGGTTGAGGGTTTATAGTCATGATCAAGTAGGTACAAAGAACCGTCCACTCTGCTATGTTGACACTGGGAGACTTTTCTGCAGGGGAGGGGATTGGGACAGCTTGGATAGTAGGAAGGAGAGACTGATAGAAAGGGCGGGAAGAATATTGTGACCTCTGCTCTATGATTCTGCCTCATCTGTTTCTCCTACAGAAACCTGGCAACCTCCTTCCTTTGTGTAGAAATGAGCAAGAAAGCAGAGCAGAACATGCAAAGCCCTTTGAGGAACAGCAGGGAAACCAGAAGGACCAGTCCACATCCTGAATGTGCAAGAAACATGACTTCTACTCTCACAACTGTACTTACTTTTGTATTTCAAGTCCCCATTCTGCTGGTGGAAAGACACCTAGCCATATTTAATCAGGGCCTCCCTACCTCTCGCCCTGGGTTGTGTCTAAATTTGTTGCTGGGGCAGAGGAAGCTCAGAAAGTTCCAAGGCCCAGGCAGGGGGCAGCGTCTGGTCTCCCCTGACACCTGCTGTGTTGGCCTCACTACCGTCTTCCTGATGGCAGGTGTCGCTGCCTAGGCCTCCTGGAAGTCTCCGTGCCTGGCTTCATTCTTCTCCTCTCAGCGTCTTCCTCCCTTGTCTCGGGCACACGGGAGATGTTGGCAGAGCTTGGTAAACCTCGGCAAGGCTGCCTCACCCTTCTGCCAATTACTCCCTCCCCCCCGACCCCGCATCTGTGCCTTGCGGGGGAGGGGCAGGTGCTCTCCTGAGCTTGCCCGAAAGTCACATTTACCCATGAAGCCAGGGCAGGGCTGGTGCTTGGGAGCCACTCACCTCCCTAGAGCCCCACATCACATTATGGCTCATCCACTCTCCTCAGACCCTCTGCTCAGACCCCTGGCCCAGGGCACTTGACTTCATCTCGGTCATGGGGAAACGATTCATCTTGCTCAGTCTTCCAGATGTTTTGTTAATGACACAAATTTTATTCCTAGAAAACTTTGGGACTTCCACTTTTTTTTTTTTTTTTTTTTTTTGAGACAGAATCTTGCTCTGTTGCCCAGGCTGGAGTGCAGTGGCGCAATCTTAGCTCACTGCAACTTCCGCCTCCTAGGTTCAAGCAATTCTCCTGCCTCAGCCTCCCAAGTAGCTAGACTACAGGCATGTGCCACCATGCCCAGCTAGTTTTTTGTATTTTTAGTAGAGATGGGGTTTTGCTGTGTTAGCCAGGATGGTCTACATCTCCTGACCTCGTGATTCACCTGCCTTGGCCTCCCAAAGTGCTGGGATTACAGGCGTGAGCCACTATACCCGGTCTGAGACTTCCGCTTTTGAAACTCAAAGCCCAGGCTCTTATAATGCCCAAGTATCAGTTCTTGAAAGTCAAAAGCATCTCTGCTTTTCTGCTGGATAAGGCTTCCCCCAAAGGAAGAAGAGCCACTGTCTGGAAGGAACAAAAGGGAGGAAAAAAAGATGTTCATCAAGTGCAGAATCATCCCACTGCAGCAGCATGACAGAGCACGTGGGTGACCAGGGTCATGACGGGTGTGGGAGTTACTGTCATGCTTCTCTCTCCCTTTGGGCCCCTCTGTCCCCAGGTTTATGATCCAGTCTCCAAACCCAGAGTCCCATCTGAAGGGTGTCGCAAGCACCAATTCCACGAGAGCCAGGGTAGAGAAGCTTCGAGAACACAGCCTCTAGGCAGCCTGGGGCCATCCCTAGACCCCAGCTTTGCCAGCTCAGTGTTTATGGTCAAGTCACTTAACCTCTCTGTGTTTCAGTTTCCCCATCTGTGAAAAGGGGAAATACAGTACCTTCCTCATGTGGTTATGAGCCTGATCAGATGCATCAGGCCTGGTACAGGGTGCAGCAGACTGCTTGGCCCTGGTCAGCACTGGATGATGGTTGGCTGCTATTATTTTCATTGGCTTATCCAAGAGGTGAGTGGATTTCCCTGGAATTCCATCCCACAGGGCCCTGGGCAGTTAGTTAACTAGCAGAAAGGGTCAGGGCACCCAGGCCTGGCCTCTGGCACTACTCTTCAGCTGCTTGTCAAAGCTTCAAAGGGACTTTCTTAGCGTCCTTTCATTACAAGAAACAGAAATGCATCAGGAAAGAAAATTCCTGGGAAGAACAGAACTGGAGGGCCAGCGGTAATCCAGGTTGCTTCTTTCTCCTGCTCCCTCTGCGGTTGGCTTTCCTGCTTCAGTGTGTGCCAGTCCAGCACGGCAGGCTCCCCGGGCTCGAGGTTACCGGCTGCAGGGACCCGCTGGGGGCTTCCGACAGCCACTGGCATTCTTCCTGTTGTCAACCTCCGTTTAGTTCAGGTGTCTTCGCCAACCCCCAGGTGACTCCAGGTGAATCCTGAGAGTCTACGCTCTTTTTGAGCGTCCTTGCCAGTGACAGGTATATGATCCAGTTCCGGCAAAGGAGGTATCAAGGAAGTTTTACCGGGAGCTTCTGGGAAAGGTTTCATTGCTGATGAAAAAGAGACCCATGGGAAGATGAGTGAGCATGGAACCCGAGGGACGATGAGTAACGAGGCTGAGCTCACGAGAAGGGCCCACCCACTTAGGAAGTCCTGCATGTCCTTGCAGAGGAGGCTGGACTGCATGAGAGGACAATGGCACCTACTGAATTGCTGACTTTACAACATAGAGAATGGATTAAAGGGGGAGCGTTTGGGAGCGGGGCATTAGTTAGGAAGCAGCCAGATGAACTGCAATCATGCTGAGGCTTAGAGGGAAGTTTCTACAAGCTGGAGAACAAGAGAAGATGGAGTGATGGGGAGATAGAAATGCTGGCTGGCTGCTATCAGGGGTCTCAAGAATGCGTAAGCCAATGCCACGACATGCTCAGAAGCTCCATTCTGGGTTGTCTACACAGGTCCAGTTACACTAGTAACTCAGGTAGAAACACACTTCCAGAATCAAACTTTTTCAGGAAATGGGACAAAACTGTTTTATTTCAACTAATGGTCCAACGATCCAACTTTGCTTTGCGCTATGTGAGCACAATTTGTCTGCCACACAGACCTGATTCAACCTTCAGCAAGGCTGGGCCAGTATGCCACTGGTAAAACCTACATGTAAGACACATCCCTTCCCAGTGATTAATGAGCACTGCTTCCGGAAAAGGCCAGGTTGAAAGTGCACATACGTGATTTACTGCTGATTTTGGCAAGAGTCATACAGCACAGACATGGCTCAGCTCCTTGTGGGTTTAGAAATGAGCCCACATTAAGAGTAAGCGGGGGCCGGGCGCTGTGGCTCACACCTGTAATCCTAGCACTTTGGGAAGCCCAGGCAATCAGATCACTTAAGCCCATGATTTTGAGACCAGCCTAGGTAACATGTCTCTACAAAAATAAAAATTAGCCAGGTGTGGTGGCGCATGGCTATAGTCCCAGCTACTCAGGAGGCTGAGGTGGAAGAATCACTTGAGCCAAGGAAGTGGAGACTGCAGTGAGCCAAGATTATGCCATTGCACCCCAGCCTGGATGACAGAGCAAGACCCTGTCTCAAAAAAAAAAAAATATCAGTGGGAAGAGAGGGTTACCTGCTTAGAACCAAGCAAGAAAAAAGAGTGACAGATGGCAGAGAACAGAGCAAGCATGGGAGGACACAGGAGGATACGCTCCTGGTAGACAATACAGGTGGCTCCCAGTCAACTTATGAATACATTCTCATTGAAAAATAAAATTACCTCCCCAATATACACATCGCTCAGTTTCTAAGGGTAATCTATTTGGTTTGATTCCTCCCACAGTCTTTCTGTGCATAATCAAATATACACATGTCTACATCTTTTTAAAAAGTCATTTGTACCAGGTGCGGTGGCTCACATCTGTATTCCCAGCACTTTGGGAGACCGAGGCAGACAGATCACCTGAGGTTGGGAGTTCGAGACCCACCTGACCAACATGGAGAAACCATGTCTCTGCTGAAAATACAAAATTAGCAGGGCGTGGTGGCACATGCCTGTAATCCCAGCTATTCGGGAGGCTGAGACAGCAGAATCGCTTGAAACTGGGAAGGCGGAGATTGCAGTGGCTGAGATCAGGTGGTTGCATGCTAGCCTGGCAATAAAAGTGAAACTCTGTCTCTAAATAAATAAATAAATAGTCATTTGTGAGCCAGGCATGGTGGCTCATGCCTGTAATCCCAGCACTTTGGGAGGTGAGGCGGGTGGATCACTTGAGGTCAAAAGTTCGAGACCAGCCTGGCCAACATAGTGAAACCCCATCTCTACTAAAAATACGAAAAATTAGCCCGGCATGGTGGTGTGCACCTGTAATCCCAGCTACTCGGGAGGCTGAGGCAGGAAAATCGATTGAACCCGGGAGGCGGACATTGCAGTGAACTGAAATGGCACCACTGCACTCTAGCCTAGGTGACAGAGTGAGACTCCATCTCAAAAAAAAAAAAAAAGTTGTTTGTGTAGTATCATATTTAGTGTCTTACCTTTCTCAGTGAAAGATACATCTTGGACATTCTTCCATTTCAGATAGCTCTTCCTCATTCTTTGTTGAGACTTCATAGTGTGCCAGCCTGAAACTACACCACAATTTCCTTAGCATATCTCCTAGTTCTGGGCATTGAGGCTGGTGACCATTTTTCACCATTACAACTAAGCAGCAACAAAAACTCTTGGATGTATATTCCTGAGCACATGTGTGAGTTGCTCTGCTTAATGATCTATTTCTAAGAGCTGACTTTCCAGCCTCACTTTCATTGCTGTGCCTGGAAAATCAGGCATGACAGACTGGAGTCCTGGCCAGGGACAGTCGAATACTTTAAAACACTGGTGTTATTTACCCATTCAGTCAGAAAGAATAAAAATGTAATGCCTCGGGAATTCCCAGAACAGCATCCTCTCCTCTTGGAAGTCAGGCTTTCAGAACTAGACAGGGTAATGCTCCCAACAACTCATGTTCAGACCACACTGGGCATGTTGTCACCTACTAGTTCACCTGATTCCCGAGTCGGTCCTGCTAAATAGGTATTATTAGCATCTCTGTTTTTACACATGAAGAAACTGAGGCTCAGAGAGGACAAGACATAGCCCCAAGGCCACACAGCTCACAAATGGCAGAGGATTCAGAAACCAAGGACTAAGGTGACGGAATCCTGTCTTCTTTCTCAATCCATGATGTAGGCTACGTCGTGGTTCCTCTGCAGAGGCTTACAGTGCACAGTCAACCAAAAAGGCAGGTGAAATGAACATCTGCCTAGGTGACTCAGTTTGCAGGATGTATTAGTTTCCTCCCGCTGCTGCGACAAATTATCCCAAACGTCATGGCTTAGAACAACACAATTTACTCTCTTCTTACAGTTCTGGAGGTCTGATGTCCAAAACGGATCTGCAGAGCTGAGCTGCTGGGCGCTCTGGCTGAGCTCCGTTCCTTTCCTTTTTTTAGCTCCTAGAGGCTGCCCACATTTCTTGGCTACTGACCCTTGTTCAGAAACGGTATCATTCCGATCTCTACTTCTATCATCACGCCTCCCTCTCTAACTCTGACCCTCCTGCCTCCCTCTGTAGGAACCCTTGTGACAAAACTGGACTCACCAGGATAATTAACGATAATCTCCAGGATCCCAACTTTGCACGTAACCAGTTCTGGGGATCAGGTTGTGAACATCTTTGGGCAGCCATTATTCTGCTTATCACAAATAGGGGTTCCTAGCATAGTGATTTAGAGCAAGAGCCCTGCAAAGGCCCCACATTCAAATATTCTTTTTTTTTTTAAGATGGAGTCTCACTCTTGTTGCCCAGGCTGCTGTGCAGTGGCACAATCTCGGCTCACCGCAACCTCCACCTCCCAGGTTCAAGCAGTTCTCCTTCCTCAGCCTCCCAAGTAGCTAGGATTATAGGCAGGAGCCACTACGCTCAGCTAATTTCATATTTTTAGTAGAGATGGGGTTTTTCCATGTTGGTCAGGCTGGTCTCAAACTCCCGACCTCAAGTGATCCACCTGCCTTGGCCTCCCAAAGTGCTGGGATTACAAGCAGGAGCCACTGCGCCCGGCCAGTACTTTATCACTTGCTAGCAGAGTCAGGTACCTAACTTATCTGAGTCTTTAACGGCCTCACCTGAAAAACTGGAATAATAGACTCTTCCTTCTAGGGCTGTTTTGGGGATCAAATAACACAATGTATCCAGCTCATGTGAAATGCAGGGTTCAGTCAATGGTAACTGGCATATTCCTCACTGCCTATTATAATAATAGAAACTCTACCATTTGAAAGTCATTTCTTTGGATCTTTCCTCCAAGGACACAGCTCAGGCCCTTGTCATCTGACACTTAATGGAAGGAGTTGGCAGTTAACTTAGGTGAGGCTCAAGGGGCCACAGAGAGCCTGGGAAGATTCAGAGAAACTAACCACGCAGAGGGAGAGGGCTGTGGAGGGGAGAAGGATCAGGAGAAAGACGCTTTTTTTTGGTGGCTTCTTCAGTTTTGCCTGGGCCTCAGCTTTGGCTGAGAATTTGTCAGCCTCTCCCCAGATCAGCCAGGGTGAGCCTGCTTAAATGGAACACTCTGAAGATGATATCCCGTGATAAACAAGACCTGCCCAGTTGGGTCTGGAGCGGAGTGGGGCGGGTCTGGGATGATCCTGGCATGGAAAAGTACAGCGGCTTTTTGTCTTCAGATTAGGAGCTGCGGAAGCTGTGCTGACATTAACATCACCCCCCACCCCCCGCCCCAGGCCTCTCCAAAGTCTGTCTTGCAGAGTCAAATGAAAACCGGATTCTTGGTCTTATCTGAGAGCTACGTGACTGTTTCCTGCCCCTCCTTTGGAGCCTGGGAAGGTCCCCGCATGCACTGTCTAAACTTTGGGATGAATACACACAGCTCATAAATGGGAGCATGTTATTATATGTACCTGCCTACACAAAGGGTTCTCCCCTTTCACTAAAATCATGGTTATTATCCGGGGCTTTCATTCATCCATCAAGTATTTATTAAGCATTTGCAGGCAGCCAGGAAGGGGAATGTTCTCTCAGGGTGGAGAGTATGTGCAGACAGGAGGAATTATCCTATGGCAGGGAGAGCAGCAGCTCTGGAGCGGACCAACTTGAGTCTAGATCCTTCCCAGCTGTGTTTTCACTGGGCAAAATGATCTCACCTCCTTAAGCCTCAGCTTTCTCTTCTGTAAAGAGGGCATAACTAATCACTGCCTCCCAGGTTCTGAGGCTTAAATGAGATGGTTCAGGGGATGTCGGGGGTAACCCCGCGCCTAGTTCATAGTAAGAATGTGAGGAATAGCAGTTGCTGTTATAGACATGGAGACTGTTTCCCCAAATGCCTTCCCACCCCCCCAAATCATAAGACAGACCCAAAGTTGCCTTTTTGTAGACGCCAAGGTTCGTGGAACTGTTAGCATGCAAGTTAAGAAGCCAGAATGGGGGGCGGGGATAGCCACATGTTACAACCCGGCAGGTATACACACGCGGACACCTTATGTACCCATGAATTCCGCCTTTGGAAGTGAACTCGCCTGCAACCTATTTTCGTCTGGCGGCGGTGGATTCCCGGTAGGAGGCGCCTTCAGTCCTCGGCTCGATCCTGCGACGCCCGCCAGCTGCCTATCGGCTTCTCGGTGTTTGAACTTCAAAGGGCTGGACGCTCACCCAAAAAGGGGACCCGGCCTGACCTTAAAAAAAAAAAAAAAAAAATCTAAGATTGAGAGAGGGGATGGGGCTGGCTCTTCCCTCTGTGTTTAGAATCCACGTTTTTTTTGGTGGTCTGGCTAAGCCTAGCCCACCCTAGTTCGGGCGCCACAGCCACGCGGTTCCGATGGCAAATCTCCAAGGGGCGGAGGCAGAGCCGCGGGTAAGAGACGTCCGCGCCGAGCTCGGGTTTGCCCTCCCCGGAGCCAGGACTCGGCAGCAGCTCGCGGCCTCCCGGGATCCGAGCAGAGACTGGCTGCCCGCCTGCCACTTGCGGGGTGGGAGAACGCCAGCCGGTGCCTCGCCGAGAAAGTTCTCGGCAAACCTGGGGATGAGCCCTCAGCAAGGGCGGCTCCGGTGCAACGCGCCCCCATCCAGTGCCCGCGCGCAGGAACCCGGAATGGGCCCCACCGGGGCCGGGACTCAGGCGTGCGATCCCGAAGGCGCCCTGCGGCCCAGGCCGCGGGTGGGGACCCTGGCCGAGGGCGTGAGCTGACTCGGTTTTTAAAAAACTCACTTCCTCCTTCCCTACCTCTGCCCGTCACTCACCTCGCCGGGCACCAGCCCAGGGCAGAAGGTGGAGAGGGAGGCGGCGGCCTCCCCAGGAAGGGGAAGAGGTGAGTGTCCCGCCAGGTAAAGGCGCCGCGGGGCGGCTGGTGGAGCTGCACCTCCGCGTCTGCGCCAGGTCTGGGAAGGAAACGGGTCTCCCAGCTCTACTTAAACCCCTAAAATCTGGGACTCCTGGCTTAAGACATCTCCCGACCACCACCCGTGTCACACACGCGCGCGCGCGCACACACACACGCCGGCACACCGATTCCCCAGGCCCTAGGGAGGAGGGGGCCTCAGGGCTCTATTTTCTCCCGACCCCCTCTCGTCCATCTCGTGGGGGAGAACTCAGGCTCAGCCCCCAGGCCGCACTGCGCACTCCCCCGGCGGACGCCGAGGAGTGGGCACCCGCCCTGCGCAGCTGCGATCCCGCGCCTCGGGCTGGGGGGTGGCGCCGAGGGCCGCGAGGGAGGGTCGGCCGGTGGGCGGTACTTCTCCGTGCTGGAGGCCGCTCCCGGCCGGCGCCGCCCTCCGCCTCCCGCGGTCCCACCCTCCTGCACGCCGGCGCTCCCGAGCCGCGCTTCCTGCGTCCCCATCCCGGTCCCCGAGCTGGCAGTGCGCTCACTCCGCCACCGCGTTCCCTCGCTGAGAATCTCCCAAACTCCAGCCCCGCGATCGCGCCCCCGGAGGAGGCCGGCCGGGGCGCCGCGGGGGTCACGAAGCCCCCAGCCCCCGGCCGCCCAGCGGAGACGGAGCCGGACCGGCTGCCTCCCGGGTGAGTCTGAGCCGCCGCGCGTGGCGCCCGCCGCGCCCCGCGGAGTGCTGTGGGTTCCCCTCAGGGCCTGGGAAGGGGGCCGAGAGCCGTGTGGGTCGCCCTTCCGTCCGCCCAGCGCTTCCCGCCGGGGGTCGACCACCCGGAGGACTCCGCGCCCCGCACCCTCAGCGACCGCGCCCCGCCAGTGCGGGACACTCCCGCCTTCCGGGCACCGCGCCCGGCCAGCTGGCCTGGGAAAGGCAGCTGGTCTTGGGGGCCCCCTGTTGGCGGGGACAGGTGCCCTCCTCCCGGCGGGCTTTGAACCCTTGGCCTCGCCAAAGACGCCTTCAGTGCGTGGTTAGGAGCAGAACTTCCCAGTAGGTCCCGGGAAACCAGCTTGGCGCTTTGCTCCCGCATCTCTTACTCCTCTACGGAAGTCGTGGCCTTTTAGGGATTTAGATTGGTGTTTGTGTGTCCTTTTAGGGATTTAGATTCGTGTGTGTGTGTGTGTGTGTGTGTGTGTGTGTGTGTGTCGCTACCAGTAAACACGGGTTTAAAGAATCGGACGTGAGCAAAGTGGATTGAAACTCGAGACCTTCCTCCCTGAGCGCATCGGTTTCTTCATCTGTGGAGGGGACATGATAACGTCCCAGGCTGCGTCGGGGCATTCATGCCCAGCACCCAGCAAGCACTCGGCAGTAAGTTAGGTTACCGGACTTAGGGGAGAACAGAATCCAAATCAGATCTCAAGTCAGCGCACAAACGGGAGGTGTGTGGCCCGGCGCGCCAGGTCTGCATTGCAGGATGATGGTCTCTTTCCCAACCAGGGATGGGTGCCAGAGACCTGGACCCCCGCACGGTTTCCCCAGGGAGCAGCCGTGGGGTGCCCTGCACAGCGCTCCGAGGTGTTTGTGACGATGCGTGGGGCCGCGGGTCCTTCCCAGCAGCGCAGGAGATCTGGGTGCTGGGAACCCGGGGCTGCCGGAGCGGGTGGGCGGGGACAAGGTGGGCGCGGCCGGACCCGAGCCTGCGGAGGTAGGGCAGCGGGTGGAGGGATTGCCCTTCTAGGGCCGGCTTCTGGCTTTCCTTTTGAATGGAGAACAGCTTGTCTAGGGAACTGTGGGCCGTGGGACCGGGAACAGCTTTCACACTCCGGAAATCCTGACCTGTTAGGACAGAGCCCCTGTCCCTCCAAATATCTCTCTCCACCAATTGAGAGAGGTACCCCCAGACTGGGAGAAAAGGCCAGAGAAAGAGAAAGAGAGAAGGCTGGTGGTGCATCTGCTCCTCATGGCGTCTGAGCTGACAGCTCCCTGATGGGGTGTCTGGGGCCTGCCCCGGTGATCCAGGGCCCAGGGGCCTCAGGGAGCCTCCAGCCTAGTGAGGGAGTCAGAAATACTCATGACGAGTGTTACAGAATTGGCGATACAGTCAGGTCACACCACTTGCTGGCTGTGTGACCTGACCTCTCTGAGCCTCAGTTTCTTCATCTGTAAAATGGGATGGGAACCTCCAAGACCAAGGTGGGGTATTCATACCTAGCCCATGAGGTACTGTATAGTAAGTTACTTCGCGGAGCTTAGGCGGGAACAGAAGAAAGGAACTAACTCAAGAGGTCCTGCGAAGAAAAGAATATTGGAATATTCATCAGGAAACTAGAGTCTCCCCAGGGGACAGGGCAGGAAGGGTGGCTGGGCCGATGGAACAGCACAGGCAAAGAGAGCGCATGGGCTGTGCTGGGCTGGGCTGGTGAAGGTGCTCAGGCGGTGGAGGGTGGAGAAGAGTAAAGGGAATGGAAGGTCTGGAATAAGCTGGACTGGGCAGCTGGGGGCTATCTTGGAATCATTCAACAGATGTTGACTGAGCACCTTCTGTGGGCCAGGCACTGTCCTAGGTGTCCTAGATGAACACCACGGAGAAAGATGTCCCTTTCATTCAAGTTCTCTAAGCAGAAGATAAGAAGACATTATCTTCTTAACGTCTGATCCCATCCATACGTTAAGAAGATAATCCTGGCTGCCTGGAAGTTGGCCAGGATTCTAGAGAAGACTCCTAAGAGAGAGAGGCTGGCCTGTGGGTTGGTGGGGGCGGTGGGAATGAATGGGGGAGCTGGATGGGAGGCCCAGACAGGAAGCAGTGAGTACTATATGGGCCCTCACCCATGACTGCTGGTCAAGGGTGAGATTCTGGGGTTCTATGTGAGGCCCAAACTGCCAGCCCAGTCTTCTGCCAGTAGTGAGCAAGTGTAAGATATTGGCAAGACTCAAGCCCCTCCACCTGCAGGCTCCAGATGTCAGAGGCCTGGGGGTTTCTCTGTCTGTGTGAGGGATGAGAAGGCTGGAGGCAGAGGGCAGCTGGAGCTTCTGGGGCTCCCATTTTAGTAGAATGTGTTTCTGGTCAATGTTCCTCCCTCCCTCTGCAGGGCTGGCTATAAACCCCTCAGACCTCTTGGGCTGCAAGAGGTCATAGTGTGAGGAGCTTTAGTGTGGATGATCTTCCCCCAGTCCCAAATTAAGATGGGAGTCAAGGGAATGAGAAGCATTGTCTCCATCGGTGCCGGGAAAGTTTCAGAAGCTCAGTTGCCTTCTGACCGGGGTGTGGTATGGGGGGCTACCAACTGGGGACGTGGTATGGGGGGCTACTGACTGGGGACATGGATGCTTCTGGCTGCTGACTTTTGCTTTCACTTTTTGTTTCTGTGCTGAAGCTTGGAGGAATCCTCTGCAGTGAAGGCTGTGAGAATATCCTTCTCTTTGCTTTAAGTATCCGTCTGCTTGGAGGGGACAGGAAGATTCTAGAATGTCTCAGGTGGAGAGGACCTTCAGGTCATCAGAGACGTCATTCTCATTTGACAAACAAAAGTCAGAAAGGGGAAGGGACTTGCCCAAGGACACGCAGCAGTTCAGCAGCAGAACTGGGACTGGAACCCAGCTCTCCAGACTCCCTTCTAGGGTCCTTTGCGTTAACCCAGGAGGCCTGGCCACATTTGGGACCAAGACTGTTCTGGGCCCCAGGTTTCTCGATCTCTTAGTCTTTCAAGTGCCGTCCTAGAGTTGAGCTCCTCCCCAGCCTGGACAGGGGGCCCAGCCTACCCTGGGAATGTTTTATTCTCCCTTTCCCTGGATTGAGCGTGTGCTGCCATGGCCACCCCTCCTGGGAGCTCTCGCGCCTGAGAAACAGGCCGTTTGTTTGATTTCCTGGTACCAGGACACACGCTCCCTTGACCCTCGACACCTTCTCCCCTCAGCTCCCATTTCAAGACTGCTGGCTGGTCCTCACCTTCTGTCTGTGGTGTTTACCTGGGTAGAGCAACCTAAAGTGTCCACATTCTCTCTTGCCCTGGATTTATCAGACTTAGCAGCCCTTAAACCTGAATGCTGGTCGCTTTAGATCTTAGAGTATCAGGGCCGGAGGGATCTTAGCCATCAGAAAATCCACTCTGCTTATTTGACAATGGGGAGACCAAGACCCCGGGAAGAGACGAAACTTGCCTGAGATCACAGTCAGGACCAGAACCCAAGGCTCTGGAGTTCGTCTCGAATGATTTTCAGGATGATTCCTGAAAAACAAAACAGAGCACCCTCCTCCTCCAAGATCCCCTTTCTCTCTGCACTACCAGGTCTTTCTGTGGCGTCCATCGTGACATGGCCAGGAGGAGTAAGGGCTGAGGGTCCTGAAAGATGAGGGGTGCACGCTGAGGAGTGTGTCTGTGCATTTTCAGGTCCTGTCTGTTCAAACTGGCATTAACACCACGGCATGAGCTAGTGAGTGCGTTTACCTGGCACTCCCTTGGCCAGACTTGATAACGTGCCTCTGGATGGCAGGCTTTTAAAGTTGTTTTTGTCCCCAGATTACAAAAGAAGTACGTGTTCCTTGTAAAAACGAGCAGATGAAACGTGAAGGCTGGCAAGCCCTGTTCTTATTTGCGGCATTTTATTCAGGTTTTTTGTTTGCTTGTTTGCTGAGCTGTTTATGTCCTGGTTTGCTACTGTTGTTGTTTTGTTTTGTTTTTGAAAAAATAGAGACAAGGTCTCTGTGTGTTGCCCAGGCTGGTCTCGAACTCCTGGGCTCAAGTGATCCTCCCACCTCAGCCTCCCAAAGGGCTGGGATTATAGGCGAGAGTCACTGTGCGCAGGCTGTGTCCTGGGTTTTCAATTCATCATGACGGTGCGTTTTATCTTCACGTGATAATATGAGTGACTTCACACAGGTTTTTTTGTTTTTTTTTTTTTTTTTTTTTTTGAGACGGAGTTTCGCTCTTGCTACCCAGGCTGGAGTGCAATGGCGCGATCTTGGCTCACCGCAACCTCTGCCTCCTGGGTTCAGGCAATTCTCCTGCCTCAGCCTCCTGAGTAGCTGGGATCACAGGCACGCGCCACCATGCCCAGCTAATTTGTTGTATTTTTAGTAGAGACAGGGTTTCACCATGTTGACCAGGATGGTCTCGATCTCTTGACCTTGTGATCCACCCGCCTCAGCCTCCCAAAGTGCTGGGATTACAGGCTTGAGCCACCGCGCCCGGCCTTCACACAAGTTTTAACCTGTGGGTCTCATGCGCTTCCACCCCTTGATGGCTACCACGTATTCCCTTGGCCCAAACCCTGTAAAAACCCTTTGCTGTGCACAGTGCAAAGACATTTCCGATTCACCACTGTGGGAGTCCAGAGGGACATTTTTCTGCATCACTGTGGGGTGTGGGGAAGCAGTTCTCTCTGAACTCAGAAATGGAAGCCATGGGCCATCTGGGCGTGATGGGTGTGACCCAAATTCACACAGAGGCAGGGAGAGAGCTTTGTTTCTTCTGATTTTTATGTATGTATTTATTTTTGCTATGTTTGTTTTAACCTAGCCAAGTGTATCCCACCGTCACTGCCCCTTGCCCCAAATCTCCCTGGGATTAGGCCTGGGGCGAGGCAAGTGCAGAGCTCTAGAAAAGTCAGTATTTGGCATGCTCCTCTCCACACCTGGCTCTGACGGAGTAGGCATCTCAATGGCAAAGATGTGCAGAGAATGTTTCCTAGTCGGGTGATTCAGGTAGGACACCCCACTGTGGGGACAGGAGGGGATGGGTTCTCTGCCACTCTCTAACAGGATCACAGCTTTGTTAATGCCAGAAATCATCAGTACTAGAAGTACTGGTATCTTGGAGATTTTCTAAGCTAATGTTTACAGACTGTGGACAGCCACTATTATTAGTGGATTTTCGTATCGAGTGGTTTTCTGCTGGCTTTTAAAAGGTGAAATAGAGTGGCCAGGTGCAGTGGCTCACGCCTGTAATCCCAGCACTTTGGGAGGCCGAGGCGGGTGGATCACCTGAGATTGGGAGTTCAAGACCAGCCTGACCAACATAGAGTAATCCTGTCTCTTTGAAAAATACAAAAATTAGCCAGACATCATGGCACATGCCTATAATCCCAGCTACTCGGAAGGCTGAGGCAGGAGAATTGCTTGAACCTGGGAGGCGGAGGTTGCAGTGAGCCGAGATTGCGCCACTGCACTCCAACCTGGGCAACAAGAGCGAAACTCCATCTCCAAAAAAAAAAAAATGTGAAATAGAAGAAAGTAGACTAGAAAACAGAGTGCATTTCCTGTCACGAGAAATATTCCTTAGTAAAACTTTCAGTTAACTGTAGATGTGTACTGAGTCACTAGGTAAAAATCTATCTCCAACTGCACAGTAAGAACTTGGGCAGTGTAGCTCTGGCTCACTGGTTTTTATAACGTGATCCTGAGAAACTCGGGATTCTTTGGATGGGTCCCAGAAGCAACTGAGGGGTTTGCAGGGACGGAGCTGAGTGGGGGCGGCCGGGCCAGCAGGAAGGAAGCTCTACTCACAAACACTCCAGATGCTACTGACACAAAACATCCATTTGTAAAACTCTGACTTTAAACATAAAACAGGAAGTTGATAGCCGTTGCTAATCTACCCTCCTTAATTCTTAGAAGAAACTGAGGCCATGAAACACAGAGGCTGGGGCCTCTGCTGCGGGGGAGGTGGCGCTCAGGCGTCTCATGGAGGAGAATCTGCAAATGTGGACCCTTGACTCCCCCAAATGAGCAGCTCAAAACACACGTTCACGGTGCATCCTGTGACCTCATGGGCCACACTGTTGCATGCACTAGGAATTAATGTTTATACTGAAGCTCGTCGCTCTCGTGCCAACAACCCAATTAATATTGCTGAGATGCACAAAGCATTCATTTTTTTCAGGGCCACATTTCAAACAGCACAGTGTTAATAACCCTGTTCTGGCATTTCTTTGTTTTTTAACGTCCCCAGAGCTTTACCAATGGAAGCTTCCCAGGCTCATATCTGGGCCTTAGAGGCCTTTGAGATGATAAGCCCAGGGTCACCAAATCCTGGCAGAACCTGGCAGAATGAGAACTCACCACAGTTCTTTTCGGGTTTTTTTTGTTTGTTTTTTTTTTTTTTTTTTTTTGAGCTGGAGTCTTGCGCTATCACCCAGGCTGGAGTGCAGTGGCACGATTTCGGCTCACTGCAACCTCTGCCTCCCAGGTTTAAGCAATTCCCCTGCCTCAGCCTCCCGAGTAGCTGGGACTACAGGCACCACACCTGGCTAATTTTTTGTATTCTTAGTAGGGATGGGGTTTCACTGTGTTAGTCAGGATGGTCTCGATCTCCTGATCTCGTGATCTGCCCAGCTTGACCTCCCGAAGTGCTGGGATTACAGCGGCAAGCAGTGGTGTGATCTTGGCTCACTGCAACCTCTGCCTCCAGGATTCAAGTGATTCTCCTGTAGCTGGGATTACAGGCACATGCCACCACCCCCCGGCCAATTTTTGTACTTTTATTAGAGATAGGGATTTTACCATGTTGGTTAGGCTGGTCTTGAACTCCTGACCTCAAGTGATCCACCCGCCTCAGCCTCTCAAAGTGCTTGGATTACAGGTATGAGCCACTGCACCCGGCCAGAATATGATTAAAAAAACAAACAAAAAACCAACACTCACTCAAACTTTCTTAAGTTACCGTAAGAGACCTCACGTTCCACGTCATTAAAACTGCCTGCAATTTGGAGAAAAGCAATTAGGTATTGGAACTGCCTGTGGGTAATTATTGTTTTCAAACAATGACAGATGCAAATTCTCTTCTTTTGAGGGAAATTGTCTGTGGCTAAACACAGGCACCATCATTTTAAACAAATCTTCTGATACATGTGGTGTGCCAGGCACTGAGCCCAGGAACAAGGGAGAGTCAGCCCCTGCCCCGGGTGGAGCTGATCCCCTACGGGAGGCAGCAGGGATTGGACCTTAATACTTGAATAAAGAGGAGGAAGTGCAGCCTGAGAAGGAAGAGGCTTAACCCAAACTTGGAGAGTCAGGAAGGATTTTCAGAAACAGTGCAGTCTGAGCTGAAGTGGAGAACGCGGGCCGGGGGCGGAGGGTGCAGCAGCAGCAGCAGCCAGAGGTCTTCCTGGTGGTTGCAGCTGCTTATGCAAAGTCCCCAAGGTGTAAGAGAGCTTCATTCACAAAGGCCAATACTGAGTGTAGAAACACCACACTCAGGGCAGATCCTGGGGGCAGAGGTGGAAAAAATATTTTATATAGTCTCTTCTTAAAAGTCATTTTGGGTGCTGGGGGCAGGGCTCACGCCTGTAATTACAGCACTTCAGGAGGCTGAGGTGGGCCGATCACTTCAGGCCAGGAGTTCGAGACCAGCCTCGACAACATAGTGAAACCCCGTCTCTACTAAAAATACAAAAATTAGCCGGGTGCGGTGGCTCAAGCCTGTAATCCCAGCACTTTGGGAGGCCGAGGTGGGTGGATCACAAGGTCGAGAGATCGAGACCATCCTGGTCAACATGATGAAACCCTGTCTCTACTAAAAATACAAAAAATTAGCTGGGCATGGTGGCTCGTGCCTGTAATCCCAGCTACTCAGGAGGCTGAGGCAGGAGAATTGCCTGAACCCAGGAGGCGGAGGTTGCGGTGAGCCGAGATCGCGCCATTACATTCCAGCCTGGGTAACAAGAGCGAAACTCCGTCTCAAAAAAAAAAAAAAAAAAAATTAGCTGGGCATGGTGGCACATGCCTGTAATCCCAGCTACTAGGGAAGCTGAGGTAGGAGAATCACCTGAAGCCAGGAGGCAGAGGTTGCAGTGAGCCGAGATCGTGCCACTGCACTCTAGCCTGGACGACAGAGTGAGACTCCATCTCAAAAAAAAAAAAAAAAAAAAAAGAGATTTTAGGTACGGCACTTTCTCAAAAAATTAAAATTGAATAACCATAGGCTTAAGCAGTTTGTCCAGCAGCATACATGTCTTAGTCCATTTGTGTTGCTATAAAGGAATACCTGAGACTGAGTAATTTATAAAGAAAAGAGGTTTATTGGTCAGGCACTGGGGCTCATGCCTGTAATTCCAGTACTTTGGGAGGCCAAGGCAGGCGGATCACAAGGTAAGAGATGGAGACCATCCTGGCCAACAGGTTGAAACCCCGTCTCTACTAAAAATACAAAAATTTGCTGGGCGTGGTGGCCGGCACCTGTAGTCACAGCTATTTGGGAGGCTGAGGCAAGAGAATCGCTTGAACCTGGGAGGTAGAGGTTTCAGTGAGCCAAGAGCACACCATTGCACTTCAGCCTAGTGACAGAACAAGACTGTCTCAAAAAAAAAAAAAAAAACAGGTTTATTTAGCTCACAGATATATAAGGCTGTACAAGAAGCATGGCACTAGCCGCTGCTTCTAGTAGGGGCCTCAGGAAGCTTTGACTCATGGTGGAAGGAAAGCAGGCATCACGTGGTGAGACAAGGTGAGACACATGACTCTTTAATAACCAGATCTCTGGGCACAAAGTCATTAAGGAGGGATCCGCCCCATCAACCAAACACCCACTAGACCCCACCTTCAACAGTGGGGATCAAATTTCTTTTTTGAGAGTCTCAGTCTGTCACCCAGGCTGGAGTGCAATGGCACAATCTCAGCTCACTGCAACCTCTGCCTCCTGGGTTCAAGTGATTCTCCTGCCTCAGCTTCCCTAGTAGCTGGGATTACAGGCATGTGCCACCATGCCCAGCTAATTTTTGTATTTTTAGTAGAGAAGGGGTTTTACCATGTTGGCCAGGCTGGTGTCGAACTCCTGGCCTCGAATTATTCCACCCGCCTGCGCCTCTCAAAGTGCTAGGATTACAGGCATGAGCCACCACGCCCAGCCTGGGGCTCAAATTTCAACATGAGATTTGAAGAGGACCAATATCCAACCTGTATCAATACTCAAAACAATTGAAAACAGGTTTTTGAAGAGGTATTTGTACACCCATGTTGATATGGGCATTACTCATGAGAGCTAAAATACGGAAACAACCTAAGTATCCATCTAAGAATGAATGGATAAGCAAAATGTGGTTTATCTATACAATGGAGTATTATTCAGCCTCACTACGGAAGGAAATTCTGACACCAGGCTGCAACACAGACGAACCTTGAGGACATTATGCTAAGTGAAATAAACCAGTTACAGAAAGACAAATACTATATGATTCTACTTGTATGAGGAACCTAGAGCAGGCGGCCTCGTAGAGATGGAAAGTAGAATGTTGGTTGTCAGAGGCGGGGTGGGGGAAGGGGGACGGGGAGTTAGGGTTTAATGGGTAAGGAGTCTCAGTTTTGTAAAATGAAAGCCTTCTGTGGATGAATGATGGTGATGGTTGCACAGCAGTATGAATGTACTTAATGCCGCTAAACTGTTCATGTAAAAATGGTTATGATAGTAAATTTTATGTCATATGCATTTTATCACAATAAAAATTGGTGGTGGGGTGGCGGGGTGGCGGGAGTCATTTTGGAAACAAGACTCAGATAGTCATTCAGCCACATCGTTGCGTTCTCTCTACAGACCAGGTGTTCTTCCAGGCTTTGGGGGAAAACAATGCCTGAGACAGGCTCAGTTCCTGCCCTCTTGGAGCTTACACCTTATCAGGTGGCAGGGAGGAGTCAGTCAACTAGGAAACCAACAAGTAAAATAACAAATCAACAACCGTGTCCAATGCACTGATCTGAAATCTTTGCCACTTCCCTACTGAAGGCAGGATCAAGCCGAGGCTAAGCTCTTTAACTTTCAACACTATAAAGCCTGGACTTTTTAAGAGTTGGCCTCGGTTAATCTTTCCAGACCTATTACTGCTGCCTTACCCGCAATTCAACTGCCATCAGTCACAAGGAACTACTTTCCCCACCACCTTCCTCGGACCCCTGCTCAAAGCCAGGAACTTTGGTGGCTTTATTCCTTCCTGTTCTTTCTGCCTATCTTTCTAGACTGCCCAATTGAAAAATCACAATTATTTCAATTCCGGAAGTTTATCCTAAGGAAACAATTAATGAATATAAGGAGTTAGTTTGGACACTGTTATTTTGCATAATAATGGCAACAAACGAGAAACCCATTTTATTTCTAATCCCTCCAACGACAGTCCTAGCCAAGACTCTAAAAAAATTTGTTTAACTTTGGAATAATTTTAGATTTATAAAAAAGTAGCCAGGTGCAGTGGCTCACACTTGTAATCCCAGCACTTTAAGAGGCTGAGACAGGTGGATCACAAAGTCAGGAGTTCGAGACGAGCCTGGCTAGCATGGTGAGACCTGCCTCTACTAAAAATACAAAATTAGCCAGGTGTGGTGGTGCGCACCTGTAATTCCAGGTACTCGGGAGGCTGAGGCAGGAAAATCACTTGAACCCAGGAGGTGGAGGTTGCATGCAATAAGCCGAGATCGTGCTACGGCACTCCAGCCTGGGCAATAGAGCAAGACCTTGTCTCAAAAAAAAAAAAGTTGCAAAGGTAATATGGAGTGTTTCCGTCTACCCTTTACCCAACTTCCCCTAATGTTGGCATCTTTTTTTTTTTGAGATAATCTCACTCTGTTACCCAGTGGCACGATCTCGGCTCACTGCAACCTCCACCTCCCAGGGTCAAGCGATTCTCCTGCCTCAGCCTCTCGAATAGCTGGGACCTGTAGTCTCAGTCACTTGGGAGGCTGAGGTGGGAGGATTTCATGAGTCCGGGAGGTAGAGGCTGCAGTAAGCAGTGACTATGCCTCTGCACTCCATCCAGCCTGGTGACCCTGTCTCAAAAAAAAAAAGAAGAAGAAAGAATGCTGGTAGCCAATTAGTACATGGGGAAAAAAAGAATCATTATTCAACTCCATCATAGTAAAGGAAATGCCGATTAAAACAATGCCATCTTTCACACAGGAAATCTAAAACATTTTAAAAGTTATAAAATTTTAATTTAAATAAAGAATGCTAACTGGGACGTAGTGGTTTCAGGAGATCAGCGTGAAAGAGTACATTGGAGAACAGTCTGAAGATGCAGGCCCAAACCTTTAAAATGCTTCGCTTTAAGACACTTTTAATTCCACAATTTTAATCTCCATATTAAAAATCTTCGATGCCAAGATTTTATCTTGTTATCCCGAGGTAACGATTTATGGTTGTATAAGAGTTAATTTCAACACTATTTTTTATAATAGCAATAAAACTAGAAATCAAATATATTTGCAGCAACAGGGAATTGCTGATGTAAATTGCAGCTCTTTCATATACTGAAGTGGTTCTCAACCACTAAAAATTCCAGTGTCAATGAATACTGATGATATGAAAGATTGTCCATATACATCAAATTTTTAAAATTAGGGTTATACTGGGAGGCGGAGGTTGTGGTGAGCTGAGATCATGCCACGGCACTCCAGCCTGGGCGACAGAGTGAGACTTTGCCTCAAAAAAAAAAGCGGGGGGTGGTCATAAAACCACATTGCAGTAATATTCCATTTTTGTAAAAAACAAAAAAAGTGTTTTGTTTACACAGCTCACAGTAAGCATGCACACCATCATGGATATTTATCAGCAGTAGTTATGGATGGGGGGGGGCCAATGAGGGGTTTGGATTTTCTTTCTGCTAATCCATGTTTAACTAATTTTTATTTCATAAACAAGCATTGTTTTCATAACAAGAGAAAACTGTTATTGATAACACCCTCTCCTCCCATTTGGAACTTTAATGACCTATGCTGAAGACCCAAAGGCTTGTTATGTACCCCACAGGGATTACTGCCAGGCCAGGTACTTTGTGAACTGTAGAGAGGTTTGAAGACATCAGCTACCACTGCTGGTGGTTGGTTCACCCTTGGCCTCTCTTCTGAGACTTAGGAAGCTAAGATAGGAGCATGGTGGAAGCCACAGCACCCGACTCACAGGCAGCTATGAGAAAATACTCGCCCAGGGCTGGGTGCGGTGGCTCACGCTGTAATCCCAGCGCTTTGGGAGACCCAGGGAGGCAGATAACTTGAGGTCAGGAGTTCGAGACCAGCCTGGCCAACATGGTGAAAGCCCATCTCTACCAAAAATACAAAATTAGCTGGGTATGGTGGTGCGTACCTGTAATCTCAACTACTCGGGAGGCTTAGGCAGGAGAATTGCTTGAACCCAGGAGGCAGAGTTTGCAGTGAGCCAAGATCACACCACTGCACTCTGGTCTGGATGACAGAGTGAAACTCCATCTCAAAAAAGGAAAAAAGAAAAGAAAATGCTTGCCCAGCATTGTATTTTGTATACACGTGTAATTTTCCACTGGAGCACAGTTCGACGAGTTTTGACAAACACAGGCAGTCATGTAACCACCACCACCACAATCAAGGTAAAGAAAAGTTCCATCACCCCCCAAAATTCTCTCCTGCTGCTGCTTTGTAGTCTGTCCCGCCTCCGCCCCCAGCAGGCACTGATCTGTTTCTTGTCCTTACAGTTTTGTCCTTTCCAGGATATCGTGTAAATGGAATTATACAGTATGATGCCTTTGGAGTCTGGCTGCTTCTGCTCAGTAGAATACATTTGCGATTTCCCCACACTGCGTTTATTCCATGGTGTGAATGTGCAAGACCACAGTTTACTTACCCCTTCACCTGTTAAAAGGATATTTAGATTGTGTCTCCTTTTTGGTGATTATGATGAAAGCTGCTATAAACATTCAGAGGTTTTAGTATCAACATATGTTTTCATTTCTCTTGAGCAAATACCTAGGAGTGGAATTGTTGGGTCTGTGTGTGAGTATATGTTTATCTTTATATGAAATGACCAAACTTAGAAGGTTTGGGCCAGTTCCTCTGGCCAGCAGCAGGGCTATGCAGGGACCTAAGGAAAACTGGCGATCACTTCTCCTCCCATTTGGAACCTCAGTGACCTATATTGAAGACCCAGTAGAAACCATTTGTCTTTCCTGGAGTGATGCTTTCACTTTTGCCAGCTGATGTGAGTTCCACCCTGCTAGGTAGGAGGCTGACTGCCTCCCCATTGATGACTCTCCCTTCCCCATATCACAGGCATGGATATGACAATGAGTCGTGAAAGTTCTTCACTTAAATAATTTTTTAATTAACTCTTTTTCTTAAGAAACTAATATGTGCACATGGTTTAAAAAAAAAAAAAACAGTCTAAAAGGATGTCCAGTGAAAAAATATACCTCTCCCTTTCATTCCAGGCCCTTATGTGAGAGGTAGCCACCATCTGCAATTTCTTGTATATACTTCTAGAAATTGTCTCTGCGTATAATGACGCTTTTAAAATGCTGCTTTTAGATGTTTTCCCGATAATCGAAGCAATAAAGTATTATAGTTGTCAGGATCATTATGAAATTATTGGGTAATTTCAAACTTGCAATAACTCATGTGAGGGTCCTCGGTCACCTTTAAGGACCCGCTAACCACCTGAAATTGCCAAGCATTCTATCTCTGCATTTTTCTGTGGCAGGTCAGTAGCTTTCATCAGATTCTCAAAGGGATCGGTGCACCAGAAGAAAGAAGCGGGTGGGGAAGAAAAGAAGAAAGGAAGGACCGTAGACGTGATCTTTCACAGATAAATGGCAGATAAATATATAATGAGCTTGGATAAATCTGTAATTGGCTGTAACTCAGAATGTACACATTTCAATTTGCTGTATTATTGCCCCTTGGTTTTATGATTGGAAGCTGGTAGAGCCATTGATTTATAAGGCTTAGGCTGTTTTGTCTTGGGCTAAAAGGAACTGTGCCTGGCTGAGCCAAAAGAGACGAAGGTCGTGGAGTTCTTCAACCATGCCTGTGTGTTTGTACTGACTCACTGTGTCTGAGGAAGTCTGTTGGTAGCTTTAGAACACGCATATTCTCCTGCCCAGGGTGAGCCAGTGACTGGGAACTTATCACGGAAAGGAGTAGACGAACTTGCTTCCCACAAGAGGGCTTCAGGCTGAAAAATATTCAAGAAGAGTTTAGGGAAATTCCAGGGAGGCAGAGCCGTATCCAGCTCATGACAAACGTTACAGATGTTTGGGAACTATCCTTGATAAGAGTCAGTATCTAGAGTTGGAGCGGGGAGCACCTAAGCTTTCCCATCACTCTTAAGTCATTTGATGCTCAAACAGTTCTATGTTGGGGAAACTGAGGCAGGAGTATGCTAGCTACAGTGCAAACTACCCCACATTTCAAGGACTTAAGGCACGCCAGTTACATTTTCATGTACTGGGTGGGAAGGTGGAGTCTTGGCTCCACACAGTCATTCAGTCTGTCTTCAGCACTTCCCCCCCCAAGGGTTTAGTGAGCTACTAACAGGTCCCACAGCTAGAAAGTAAAGGAATGGAGCCGGGATTTCAACTCAGCCAGTCTCATTCCAGAGTCTGTATTCTTAACTCTTATGCTGGGGTGAGAAACAAGAATACTGGCATCTAACTAGATTTACCTGGTATGTAACTTCAGAACTGGGAAGCCAGAGATAACTTGGGATTCTGAGGAACATTACTTCTTTGTTGCCAAGGAATCAAGCTCTTCTTTTTAAGGAGTGAGATGGGTAAATCTGAGAGACTTTTTTTTTAACTTTGTCTTCGGGTGAAAATTTTCAGGTTCAACATATAAAAATTAGAGCCCTTTCCCCCAAAAAATTTGCCCCTGAAATAAATGTGCATGAGACTATGTTGCTTGGTGCTTGGGTCTATCCAGTAGCAAATATCAACCCCCCAAAAGCTGATCCCTGCCCCCTGCCCCACCACCATGTTACTGCTCATTTCAGGGAGGAAGTTTGATAAATTTCAGCAACCTGATTAAAACATTTTTCCCAGCTGAAATTGTTCTCGTAGAAACAACCCAAATGTCCCATAGGAAAGCTGGAAAATCTGCTGTGGTTTCTACAAGGTTATGCAAGGGGAACACCACATGGCCATTCAAAATGGCAGTGACGCAGAGGCTTTGAAGACTTAGAAAGATGAGTCTAATTTGCTATTGTAGAAAGGCAGATTATGAAGCTGGTCCATTTTTTATCTCAAAAAAATACGCAAAGAATAAAAAGTTGACTATTTACTATAATGTTTCTAATGATTATTCCTAACAGATTACAAGTAATTTTTATTCCCTCTGTCTCTTTTTTTTTTTTTTTTTTTTTTGAGACGGAGTTTCACTCTTGTTACCCAGGCTGGAGTGCAGTGGCGCGATCTCGGCTCACTGCAACCTCTACCTCCTGGGTTCAGGCAATTCTCCTGCCTCAGCCTCCTGAGTAGCTGGGATTACAGGCACGCGCCACCATCCCAGCTAATTTTTTGTATTTTTAGTAGTGACGGGGTTTCACCATGTTGACCAGGATGGTCTCAATCTCTTGACCTTGTGATCCACCTGCCTCGGCCTCCCAAAGTGCTGGGATTACAGGCGTGAGCCACCGCGCCCAGCCTCATTACTGTTGTTTTTTGAGATGGAGTCTCCCTCTGTTGCCCAGGCCTGAGTGCAGTGGTGTGATCTTGGCTCACTGCAACCTCCACCTCCTGGGTTCAAGCGATTCTCCTGCCTCAGCCTCTCGAGTAGCTGGGATTACAGGTGCATACCACAACGCCCAGCTAATTTTTGTATTTTTAGTAAAGATGGAGTTTCACCGTATTAGCCAGGCTGGTCTCAAACTCCTGATCTTGTGATCTGCCTGCCTCAGCCTCCCAAAGTGCTGGGATTACAGGCGTGAGCCACCACACCCAGTCTGTCTTGTCTTTTCAAACCTGTACTTTCTGAGCTTCCTACAGAGAAACGTGTGACTTTGTATTAAAGTAACAGCTTTAAGTTCAAATGGTCCTAATGATCTGGGTGACCTTGAACCATGGCTCACTTTCTCGAAATGGGGAGAATAGTTTTAGGATTTTGTCAAGATTAAACTATAAAAGTACTTAACACTGTACATGTTCAGTACATTTTTCGGTGTCACTGTCATGGTTATTTTTGAAAATCTTTCCATTCTAATAAGTCCATTTCAAATCCACGCCAAGTACATCTGAGAGCCATGGGGCTTTATCTCAGAATGCCTGGGAGTATGGACCCATGAGCAAGCCCGTCTTCTACCTTCCCTCCTCTCCCCCGGCCCTCTGCTATAGAGCAAGATAAAGCTCGATGATCCCTGTCACCTCATACTGCTTTTAAATGTGATCAGGGCGGCTGTGGCTGATGTCTGGTTTCTGTCTTCTGCACAAAGAAATAACTCATGGTTCTGGGCATAATGGCATTTTGATTCAAAGCACAGATTCTGGAGTTAGACTGCCTGGGTTCCACATCCATTAAATGGGAATAATAATAATGCCACCCTCCCTGGGTTGGGGTGAGAAGGAAATGATACTTAGCAAAGCGTCTCAATAAATGCTAACTCTCAGAGATACAACGGTGAGCCTTAGAAATTCACAGAGCATCACATCAACCATGTTAAAATGAACAATTTCCTGGTATCTTGTACACTCACATTGTTGTGCAACTGCCACCTCTATCTAGTTCCAAAACATTATCATCGCCCCAAAAAGAGCCCCGTACCCACTAAGCATTCCCTCCCCATCGCCACCCTCCCCCACCAACCCCGCTGCTGGCAACCACCTATCTGCTTTCTGTCTTTCTGGACATTGCATAAAAATGGAATCACACAATATGTGACCTTTTTGTGTATGGCTTCTAAGCTTTTTAAAAATTTTTAAAAACTATTTTAACCTTTTTAAAATTTGAAACAAGATCTTGCTCTGCCACGTGGGCTGGAGTGCAGGGACATGATCTCAGCTCCTGCAGCCTCTGCCTCCCAGGCACAAGCGATCCTTCCACCTCAGCCTCCTGAGTAGCTGGGACCACAGGCACATGTCACCACATTGGCTAGTTTTTCTATTTTTTGGTAGAGACAGGGTTTTGCCATGTTGCCCAGGCTGATATCAAATTCCCAGGTTCAAGTGATCTGCACATCTCGGGCTCCCAAAGTGCTGGAATTACAGGCGTGAGCCCCCACCACACCTGGCCTATTTCAACCATTTTTAAGTGTGCAATTCAGGAGCATCAACCACATTTACAGTGCTGTGTGACCATCACCTGTCTTTTCCCAGAACTGCTACATCATCCCAAACAGAAATGGAGACAGGTTTTCTAAATGCCTGCTTGAAGTTCTCCATCTTCAGCTTGTGTTAGAATCCTCTGGGGTGGGGGTCCTGTTAAAACACAGATTGGGCCAGGTGCAGTATCTCACATGTGTAATCACAGCACTTTGGGAGGCCAAGGCAAGCGGATCATGAGGTCAGGAGTTCGAGACCAGTCTGGCCAACATAGTGAAATCCAGCCTCTACTAGAAATACAAAAAATTAGCCAGATGTGGTGTGTATGCCTGTAATCCCACGTACTCGGGAGGCTGAGGCAGGAGAATTGCTGAACCCGGGAGATGGAAGTAGCAGTGAGCTGAGATCGCACCATTGCACTCCAGCCAGGACGACAGTGCGAGACTCTGTCTCAAAACAAACAAACAACAACAACAAACCCAAAAACACAGATTGCTGGGCCCTTCCTCCCCCACCACATCCTCCACCCCAAGTTTCTGATTCAGTGCACCTAAGTGGGGCCCCAGAATGTGCATTTCTAACCAGCTCCTGGTGACGCTGATGCTGTTGATTCGGGCCACACCGGAAGACCGCTGTTTTAGATCAACAGGTTTGCAGGACAGAGTGGATGATGGCATCCTTCAGGGTCAATCAGAGAAGCCAAACTTCTATGGCCTATGGGATAAGGGGTTTATTATGGGAATTCGATCTATGCATTCATAGGGGAGCAGCAGAAGTGAAGGTGAAAGAGTTGCCAGGGGTCAGAGACATCACCCCCTGGCCCTGAGTACACGAGGAAACCAGTGGAGAAGTCTACAGCCGGCTGTTTTCCGGTCCATCCCCAGCTAAGTGTCCCGGGGTGGTAACAGGACCAGCAGTCAGGAGAAAGGGCTGGATGCAGAGTGGAGGACAGGCTGGAATCTGCCGGAACCCACGGGGCTGTCTCTCACCGCATCCAATCATGATGACCTCTAGAGTGCAATGGCTGCCGCTTCACTTCCACCTCCCAGCTTACCACAGATTCCTCTTTTGGCCAACTGGAGCCTAAAACCGCTCAGGGAAGGGGATTCTGGGAAATGCAGTTCCAGCTTAACCAATCCGGCACAGCAGGAACTACCACAACAGATGAATCAGTCCTGACCGCAGACCCTCCTCCTTGAGCCCAGGGTGGTTTCTGGGGCTCTGCTGGGGGTTCCCTGACTCTCTTGACAAGACCTTCTAGCAGGCACAGATCTGGTCCATCCCAGCATCCTTGCTCAGATCATCAGCTGAGATCTTAATAAAAACAGATTGCCAGGCCCCAGCCCAGGCCTGCCAAGTCAGACCTCAGCAGTGGGACGCAGGAATCAGATTTTTAAACAAGTTCTCTAGCTGATTCAAATATCCAGCCAGGTTTGGAACTTCGGATGTATGGAAAAGAAAGTGGGCTCTGGCCAGGCACAGTGGCTCATACCTGTAATCCCAGCACTTTGGGAGGCTGAGGCAGGTGGATCACTTGAGCCCAGGAGTTCAAGACCAGTCTGGACAACATGGCAAAACTCCATCTCTGCAAAAAAGAAAAAAAAAAAATACTAAAATTAGTGGAGCATGGTGACGCATGCCTGTAGTCCCAGCTACTTGGGAGGCTGAGGTGGTAGCGTCACCTGAGCCTGGGAGGTGAAGGCTGCAGTGAGCCAAGATTGTGCTACTGTACTCCAGCCTGGGGAACAGAGTGAATGAGATCCTGTCTCAAAAAAAAAAAGAAAAAAAACTGGGAAAGGAAGGAGGAGGGAGGGAGGAAGGGAAAGAAAGAAAGAAAAGAAAAGAAGGAAGGAAGGGAGGGAGGGAGAGAGGGAGAGAGGGACGGGGGGAGAAAGTGAGCCAGGGGTTAGAATTCTGGTTCCACCACTTGCCAACTTTGTGATCTTGAGCAAGTGACTTAACCCTTTATGATCCTATATTGTCGACAACACAGGATCATTTCACTTCCCACTATTTCAGTTACCCATGGTCAACTATGACCTGAGAATATTAAATGGAAAATTCCAGAAAGAAATGATCCATAAGTTTTCAATTGTGCACCATCTGATGTGGTGAAGTCTCACACTGTCCCACTCTGTCCTGCTCCGGATGTGAATCGTCCCTCTGTCCAGCAGATGGGTGCTGCAGACACTACCTGCTCATCGGTCACTTAGGAGCTGTCCGGGTTATCAGATCAGAAAACATAGTATCTGTAAGGTCGTGTGCTGACTGTCCTTTCAGGCATCCACTGGGGGTCTTGGAATATATCCCCTGAGGATATGTGCTCAGCTATTAAATGAATGGGCTCAATGCCTGCCTATCTCGTGAGGGTTGTGGGAACCGAATGAGGCCGTGTGTAACAAACTTCTGGCAGGCAAAGTATTATTGTGCTTAATCCAGTTAATAGTTGTCCCTAGACATGCCTGGGAGTAGGTCAGATGGGCCCAGCATCTCCTCTTTTTACTTAGGAATCTGGGGGCTTAACCTGATTGTATTCTTTCTTTTTTTCTTTTTTTTTTTTTTGAGATGGAGTTTGACTCTTGTTGCCCAGGCTGATGTGCAGTGGTGCAATCTCAGCGCACTGCTACCTCCGCCTCCTGAGTTCAAGCGATTCTCCTACCTCAGCCTTCTGGGTAACTGTGATTACAGGCGCACACCACCATGCTCAGCTAATTTTTTGTATTTTTACTAGAGATGGGGTTTCACCATGTTGGCCAGGCTGGTCTCGAACTCCTGAAGTCAAGTGATCCACCCACCTTGGCCTCCCAAAGTGTTGAGATTACAGGCGTGAGCCACCGTGCCCGGCCAACCTGATCATATTCTTAATACGGATTGTTTTCCTGCCATCGTGAAAACTATATTTGCTTTAAAGTCTTTAAAGTCTCAGTTCACATTCCAGGCATTGTTTTATATAAATATCATTTGCTTGTTTTTTCTTTAAGCAAATTTCATAAACTCCATCTAAAAAAAAAATTGTCAAAGAAGAGCCTTTCAACTTCCAGTTCTGCTTATCTAAAAACACCCTTTCTTCAGCCTGGAATCTTGGACATTTTACCACATGCTGAATGCTTCTATGACTTTCTTTTTGTGCCTGTCATCTTGATGTTAGTTGTCACCTGAACTAGGTAAGACGGTTGTGGTCTGTGTGAGTAGAACAAGCTACTTTTTCCAGAAGGCAAGTTGTAATGTTTCATAATACCTGCTCTTCAGTGGGTCAAGGCAGTGCTCCAGGGCCAGGCCACCTGATAAAGGGAACAGTAACTTTCAAATGTGACTTATAAAGAAGCTGTTATTTCCACAGGAAGCAAAAGCAGCAGTAAGGAAAACAGGGTTTTGCAGTTCCACTGGAAGGAGGTTGGGGAAGATCAGAAATCAGGGCCGGACCTCTGAGAGCAGCTGTCAGCACTGGGCAAAGGCTGAGAGACAGGCGAGCATGGGGCATCTCTGAATGACAGGCCAGGTTCTGTGCCTTAGACACACTTCTGTAGCCTTCACTGATAGGATCCCATCATTTTCCTTTTTCTTTTTCAGATGGATCTCACTCTGTTGCCCAGGCTGGAGTACAGTGGCTTGATCTTGGCTCACTACAGCCTCCACCTCCTGGACTCCAGCCGTCCTCCCACCTCAGCCTCCTGAGTAGCTGGGACAATGGGCATGCTGCCACCATGCATGGCTATTCTTTAACTTTTGTAGAAATGGGGTCTTGCTATGTTGCCCAGGTTGGTCTCAAATTCCTGGGCTCAAGAGATCCTCCTGCCTTAGCCTCCCAAAGTGCTGGGGATTACTGACGTGAGCCACCACAGCCAGCTCTGTTGTTTTCCTGTACCGGTTTCAACTCTGAAATGTTTCATCCTGGAGACCTAGGCACATTTTATTCAGAATTTGAAACTTTCCTATCTCAGTAAAGGGCTCAGGTTGCCATAGCGAATGTCATACACTGGATGGCTTGCATGATAGAAATTTATTTTCTCAAAGTTCTGGAGGCTGAAGTTTAAGACCCAGCAGTGTTCTGTTTCTGGCAAAGGCTCTCTTGCTGGCTTGCGAATGGCCGACACCTCACTGTGCTGTGTCCTCACGTGGTCTTTCCTTGATGCATGTGTGCAGACAGAACTCTCTGGAATCTCTTTTTATGAGGGCACTAATCCCATCAGACCAGGGCCCCACCTTCATGACCTTGTCTGACCTTAATTACCTATCCAAAGCCCTATTTCCTAATATGTTGGAAGTTAGGGCTTCAACATAGAAATTTTGGATGGGCACAGATATTACGTCTATAACAGCACCCTACCAGCCTTTTGGTGGCTGACACTAAAATCCTCTGTCCCCTTCATCTCTCCCGCTCCAATCAAACTCACCGCAAGTTCTTTTCCATTTGTCAACTTTGACTGTAAACTACGGCCAAGTGTGGTGACTCAGCTTCGGTAATCGCAGCACTTTGGGAGGTTGAGGCAGGCAGATCATCTGAGGTCAGGAGTTTGAGACCAGCCTGGCCAACATGGTGAAACCTCATCTCTACTAAAAATACAAAAATTAGCTGGGTGTAGTGGCGGGTGCCTGTAATCCCAGCTATTTGGAGGCTGAGGCAGGAGAATCACTTGAACCTGGGAGGCAGAGGTTGCAGTGAGCCAAGACTGCACCACTGCACTCTAGTCTGGGCAACAAAAATGTAACTTCATCTCATTAAATAAATAAATAGGGCAACAAGAGCAAAATTCCATCTAAATAAATAAAGAAAATAAGCAGGGCCGTGTCTCCTGAGTGGTTTTCTGTTGCCCTTCTATCTTGCATTTCCTCCAAGGTGATTTCTGCCGCAGGGCCTTTGCACTGGCTACCTCTGTGTATTAGTCTGTTCTCACGCTGCTCATAAAGACATGAGACATACCCAAGACTGGGTAATTTATAAAGGCAAGAGGTTTAATGGACTCACAGTTCCACATCCTGGGGAGGCCCCACCATCATGGCAGAAGGTGAGTGAGGAGCAAAGTCATGTCTTACATGGTGGCAGGCAAGAGACAGAGCTTGTGCAGGGGAACTCCCATTTCTAAAACCATAAGATCTCATGTGACTTATTCACTACCACGAGAGCAGTATGGGGGAAGCTGCCCCCATGATTCCATTATCTCCACCTGGCCCCGTCCTTGACATGTGGGAGTTATTACAAATGAAGGTGTGATTCAGGTGGCGGCGCAGCCGAACCGTGTCACTCTGCCTGGGACTTCCCCGCCCCCCAAGTCGGCTGCCACCTCGTCAGTCTCAGTGAAAATGCTGTCCTCTCTGAAAGTCCTTTTCTTGATCAGTCAAAAGAACCATCCTGTCCCTTTACTCTTAGATTCTCCTGTTTTCTTTTCCAGACACCTCCTGATAGGCTGTCCCTTTACTTGTTTGTCTCTTTCAGGAAAAGAGAAGCTTTGTGAGAACAGGCCTTTGTCTGGCTCACTTCTGTGTTCATAGTGCCCGACAACCCACTGCTCAGTCAATGTTTGTTGAAATGAATGAATAAGTGAATGAATGAATGACTAAATGAATGAATGAATGAAGTCAACAGAGATTTGTTGAGGCTTCCTGTGAACAGTCCTATGCCCACTGTTAGAGGAGTCCTAGGTGAATGTGAAAATGCCCAGAGGCAGCAATGAGAACACAGGTGTTGAGCTCTGCGCGTTAAACTTGAGTTAGAAAGATAAAGCGGGAATGAAACCAGCACCCTCAAGACGTCTCTAAATGGCCAGTAGCAGCTGGCTGATACCAACAACCTGCATGAACAGAACTCGAGAGCCACTCCCCGCTGGCCATGGCGGGAGGCTTCCGAGAGAAAGGGGAATAGAGCCAGACGTGGAAGGAGGGGAGGCCTCCGGGATGGGCTGGGAGAGGAGAGAAAACCACAGCACGGCAAGTGGAGGGCTGCAGAGGCTGGGCGACAGACCCAGGACTGTTTCCCTCCTTGGACATGTCCATGGCATGACCCTGGGCTTCCCCTGAGAGAGAACATGTTTTTCTCCACCCTGGATCATGGGTGCCTGGTGCGGGGCCCCGTACCAAGTGAGTGATCAAGGAATTCAGGGATTCAGGTTGGATGAGGTGGTCCACACCCTCACTGGGGCGCTGGGACTTCATCCTGTGTGCTGTGAGGGACTCTGAAGTCTTGATAGATACAGTGGCTGGAGGGTTGGCATGGCCAGGCATGGAAGCTGGGAAAGCCTTAGAGGAGCCAGTTATTATCACCATCAGCCAGGCTGAGAAGTGAGAAGAACATGAATGAGGCAGGAACAATCACTAAACAGGATTTTGGGGAAGAGAAGTAACAAGTTTGGGAGCCAACGGAACATGGATGTGGGCAGGAGTTGCAAAGCTGTGGACGGAGCTAGCAGGGGATATTAAGGAGAGTCTGGCCAGATGGGAGGCAGCAGGGAGTGCTGGGGATTGTGGCAAAGTGGGGGGTCAGGCCCTTTCCTGAGGACGGAGCCATGACTCAGCAGCACGTCAGAATTTAGGCCAGAGAGATCAGATGTTCAAGTCTGGCATATGAGATCACCCCCGTTCTCAACATTGGCAATTACTTCATATTATGTCAAATAAGTAACGAACACTTCGCAGGCCAAATAAGACGCTTCCATGGGCCAGTTAGAGTCCTGGAGCTGCCAGTTTGAAACCTGAGAATGTGTGTATGTTACAGTGGTGGGGTCAGGGAGAGGAGAGAATGCCCAAGGTCACTGAGATTTCAAGCCCAGGCCACCAGGAGAATGATATGCCCTGGCAGTGGAATGGTGAAGTCGGGAGGGACCAGGCGCCGGGGAGGACGGGATTGTAGAGGAGGCTTCGGCAACGGGGATGGTCATTTGGCAAAAGAGGACACAGACTGGGAGGAGCAGCTCCTCCCGGGTGAGCAGCTGGATCCCGAAGGCATTAGGTGGTCACAGACAGGAGGGACGGCCTGTCTCTGTGGTTAATTGGTGACGGATGTGCAGCACCTCTCTGCCGCCTTCTCTATACGTCTCTTAACCATTTTATTGTTTTAGATTTGGGAAACTTTTTCATTTGACTGCTTGATTACTTAGGATTGCATGATTTGAACCCTCGTATGAAGCAACTGTCGGAACACTGGCTTAGTTAAGCCTTAGAGAATGGGTTGCAGAATCTCCCCAGATCATCAGTGGTCACCAACCCCATCCCCATCCCTAAAGAGGAAGTGAGATGAGCCCAGCACTGTCGCATACCTACCTAATGCGACACCTACCTAATTAGGCACGCATAGCGTGTGCCTAACGTCGTGTTAAGTCTTCTACCCACACGCGCTCGTGAGTGCTGGAAACTCCATTAGGGAGATACCACTTATGAAACCCTCTTCCTGGCCCAGCTGAAATAACACTCTCAAATTCACCCAACCAGGAAGGAAGTAACACAGCTAGGAGCCAAACCTAGAACCAGAACTTTTGACCCCGGCTCGATAATGCCTGCCTTGCACAGGCACTTAGCACTTTCCTGAGTTGAACCACCAGGCCACGTGAGGGCCTTGTGGCTGGAGCCTTATGTGGCCAGGCTGGAGTCTTGCTCGGTGAGCAGGGGTGGAGGAGGGGTTCCCTGGGGCAGAGCCAGGAGACAGTCTTGGTGGAGGAGTAAAGCCGTCCCTTTGACTTGTCCCTGGCCCTCCCTGGCTCGGTTGCCCACGGCGGCTCTTCCAAGCCTTAATTACCTTCCCGGTCCTCCTACCCCACCTGTCCCTGTATCCTCAAGCTTGGCCTATTCCCCAGACTCCTCTTGGGTCTGCGCCCCAGAATGAGGGCTTTGAGGTTTTCGTGAGCATCGGGATCACTTGGCTAATTAAAAGCAGATCCTGGGCCTTACCCCGAATTCTGATTCTGCAAGTTCTTTATCTGGCCCAGGAATCTACAAGTTTAGCAAACCACAAGGGAGGTGCTTCAGGGGTCCTCAGATAACAGCAGGGTCTCAAACTGCTGCTCCCTTTGCTTCTTGACACCCCTCTGTGGCTCACCTACCATCTCCTTTTATATACTTCATACACTCCAGTATCATGAGGTAGTACTGCTGGTGTGCCCATTTTACAGATGAGGACATTGAGGCTCAGAAAGGTGAAGCAGTTTGCCTAAGACCATCCAGACAGACCTGGATTTTTATCTCCACTGACTCTAACCACCTTGCTCTACCGCCTCTGCTAAATCGCATTGGTTCCCTGGAGGTCCCTTAACAGGGAGGTTAGAGGCAGGACCGCGAATGGTGCAATTTAGCAGCTCATTCGATCTGTAGACTGTAGGGGAAGGGGTCAGGAAACCTGGCTGAAGCCTTGGCAACTGCAGCTTTCCTTGTGTTCTCTCCGTGGGCTTTTAGCCCTGATATGAACAGCTGATCTCATTAGTCAGAACAAACGACCCAGAATCGGTTCAACTTTCAAAGCTAAATGGGAATCAAAATGTGGAATGACTCAGAGGCTGCTCGTTAGGAAAACTGATGCCTCTGTGACTCAGAGCAGATCTTGGAACAGATCTTGGAACCTCCAGGGGCTTGGCATCTGGACATGGGGCTTAAAGGAGAAGAGACTGGGGAGTTGCACCCCAATTGGGCAGCTGTGGCACCTGAACAGATTATTTAAATGATGCTTCCACCTGTGACCCAGCAATTGCACTCCTGGGTATTTATGGAGAGGAAGGCACACATCTGCCTTCTTCACACAGACTGGTCCACAGAGGGTCATAGCAGCGTTATGTATGACATTTTACATTTCCTCTAGTGGAGGAAACATCCCGGCTGTCCGTCAGCAGGCCAACAGGTAAACAAACTGATACAGACACACAGCCGACGCTACTCAGAAAGTTAAAGGAAGGAAAGGAACCGGAATACAGGCGACGCCATGGAGGAGCAAACGAAGGCAAACAGAGGGCACATTCTGGGTGATTCCATGTCTAGAAACTTCTAGCTGGTGCAATAGCTCATGCCTAATGCAAGCACTTTGGGAGGCTGAGGTGGGAGGATCACTTGAGCCCAGGAGTTCAAGACCAGCCTGGGCAACATGGCGAAACCTTGTCTCTACAAAAAATATAAAAATTAGCATGCATGATGGTACACGCCTGTAATCTCAGCTACTCAGGAGGCTGAAATGGGAAGGATGGCTTGAGCCTAGGAGGTTGAGGCTGCCGTGAGCCAAGATCCATTGTACTCCAGCCTGGGTGACAGAGCAAGACCCTGTCTCAAAAAGCAACACAAACACAGAACCTTCTAGTACAAGCAAAACTAACCGATGGTAAAATAAGGCAGAAAGGTAGACCGAAAGAAGGTATGAGCATACAAGGGAAGTTTCTGGAGTCACGGAAAGGTCTTCTATCTGGGCAGTGGTTCCATGGATATGTACAGTTCTCAAAGTGCATCTAAGCGCACACTAACATCTGTACATTTTACTGTATATAAACTGCATCTTCAGTAAACAAATACGTAAATGAGCAGGTACCTCCGCCCCAGCCTTGGCAACCGAGTCAGCAGATCTAGGGTGTGACCCACAAGCATCTCCATGCTCAGCAAGCGCCGAGTGTTGATGCCCAGCCTGCAGCTGGCACCGCCAGACACTAAATGCTAAACTCTCCTCCGGCCAGCAGAGTTGCTGAGCACTTACCATTAGGCTGTTTTTAAGCATAAACCTAATTGGGGTCAAAGTCTGGTCCCAGGGCTGTCTCCTGATCGTCAGCAAGACCAGCTCTAAGCTAGAGACAAAGCCCCCTCAGTCACCAGACAGATCCTGGCCATGTGCCGGCCATCACAGGGCCCGCCATGCTGGGAACGGAAGGCGGCACTCACTTGCAGAGTGCGGAGGTACATCAGGCACTGGGCGTCGGGCAGAGCCAGACAGGCACTCTCTTGAGTTCTGTCTCCCTGGAAGCCCTCCAGATAATGATTTTGGCTGTGTGTTGAGAAGCTGCTGTGTTATGGACACTAGGCTGGCTGTTTTGGTTGCATGAGCGGATGCGTTGTGTAGTTCATAGGGGCTGAGGCTCGGAGCCCCCCACTTCTCCATGATTGGCTGTGTTTCTCTGTACAAGTGACCTAACCTCTCTGAGGCTCAGCTCCTCATCTGTAACATGAAGACAGTAGCAGTACTTCTTCCCTCCCAGAGCCTTTAGCTTGGGGACCACTTAGGAAATGTTAACTATTATCATCGAATTTAATCCTTATATCCTCTAGGCAAGGTGCTATTCTCGTCCGCAGAGCAAAATCAAAGGCTCAGAGACGTCAAGTCCCTCACCCAAGGTCATACAGCTAGGAAGTGGAGGAGCTGGGATTGAAACTTGGGTCTGCCCAACTCCTGACTCTGTTCACTGCACCACACGGTCAGCAGCTTTGTGGGATAGGGATGAATGCAGAAGACCCCCACAGACTGGAAGGAGACTCCATCACTGGCAGAATGAGAGACTTGTCCTTATGGAAGAAGGCTGTGTGCTTTCTGAAGGCTGAGGCAGGAGAATTGCTTGAACCCAGAAGGGCTGGTTTATAAATTAAAAATGTGTGACTGGCCGGGCACAGTGGCTCATGCCTATAATCCCAGCACTTTGGGAGACCAAGGTGGGTGGATCACCTGAGATCAGGAGTTTGAGACCAGCCTGACCAACATAGCGAAACCCTGTCTCTACTAAAAATACAAAAATTAGCTGGGCATGGTGACAGGCACTTGTAATTCCAGCTACTCGAGAGGCTGAGGCAGGAGAATAGCTTGAACCCAGGAGGTGGAGGTTGCAGTGAGCCGAGATCGTGCCATTGCACTCCAGCCTGGGCAACAAAAGCGAAACTCCGTCTCCAAGAATGATTTCACATCCCTGTTCTACCAGCTGTGGGACCTTGGACAAGTTTACTTAATGCCTCAAACTTCAGTTTCCTCATCTTTAAAATGGGAGTGCTAACACCAGCCTTAACAGGCTACAGTGAGGATGAAACGAGTCCATAGGTATGAAGTGCATAGAAGGCCACCCAGCACACCACGAGCCTGCCGGACTTGTCAGCTGATATTGCTGTCATCTGCGAGGTCACACACCTCTCTAGGTTTGTGACAGAGCTGGGCAGGGCTCCAGGTTGCAGTAGGATGGGAAGTTGTCCTTTATGCCTTTGAGGAAGTGACAGGATAGCCTCCAGGTGGCAAGTGGCAACAGGTGTAGCAAAAAGCCATTTTGAACCACATCCAGGGACTCTTAAGCTCTGAAATTAAACCATCTTTTGGATTCCTCCTTTTAAAAACCCAAAGCCTCGTTCCCAGGCTCCAGTTCCTAACCATCTTGCTTTACTCTCTTGCGAGACATTCGGGCTGATGGTTACCCTCATGTCTAACTGAATGGTGAGCTTCCTGTCCCACTGTTCTGGCTTTCTGGCAGGTGCTCGACCAGACAGGGCTCAAGGTGAACAAACAACCCTTTTGTTTGTTTATTTTGTATGCTTGTTTTAGTGTTTTGCCTGTGTTGTGGGAACCACAGCATGGGTTTCTCAAGCCCTCTGTTTTCTTTGGGTCGAAAACAAAAATAAAAGGTGAGCCATCAAACCGTGACATCTGGCTGCCTGCATGAAACTCCACGAGGGCTGGTTTATAAATTAAAAATAGGTGACTGTCTGGGCTTGGTGGCTCATGCCTGTCATCCCAGCACTTTGGGAGGCCGAGGTGGGTGGATCACCTGAGGTCAGGAGTTCAAGACGAGCCTGACCAACATGGTGAAACCCTGACTCTACTAAAAATACAAAAATTAGCTGGGTGTGGTGGCGGGCGCTTGTAATCCCAGCTACTCGGGAGGCTGAAGCAGGAGAATCGCTTGAAGCCAGGAGGCGGAGGTTGCGGTGAGCCGAGATCGCGCCATTGCACTCCAGCCTGGGCAACAAAAGTGAAACTCCGTCTCAATAAATAAATAAATAAATAATTTAATTAATTAATTAAAATGTGTGACTGCATTCGGCTGAAAGCAGAATGGCAGTACGTAATAGGGCATCCCTTCTAGAGTCAAATCCCCTGTACTCTTCTTGGCTGCATGACCTTGAGAATGTGTCACTCTTCCTCTGTGAGCCTCAGTCTCCTCATCTGTAAAGTGGGCATGGTCATGGCGTCTGCCCGATGGGACTGTTGTAAGATCCAGCAGGCAAGCTCTTAGTACAACGTCAGCAAGCCTCAGCTTACGTGATCATCAGCATTCCAGGGCCACTTGGAGTTGAACTGTTCAAGCTCTGGGGCTCTTGCCGACTGGCTGTGTGACTTTGAGCAAATTACTTCACCTCTCTGAGCTTCAGGTTCCTCATTTGCAAAACTGAGCCCCCCCCCCCCCGTTCTATCTAGAATGGATTGTCCTGAATATTAAATTCTGGAAATAACTATCCAAGGTAGCTTGGAGCAAGAAAGAGGACAGGCAAGAAAGGCCATAGAAGGAAAGGACCAGATCTCCAATGCTGAAAGATTATTTACCGGGAGGCTGTGAGGAGGGAAGGTCAGCCTGACAGGACACAGAAATATCGACTCCTTTTTCGGGAGGATTGAGCAGGGCACAGAGTCTCACTCTGTCACCCAGGCTGGAGTGCAGTGGCGTGATCTCAGCTCACTGCAACTTCCGCCTCATAGGCTCAAGTGATTCTCCTACCTCAGCCTCCATAGTAGCTGAGACTGCAGGTACCCACCGTCACCCCCAGCTAATTTTTATATTTTTAGTAGAGACGGGATTTCACCATGTTGGCCAGGCTGCTCTCAAACTCCTGACCTCAAGTGATCCTCCCGTCTCAGCCTCCCAAAGTACTAGGATACAGATGAGAGTCCCCATGCCCAGCCGATGGCTTCTACATTTGAGTAGTCTCAGCCTCTTCCCGGTTGGACTTGTTTTATGTCTGCTGGTAAAATCAACACACTTTGGGAACATATGGATCTGTGGACTTCGCTGAAACAGATTCTGAGTCCAAGATGTCATTTACCAAAAAAGCACACAAGGGATAAATATCCCCCAACAGCAGAATTCTTTTTTTATAGAAGCATTCACTAGGAAATGCTGTTCGATGTCAAGCATCCCTCATGTGTGTAATGTGCTACTTGATTTACAAATAAGGCAGTATCGTGCAGAGGTAAAAGGTACAGTTACAGGAGTGGGGTCACGCCCCCACCCAGCCCCAGATGGCCCAACTCTGCCAATTACCAGCTACAAAACTTTATGGCCTTTGCCTCCATTTCCTCATTTGTAAAAGGGAGATTATCATATGGTATCTATCTCACCTGTAGGTTGCATGAAGCATAAACAAAGCCAGGTGCGGTGGCTCACGCCTGTAATCCCAGCACTTTGGGAAGCCAAAGTGGGTGGATCACAAAGTCAGGAGTTCAAGACCAGCCTGGCCAAGATGGTGAAACCCCATCTCTACTAAAAATACAAAAATTAGCCCGGCATGGTGGCGCATACCTGTAATCCCAGCTATTCTGGAGGCTGAGGCAGGAGAATTGCTTGAATCCAGGAGGCAGAGGTTGCAGTGAGCCAAGATTGTGCCACTGCACTCTGGTCTGGGCGACAGAGCAAGACTCTATCTCAAATAAATAAATAAACAAACAAGATAATTATTGTAAAGAAAACTTACCACAATAAGAAAACGCACAATATACGTGGCCAGTATTCCTCCCAATACTATTTTCTGAGTGCCTTCTCTGCATCTGCTGCCATCTGCCCTGTGTCCGCCTTCCTAGAGCTTACACCAGGGTTGTGGGCTATGGAGCTAGAAGCAGGCAGGAAATAACATAAACAAGATGATTACCTGTTGTGATCACAGCTATGTCCAAAACCAGCGAGATGCTAAGACAGAGAATTGCATGGGGACCTACTTGCAAATGTCCCATTTGGAAAGCCTCACTGTGGAGGTCACATTTAAGTGACAGATGAGAAGGAGCCGGTGAGGACAGTGGGGCCGCAGCCGCTCATTTCAAGCATGAAGGCGCAGGTGCCACCTGCAGGGTCCAATCCAGCAGGTCCGGGGAGGCCATAGGGTGTCTGCATTTCTCTTTTCTTTTTCTTTACTGTTTTTTGTTTGTTTGTTTATTTGTTTGTTTGTGATGGAGTCTGACTCTGTGGCCCGGCTGAAGTGCAGTGGGGTGATCTCAGCTCACTATAACCTCCATCTCCTGGGTTCAAGCAATTCTCCTGCCTCAGCCTCCTGCGTAGCTGGGACTCCAGGTGTGCACTACCACACCTGGCTAATTTTTGTATTTTCAGTAAAGACAGGTTTTCACCATGTTGGCCAGGATGGTCTCGATCTCTTGACCTTGTGATCTGCTCACCTCAGCCTCCCAACGTGCTGGGATTGCAGGTGTGTGCCACCGCGCCTGGCCTTGCGTTTCTAACCAGCTCCCAGAGCTGCTGGCGCTGCAAGACCACACTGTGAGTGGCCAGGGACCGACAGAGGGCAGAGGGTGGATCCAGGTCCGGACAGCAGAGTACCTTGAAGGCAAGTGGGGTGTTTGCATTTTATTCTCAGGATAGGAGGAAGCCAGGCAGAGGAGTGACATGACTCAAGGATGCTTCTAGAAGCTCATTTTGGCTGCTGTGTGAAAATTCACTGGTGCCAGGGCAGCCGCACAGAGACCAGGTTGGAAACTGATATCATTGTCCAGGTAACGGTGGCTTAGACAAAGGTGGCAGTGATGGCAGAAGCAGAAAGTAGGTGGATCTGAGACCTTTGAACAGGTAAAATCAACCACATTTGCTGAGGGGTTAAATAGAGCTATCCTTCAGATTATACATTAGCACATGCGCTTATCTTAAGTTTTTAAAACTCAATAGCAGGCGTCCCCAAACTTTTTACACAGGGGGCCAGTTCACTGTCCCTCAGACCGTTAGAGGGCCGCCACATACTATGCTCCTCTCACTGACTACCAATGAAAGAGGTGCCCCTTCCTGAAGTGCGGCGGGGGGCCGGATAAATGGCCTCAGGGGGCCACATGCGGCCTGCGGGCCGTAGTTTGGGGACGCCTGCTCGATAGTATAGAGTAGTAGCTCTCAAAGCAGGGGTGATTTTGCCCTCCCATGGGACATTTGGCAATGTCTGGAGGCATTCTTGGTTGCCCCAGCTGGGGAGATGCTACTGGTATCTAGTAGGTAGAGACCAGAGATGTTGTTACACTACCTTCATTGCACAGCACGGTGCCCCCAACAAAGAATTGTCTGCCAACATGTCAGTGGAGCCAAAGTAAAGAAACCTGGGGTAGAAGGACAGGAAGGCAGAAGTGTCCTGCCTGCCCCACCCCCACCCCGACCCCCATGCCCCAAAGATAACTGTTGTTCCCAGTGTGCATGATGGTCCAGACTTCATTCTTCCATATAAGCCGATTTCCTGTAAGCTACCTCACCGGCGAAGTCATGCTTGGGAGATGCTCAAAATTTAGGAGACCTGAGCCCGCCACAGGAAAAGACGCCTGTTCATTTTGTCAAATCTCTTCTGTTCCTTCCCCATGCAGGAGGTGACCACCACATTGCCCAAAACTTTATCTATTCTGTCAGTTGTGATATTCTTTCTTTTCTCCAAAGAACTCTCCAAAAACTGCCATCCTTGGGACCTGGGCAGACTTCTGTAACTGGGACTAACTCATGAAACCTGAGAATTTCAATGCAGGAAGAAATGTTGGGATAACACAGTCCTACCCATGTTTTTACTGGAGAGGGGGGAAACTGAGGCCCAAGACTTCTTGGAAGTGGGGAAATCACCTTGTAATAAATAGTCCCTTCTTCTGCTGGGATATTAACTTCAGATGTTTGGCGTGACGCAGAGTTACGGATTATGTTTCTGATTTATTTTTCTTGGCCATGTCTATATGTGAGGTTGGTCATGATGGCTGACAAAACGGACATTCTTAGCCTTGTACTTCCTAAATGCTGTGACAGGTGGTCTCCAAAAATGGGAGGAATTTTACCAGTCTGTGAACTTGAACTGTGTAGTCTGGGAAGACCGGTTGAATCTCTTTTCACGGGCTGAACTGAGCATCACCTTCGCGTGTCCATTCGTGGGTACCTGAGCTATTCAGAGGTCAGTTTGGAGTGCAAGCTCACACGTGGAGTGCTGCGGCTGTGGTCACCCTCCTATTATCCATGCTGTCATCCCTTTAAAGGCCTCACAGAAGCCCCCAAGTGGAAAGAACTGTGTCTACCCCCTGTAGAACCCCAAGCAAGGACTCTGCAGGTCAGGGAGGCCGAGTCCATGGCAGCAGTGAGGGCCCCAGCAGCTGGAATCCTGCCCTGCCCTCCAGCTACCTGTGCCCTGAGCCCAAGGGAAGGACGCTGCCCCCTCCTCCCACTCAGCCAGTGGAGAGAAGCCTAGGAAGGCACCCTGGGAAGCCTCCCCACTGGTTTTTCCAGACTCCGCAGGTTGCTGGTAAAGGACGTGAAGAGTCTGGTCTTTGATAGTTTGGCACTGGGGAGCCACTGAATGTTCTTGAGCAGGGAGTAACCAGATAGAAAACGGCTATTCCCGGAGAATCAAAATGGTGGTAGTGTGCTGGGTGAATTGGATGGACAGGAAAGACGGGAAAGGAAGCCCGTTAGGTACGATGAGGAGTAAATGTCTACCCCAGAATGGCAGCAGTGAAAACAGAAAAGGAGAGTGAGATGGGCATTTGTGACTAATGGATGTTTGTGACTTGCCCCTGAATGAGCGAGAGCCAGGGGTCATGGCTGACCTTGGTTTTGAGCCCAGATGAGGAAGATGGTGACTCTGCTGATCTGTAAATGGACAAAGTTTACTTAGCCTCTCCTAGCTTCACTGAAGACAGCTGTAGAATGGGGTTCTGTATTGAGGGGTGGGGAGGATTAAATGAGATTGTGCATGGAAATTAACCCAGGCCTGAGAGGAGTGCAGGCACTAGGACCATGAAGAGCCTTATGAGCAGGGCTTAATCCTGGGGGGCAGTCATAGGGAGCCATGGAGGGATCATGCCTGAAGGTGGGATGGTCGCATTTGCCTTTTGGAAGGACCCGTCTGAGAGCAGTGGAGAGAGGGCAGGCCAGGGGGCAGAGAGATCACCAGGGAGGCCTTCGCAGTCTGTATCCAGGTGAGGTGTGGGGGTTGATCCGGACTAAGCAGGAAGTGGGTGGCCGTCCTGAAGCCGGCTGGCTGCCTTGTGCTCCTCCTGCCCTTTGTCCTTGGGGAAAACATTGTGAGGAATGCAAAGTGGCTAGCTTGTGGGGCAGCCCCACTGTGGGGGTGTGTGGGGGTGTGTGTGTGTGTGTGTGTGTGGGTGTGTGTGGGTGTGTGTGAGACTGACGGCCCATCTCTACCCAAACCCTGCACTGGGCCGGCCCCTCCAGCAGCCGCAGGCCTAGCAGAGGTTGGGCTGTTTGACCAGAGAGGCCACAAGTGTTCGGTGGGAGCACGCAGCTGCAGCCACAGTCACCCTCCTTCCAACACAGCATCCTCACCCCCCAGCCCCCGGTCCACCCCTCCCCCAGCGGATCTCCATGCCCACTTGCCTCCTCGGGACTGGATCTGAATTCACGCTGCCCCCATCGCCCTGCCCTCATCTCTTCCTCCCCTGAGCTTCCGAAGGTCCCCTGCACTTCTGCTCGCTTTTCCCTCCTTTGTGCTGTCCATGCCTCTCTGTTCCTTCCTGCCCTTGGTCTCACTGCGGCTTCTTCTCCTTGCCCATCTTGGGTATGCAGGAGGCTGAGGGCAGAGGCCGGTGATGCCTGTGGGTGCTTGCGCCGTACCCGGCCCATAGGGAGGAGATGGAGCCCGGCGCTGTCTGCCTGCTCTGACGTGCCCTTCAATCCATCTCTGCTTCCTTTCTTTTCTCCTGTATCTGTTTGCTGAATGTGTATCATAACCCTGACGATAACATTTTCAAGGACAGGCCTGGTTCTTCCACCCTCTATTTCCTGCTAACAGCCCAGAGGCATTTCCACCCAGTGATTTATGATCCTCTCTATGGCCTGGCGTCTTCTAGGGCAGTGGCCTAGGAGACATTTCCCACTTGCAGCCCTGGGACTCTGTCCTTCTTCCCTCACTGCCGGGGCCACAGCCCTCTCTTAGTGAGTGACCTTAGCAGCCACCCTCAAAACAGCCCGGCCAAGGAAAGAGCTCTGATAACCCTCAGGCCCTGACTCTCAGCCTCCATTCCCGAACCCCCACTTTTGCAGGTGCCAGCAGCCTGACTGCAAGCTGAGAGGATGCGTGGGCGCAGGTGGCATTGGCTGCTCACGCTGTTGGCTCCAAGCTGGCCTCAGAAAAGCGGGATAGAGGGTGGCAGCTGACCTGTTTTGTTTTACTGTTTTAGTCACTTGTTTCATTTAAAACATTTTATTAGGCAAAAGAGTGTTTTTGGTTCATACAGTGGAAACATTGCCAGGTCCAGCTGGAGTTATCCTCTGGAGTTTCTCTCGATCTCCACTTCGGCTCACTTAACCTCCCTGCTGGTCCCCGCCTCTCCCCTTGCGAAGACAGGAGGGCCACCAGCCGCTCCAGGCTGCTTCCCGCAAACCCAGAGGGATGGGAGTCTCAGTGCTTCCTCCTAAGCAAAGAACTGAACCCCACTGGTTCTGCCTGGGCCATAGTCCCGCCCCCTGGGACAGAGAAGAACTGATTGGCTAGGCCTGACCACGCCCAGCCTTAGACTCTGCAAGAAAGGGGCCCTGCCTGGTATGCAAGCACGTGGCGTGGCCACCACATCACATGAGTGCTCATCAAGGTAACCCTGGACAGCCTGGCTCCCCCAGCCCAGCATGGCCAAACCCTGGGGCCTCCAAAGACCCTTGTTGGGAATCACTTGTGCAACGGCTTGGACAGCTTTACATTCCGGAGAAAGACAATAGCGTTCTATGTCAAGGGTCCCTGCAGTGACTTCTTTTCTGATAACAAGAAGCATCCCTCAGTTTACCTGTTTGGGACATTCCTATTTGGTATTAGGCTTTTGTAAAGAGAGGGCGTCCCTGTGGGGGACGTGGCACTGGGTCATTTCCCCGAGATGGCATTTCCATGTTCCCCAGCACCTGGATGACTGCTGCTTCGGGTTGATGTTTGCTGAATGGATGTCTGGAGAGAGAGCAGCCAGAGGTCAGCAGCTTTGCTTCTGCCCCTCCAGGGCCCACCCTCCCTGGCAGCACTATCCAGCCATCCATGCCCAGCTCATAGGGGGCACTCAGGAAATAGCAGCTGTTATTTGGTCATGATATATATTTTTTTGGAGACAGAATCTCGCTGTGTTGCCCAGGCTGGAGTACAGTGGTGTGATCTATTGCTCACTGCAACCTCTGCTTCCCAGGTCAACTGATTCTCTCACCTCAGCCTCCTGAGTAACTGGAATTACAGGTGCCCTTCACCAGGCCTGGCTAATTATCCTTTTTTTTTTTTTTTTTTTTTTTTTTTTTTTTTTTTTTTTTTAATAGAGACAGGTTTTCACCATGTTAGCTAGGCTGGTCTCAAACTCCTGACCTCAGGTGATCCACCTGCCTTGGCCCCCTAAAGTTCTGAGATTACAGGTGTGAGCCACCTAGCCCGGCCGTTGTCATTACTATTGTTATTGTGGTTGTTGTTCAGCCCGGAAGTTCCTCCAGGCCCAGGAGGCAGTCTTGACCCTTGCTGGCCTTCGCCCCTCTGGCCGCCTCCATTCCATGCCTAAACATGTGGAATGACAATTCCTTAGCTCGTCTTTGGATCTAAACACCCCAGAGGGTAGAGTTGATGCTGGCGTAGCTCCTGGCCTGACGGAACACTCACTGACGCACCAGAGGCCGGGACATCCACCATGAGGCTTTCAGGAGGAGGATCTGGGTTTGAATCTGCACAGCGCTATGAGCCTGTGACCTCAGCTCCCTTCCCTCCTGTTACAGCAGGGATGAGATAGCAGCCAGGGAGTGCTGGGATGATTCCAGTCACAAAGATGACATCCAAAATGTCCAACTCTGAGCCTGGTACCGGGACAGGGCTCTAGGCCTGTGGGTTCAGATTCATCTGTGTAGCCCAGAGATGGCAGAGTTCCTGGACATAAGGCTTCAGGCAGCCCAGTGAGCCCTGGATTGCAGGGGCTGAACCAAGGTGCAGAGAGACCCTTGCAGCATTCAGCCTTGACCCTTGTCTTCAAGGCAAATTAGTTAACACATTGGCATTCATCTTTGCTATTGATGGCCTGAGACAACCCCTCGTCCCCTTCCCTCTTTTTGTCATTAGCAAACCTCTGCTTCTGACCTTAGATAAAGGAGTACCTTGTTCATGGAACTGGTGCATAGATTAAAAACTCCTTTTAGAGCAGGGCTTGGGGGCAGGCGAGGGACAGGATTTTAGAGGGGTCAAGAGGATAGACTCTGGACTCACTGTCTCACAGCGTGCCCTGCTACTTATTAACATGAGGCTTTGGGCAGATTAAAGAACCTCTCTGGGCCTGAGTATCTGTGACTCTAGCATAGGAATGGCAGTGGTGGTTGTTGCATGATGACATGAGATGATCATCCAGGCTCAGAGGGAGCATCCGTTGCGTGTTAGCCCTTCTGAAGATGATCTGAAGATGCATACATGCTTTTTTTTTTAAATGGAGTTTTGCTCTTGTTGCCTAGGCTGGAGTGCAATGGCGCGATCTTGGCTCACCACAATCTCCACCTCCTGGGTTCAAGAGATCCTCTTGCCTCAGGCTCCTGATGCATGCTTTTAAAAACAAAAGGCCCTCTGAAAACGTGTACTCCAATTTGGAATCTGACACATTGTCTAGATCCACCTGAAGCTGCAAGAGCCATGCTGCCAGATACCAGGGTAGGAAATCTTATCCTGGGGGACAGTCCGTAAAAAGCCAGTGAATTTCCTTTAAATTATACGGGATTGTGCCTGTGGCCCTTGTACTAGGCTAAATAATGCCTCCCAGCCCCACCCCCTAAATATCTACATCCTAATCTTAGAATCTGTGACTATTTACATTATATGGTAAAAGGGCCTTTGCTGGTGTGGTTGAAGTAAGGACTTTGAGACAGAAAGATGATCCCGAGTTATCCAAGTGAGCATCATGTCCCAAAAGTTCTTAGAAGGAGGAGGCAGGCAGGCTGGAGTCAGAGCCGGAGATGTGATGAGCAAAGCAGAAGTCGGAGGGATGTGCTTTGAAGATGGAAGAAGGTTCCAGCAGCCAAAAAGGGCAGGTAGCCTCTAGAAGCTGGAAGAGGCGAGGAAATGGATTTCTCCCCTGAAGGCTCCAAAAGGAACACAGCCCTTGGTCACATTTGTGTGGCTTAAAGCCACTAAGTTGATGGCATTTGCTATATCGAAATTAACAACATGAAATTAACACATCCCTTCTTGCAGAAATGGGTAGCCATCTATCAAGTTTTCACCCACATCAGGTCAGCTGAGGAACAGTCATTGGTCCAGGTTGCCTCACCCAGCCCCTAGAAACCCCTGCTGGGAAGGGCAGCCACACTGCCATTCCCATGCGACACTCAGGCCCAGAGAGATTCCTTAATCTGCCCAAAGCAGATTACTGTAGCTTTCTGAAGCGGCATCTACAGCAGTCAGGTGGTCCGACGTTCCTTGTGTCTGTATTTGAAATGCCATACCCGACGTTGTCATGATGAGGGTCAGAAGTGGCGGCTGCAGACCCACCCACCACACAACACGGAGAGGATCATTTCTGACCACCTGTCCGTTTTAGTGAACAGCATTTCACTCATAGACCGCGCTCTCTCGAGTCTGCCAACTGTACAGATTTCTTCATTTTCAGGGATTGTAAGAAGTCTTTCTTTCTTTCTTTCTTTCTTTTTTTGTTGCCCAGGCTGGAGTGCAGTGGCGTGATCTCAGCTCACTGCAACCTGCGCCTCCTGAGTTCAAGCAATTCTCCTGCCTCAGCCTCCCGAGTAGCTGGGATTACAGGTGCCTGCCACCATGCCTAGCTAATTTTTTGTATTTTTAGTAGAGACGGGGTTTCACTATGTTGGCCAGGCTGGTCTCAGATTCCTGACCTCGTGATCTGACCACCTCGGCCACCCAAGGTACTGGGATTACAGGCATGAGACCCAGCCAGAGGTCTTTCTAAATCCAGAAAATCTAGGGATCTTTCACTTAGTGTACGTACACGACGTGGTGTTTTTGGCACCAGGGGTTTAAAGAGAGTTGATTGAATAAGATCAAGATCTGCTGGTCTTGAAAATGGGACATATTCATTGTTCCCTGCCTCGACAATCCTGCCCGGAACCTGCATGGTCACAGCAGCATCTGGAGCTCCTTCTTGGACTCCTTGTTCCAGGTCGGCATTGGACAGTGCTACTTTTCACTTTTCTGGGACCCTCATTGGCTGACTCATGCCTTTGATCTATTCCATTTCATACTGAATTTGACTGATTTCTGCATCTCAGCAGCAGTGGGAGAAGGAGATGCTGCCCCACTCACCAAATGTGTACCAGCTACTACTCGCTATGTGGCCCTATCTGCTTCTGTGCTTCAGACTAAATCCTTTAACTTGCTTCAGTGTGCATGTGCTGGATTGAGAGCCACTTTTGTCCCCCTGGGCCCACAGGAGGGTCCCAGCAAAGGCCGTCACCGCCGGCTCCCCAGGCTCAGGCTGGCATTCTCAGAGGCCGTTGGCCAAGAGCACAAAGGTGCCCAGACACAGCACCAGCATAGCAGCCCACAGAGGGCCCCTCTGGGGAGGAATCCGATAAGCCCATAGTCTGCACTGTCCCTCTGGAGGTTTCTTTTTTTTCTTTTTTCTTTCTTTTTCTTTTTCTTTTTTTTGAGATTGAGTCTCACTCTGTTGCTCAACCTGGAGTTCAGTGGCACAATTTCAGCTCACAGCAATCTCCGCCTCACCAGTTCAAGCAATTCTTCTGCCTCAGCCTCCCAAGTAGCTGGGATTATGGGTGTGCGCAGCCACACCCAGCTAATTTTTATATTTGTAGTAGAGATGGGGTTTCACCATGTTGACCAGGCTGGTCTCAAACTCCTGACTTCAAATGATCCACCTGCCTTGGCCTCCCAAAGTGTTGGGATTACAGGTGTGAGCCACCGCACCCGGCCTACCCTGGGGGTTTCTAAATTGGAGCCATTCCAGGTGGCCCATGGAGGTACCTCCCCTAGTCCCCAATTGCACCTGCTGCTGGCTGTCAGCCTCCCCCTCCAAGCTGCCACTGCCTGTCTTCGTGGGGAAACTGGCTGCAGTTCCTACAGTGGGATCGATCTGGGCCCTTCTGTCTTGGGATAAACCTCTCAGCAGCTGCTTGAGATCACAGGCTGGTGCCTGACTTGGGGTTACCAGTCACACACCCAGAAAGGCAGCAGCCCTCTGGCACTGCTCTCCCGCTCCCCGCCTCCCCAGGTTTCCCACAGCAAATGACAGCAGCAGCTTGCAGTGTGCCTGTCCTGTGCCAGACCTGGACTTTCAGAAGTGGCTGGGGCAGTAAACAGCCTTTTCATCTTCATTTTTATTTTAAGACAGAGCCTTACTCTGTACCCCAAGCTAGAGTGCAGTGGCACAGTCTCAACTCACTGCAGCCTCCACCCCCGGAGTTCAAGCGATTCTCCTGCCTCAGCCTCCTGAGTGGCTGGGATTACAGGTACGCATCACCATGCCCAGCTAAATTTTGTATACTCTTTTTTTAGTAGAGACGGGGTTTCACCATGTTGGTCAGACTGGTCTTGAACTCCTGACCTCAAGTGATTCATCCGCCTTGGCCTCCCAAAGTACTGGTATAATAGGTGTGAGCCACTGCACCTGGCCAGCATTTTCTTTTTAACAGATGAGGAGGTGAAGTGCATTGCCAGGGATGTACAGAATTAATCCCACAGACTCCAAAATCCATCTATATTCCACTCTACTGCTAAGTCAACTACTAATTCTCTCAACAAATTCCACTATACCACTATGCCATGCTATTCCTTCCTTCAACAAACATCTATTAAGCTCCTCTGGCCTGGCTTGTTCTTGAACTAGAGAGAGCAGTGAACAAAAATGACAAAAATTCACGCCCCTGAAAGCTTAACCTCCTGCAGCCACGCTTTCCAACAGAAATAGAATTCAAAGCCCAAATATAATTTTAAATTTCCTGGTAACCATACCTTTTTAAAAAAAGGACAAAGAAACAGGTACAATTGATTATAATAATATATTTAGCTCGACATGTCCAAAATATGTCATGTCAACATGTAATTAATATAAAAATGTTTGCAGAATTGGGGAACCACTGTTTCTTTTTTTTTTTTTTTTTTTTTTTTCCTCAGTCGCCCAGGCTGGAGTGCAATGGTGCCATAGGGGCTCACTGCAATCTTGACCTCCCGGGTTCAAATGATTGTCATGCCTCAACCTCTGGAGTATCTGGGACTACAGGCATGTGCCACCACACCCAGCTAATTTTTGTATTTTTAGTAGTGACAGGGTTTCACCATATTGGTCAGGCTAGTCTTGAACTCCTGACCTCATGATCTGCCCGACTCGGCCTCCCAAAGTGCTGGGATTACAAGCATGAGCCACGGCACCAGCCTGCCCCATATATAATTTTAAATTTTCTGGTAACCATATCTTTTTTATAGAAGGACAAAGAAACAGGAAAAATTAATTTTAATAATATATTTTACTTGATATATCCAAAATATGTCATCTCAACATGTCATTAATATGAAAATGTTAGTGAGATTTTCTTTTTATCCTGATAAGCCTTAGCAATCTGGTGTGTGATTTACACCTTAATAACACATCCCAATGCAGACTGGCCACATCTTGAGTCCCATAGAGTTTATTGGGACTCTCTTGTCTCCAAAGATTGTTCCCATGAGACCACCACCCTCATTCATCTTCTCTAGGCTACCTCAAAGGAACTGGTTTTGCCCTCATTCTCTAGGATGTTCTAGCTCCTTCTCTGAGTCCCTTGTTGAGTCTCTTGACTCACTGATTCTTCCTTGAGTTCTGAGATTACTACCTGCTGGTGCTTGCCACGTGTCACTTTGTCCTCACGTCACCCCCATTCTGAGACTCAGGGAAGAACTGGCCCAGGGTGGCACAGCTAGTAGCTACGAGCCCGATTCCAGACTCCAGCAGCCTGAGCACAGAGCCCGGCTGCTGACGAGCGTCCGCTGCCCAACTGACTGCCCTCTGCCTTGACCCAGCAGGATTCCCGGGAGATGTGGCTTGTGGGAAAGAAGCCCAAGCAGTCCTGGCTGAACTTCTTTTTCTGAGATGTGTTGAGAGTATCAATTATGTGTGGGTCCTCAGAGACCTGCAACTCGATGGCTTATTCGAGGCAAAACATTCCCTCCCACTCACTTAAAAGATGGAGGCAGTCCTCAGCCCTGAGTTTTTCTTCCTGTTACTTTGCTGCCTGTGCATCTCGCTCGATGCATCTAACAACTGCAAAGCCCTGCGTGGTGTGCACCTGGCTCATCCACCCATCCACCCCCCAACCAGAGACACCACGCTGCCTCCAGCAGTCTGCGGTGGACAGCCTCGCCCACCGCCCCTGCATGGGATGTGAACTCAGGTGAAGGGCAGCAGTGCCGTACCAGAGTGAGCCTGGATCATTTCGCAACAGCCGATCGTGTACAACTCCTTCCTGCTCTGAGTTCAGTGACGTTAAGTCAGTAGCTGGACAGTGCCGCGGTGGGAATATTTATACCACAGCAATGGGCAGTGGCACTCACTACAAATCTGGGCTCTGTGTGTGTGTGTGTGTGTGTGTGTGTGTGTATGTGCATGTGAACACCCACGGGGAGGGAGAGAGAGCCAGTTTACCAGCCACCACTGGGATGGGGTTTGTGGAGACTTTGTTTTCTAGAGATACGGTCTCAAGCATGGTTACCCAGGCTGGAGTGCAGTGGTGTGATGAAAATTCACAGCAGCCTCAGACTCCTGGGTTCAAGTGATTCTCCCACCTCAGCTTCCTGAGCAGCTGGGACGACCAATGTGTGCCACCAGCACACATAGCAAGAGACAGGATCTTGCTGTGTTGCCCAGGCTGGTTTCAAACTCCCAGCCTTAAGCAATCCTCCCACTTCAGCCTCCCAAAGCACTGGCATTGCAGGTGTGTACCACTGTGCCCAGTCCTTTAGTTTTATTGAATTCAGTGCTTCCAGGCGGGTACCAGAATGACCATCCAATTTTATGGATCATTTCAAAATATTTTTTCCCCAATTTCCAATTTAAAGAGATTTATGAACAAGTATGTGCACTGAAAAACAATGACAGCTAGGCACGGTGGCCCACACCTGTAATCCCAGCATTCTGGGAGGCCAAGGCAGGTGGATCACCAGGTCATGAGTTCAAGACCAGCCTGGCCAACATGGCAAAACCCCGTCTCTACTAAAAATATAAAAAAGTAGCTGGATGTGGTGGCAGTCACCTATAATCCCAGCTACTCGGGAGGCTGAGGCAGGAGAATCTCTTGAACTCAGGAGGCGGAGGTTGCAGTGAGCTGAGATTGTGCTATTGCACTCAGCCTGGGCGACAAAAGTAAGACTCTGCCTCAAAAAAAAAAAAAAAGAAAAGAAAGAAAAAACAATGACAGCATAATTTCAAGTCACTTATTAATTCAGCCCGTTGGCCCCGGTTGTAGTGCAGAATTCTAAAGTTGAGTGTTGACTAGAATTCAGTTTCTAGTTCTGGCATTCTAGGACTCTTTCAAATGCAAGGGACAGAAAACTCAACATAATGAATGAGCTCTTATCCCTGAGCATTCCAGGGGTTGTTCTTCAGACATAGCAGCATCCAGGTTTGCTAACAGCATCCTGAGGACACTCACTCCCTGCCATTTGGTTCTGCTTTCTGCTATGTTCATTCATTCCCAGGCAAGCTCTGTCTACCCACCACTCTGAGCTGCATCTGAGCTGCATGTGCAATGGAGCAGTGTCTCTTTCTCAGCAATTCCAGGGAAAGTGTTGAAATTTGAAACTCATTGACCCAGCATGGATCACGTGTCCATCTTGAAATTATTACTTTGCCCAGGAGTGTGGGAGGCCCTGATTGGCCAGGCCTGGGCATGTGCCTGTCCCTTGAGCCAGAATCAAGGTCAACCCTATGGACTGAGAATGGGGAGGGCACTAAAGAAGGAAAGCCAGGCACTGTTCCCAGCAGGATGGGAGCGGCTGCTGAGCAGGCGAAACAACAGCACCTACTAACTTCTCTGGGGCGCTTGAGACTGACCAGTGCCCCTCCCTGTTGGGCACCTGCTCTTGTGACCTTTAGACCCTGCATTTTCAGGGCTTCCCGGCCTCTCTGCCTGAAGAACACTTTTCCGATTCTCTACCCCGGCCATCTTCTTAGCCTGCTTCTGGCTGAGGCTTTCTCTAAAAGCCCCGTACTGAATCACTCACCTCATTCCTGCCAAGGGCGTGTGATGACCAGGGCTCTGATTATGGGCACAGAATCCGTGTATTCTCTCGTCAGGATGGTATCATGATTGCCATTTTGCAGATGAGGAAACTGAGGTCCTCAGGGGCGGAAGGAGCAGCTAGTGAAGCAGATGCATGCCAGGGACCTGCCTTCAGCTGCCATAGCCCTCTACTTCCCCGATCGCCATGTGTCCCTGTCACCAGGGACCCCAGCTCCGAAACTATGTCCCTTTGTGGCATCTGCACCCAGCGTAGCTGCCCACCTTTGCTCCTACAACCGTGAGTCTCTCAGGCTACGTGGGCAGGCTTAGCTTTGGCTATCCCTGACCAAAAAAAAAAAAAAAAAAAAATCCGATTCAATAAAATAAACCTTTATTTTTCTTATGTAAATAGAGTCCAGAGCTCAGCAGTCCAGGCTGAAAGGGCAGCTTCGTGATCCTCAGGGACCTAGGCTCTTTGTATCTTGTTGCTCTCCCATTCTCTACCTCATGCCCCAGTTTGGCTGCTTGAGCTCCAGCCATCACATCTTCACTACAACCAACAGGAAGCGGGAAGCAGGGAGAGACATGTCTCTTCATTTAAGAACGCTTCCTGAATGTGCCCCACTCCCTATACACACCCTGCTAATATCCCATTGGCCAGAACTTAGTCACATGCAACAGCTAGTAAGCTGCCTAAGAGGCTGGGAACGGCTATCTTTATTCTAGGAAGCCACGGAAAGCCAAGCATCAGCTTGCTATGGAGGAAGAGGAACATGGATATTGGGAACCACAAATACGCAAAATTATGATTTTTTGAGACAGAGTCTCACTGTGTCGCCCAGGCTGGAGTGCAGTGGTGCCACCTCTGCTCACTGCAACCTCCGCCTCATGGCTTCAAGTGATTCCCCTGCCTCAGCCTCCTGAGTAGCTGGGACTACAGGGGTCAGCCACCATGCCCCGCTAATTTTTATATTTTTAGTAGAGATGAGGTTTCATCATGTTGACCGGGCTGGTCTTGAACTCCTGATCTTAAGTGATTCACCTGCCTTGGCTTCCCAAAGTGCTGGGATCACAGACGCGAACCATCCCACCTGGTCAGGCAAAATTAAACCACCCTACTGACCAGACGAAAACGTCAGACCAGTGAGTCAGCACGCTGTCTTTTCTTTCTCTCCCTCCAGCACAGGTAGAAGGAGACAAGATCAGCAGCTCACCGTGCGTGGAGGTGAGCCGGGCCCTGCAGGTGACATCTCACCTAGGCCAGATCTCACTGGTGCATTCCTCAGGAGGTCAGCCCCATTTCTGGCCCTTAGCTGGGACCTGCTTGGTGTTTATAGATTGATGTGGCAGAGGGGAAAACCACCCAAGCTGTGCCCAGTGAGCCCCCTGTGAAAGCAGTTTCCAGCATAGAAGTTTCACCAGGGCTCCTCTAGAGACAGTGAGGCCACTTCTGAATGGCATGCTGGCTGTGAAGAAAGTCGATTGTGTCTTTTTTTAGTTCAGGAAGACTTTTTTTTTTTTTTTGACACGAAGTTTCATTCTTGTTGCCCAGGCTGGAGTGCAGTGGTATGATCTTGGCTCACTGCAGCATCCGCCTCCTGGGTTCAAGGGATTCTCCTGCCTCAGCCTCCTGAGTAGCTAGGATTATAGGTGTCTGACCACGCCCAGCTAATTGTTTATATTTTAAGTAGAGACAGGGTTTCACTGTGTTGGCCAGGCTGGTCTCGAACTCCTGACCTTCAGGTGATCCACACACCTCAGCCTCCCAAAGTGCTGGTATTATAGGCATGAGCCACTGCACCCAGCCAGTTCATGGAGACCTTAAAACCCGGGGGAGTGGGTGGTTGTGAGGGTGGACTAGCCATGGGTCAGAGAATCATGATACCAGCTTGTCCCTACAGCGTCATGTCTTGGCAGCACCAAACACAGATGAGGAAACTGAGGTTCTGAGGGGTGTACGGAGCAGCTAGTGAAGCAGATGCATGCCAGGGTCCTTGGCTTCAGCTGCCATACTCCCCTATCTCCCCGACCTCCATGTTTCTCTGTCACCAGCGTCTTCCAGCTCTGAAATGATGAGCCTTTCCCTGTGGTATCCGCACACAGCCAGCCAAACACTCCACTGGATAACCCTCCACATGGATAACACCCTCACCCCTCAACCCTGTGGGACCTATATTGCATCCTTGCTGCTGCTGGGCAAGGTGGGATTTAGTTCCCTCCAGTGCGCTCATGTGCTTTGACTTCTCTGTGAAGTGGGGACCATGGCCCTTCCTTCCTGGGGCTACAGGGAGATGATGTGTGAAACGCATTAGTGATACCGTGGAGGTTGTAAGTGCTCGGTCCAGGGTAGATCTTTTTTATTACCCAGTGGGAAAGAGGAGCTAAGCGAAGCAAATGTGGCCTGGATTGCGTCCCCCTAAAATTCCTGTGTTTAAGCCTCCTGTCCCCAGTATTCAGAATGGGATTGCATTTGGAGATAGGGCCTTTACATAGGGGATTAAGGTGAAATAGTCACGAATGAGCCCTAATCCAATATCACTGGTGTCCCTGTAGAAAGAGAATCACTTGAGCCCAGGATTTTGAGACCAGCCTGGCTATACTGGGAGACTCCATCTTTACAAAAAAATTATACATACATACATATAGACACACACATACACACACACACACACACACACACACACACACACACACACACACGCCAGGCTTGGTGGCATGCACCTATAGTCCTCAGCTACTCAGGAGGCTAAGGCGGGAGGATTGCTTGAGCCTGGGATATTGAGACTACAGTGAACTGTGATCGTGCCACTGTATTCCAGCCTGGGCAACAGAGCGAGACTCTATCTCAAAAAAGAAAAAAAGAGAGAGAGCGATCAGGACGCAAACACACACATGGGGACAACCACTTGAGGACATGAGGAACAGGTGGTCATCTACAGAGAGCAGCCTCAGAAGGAACCAACCTTGATCTTGGACTTCCAGCCTATCGAATTGTGAAGAAATCGATTTTTGTTGTTTTAGCCACCCTGTCTGTGGCACTGGTTATGTCAGCCCCAGCAAACGAATACAAGCTCTTCATCTCCCCTCCCCTCCCTTCCGCCGCAAGCTGTCCTGTTTTAACCTCAATTTCAGTTTTATGATTAAACATCTCAGCGTCAATTATTTACAACACATCCAGATGAGTATCAGAGTTGCAGGGGACTGAGTGACTCACATCGGAGAAGCTGGTTTTTATGAAGGGAAATGACACTAAGAAAAGCAGGGAATTGTATCTCCTGGCCACAGAGACTGAAATTGACCTAGGAGAGTTTCTGGCAGCCGCAGCAGGGGAAGGGTCTCTTCGTGGGAGTGGGGGTCTTGGGGTCACTGGGCAGTGGGGCGTGCTACAGGTGCCTCACACCTGTGTATGGCACCTGCCAGCATACGAGCTGTCTGCTTACCCAAGAGTTGGTTTGACTGGGCACAGTTCCTTTATTCTGATAAAACTAATCACTCGGGACAGGCACGGTGGCTCACACTGGTAATCCCAGCATTTTGGGAGGCCAAGGTGGGCAGATCACGAGGTCAGGAGTTCAAGACTAGCCTGGCCAACACAGTGAAACCCTGTCACTACTAAAAATACAAAAATTAGCCGGGTGTGGTGGCAGGAGCGTGTAATCCTAGCTACTTGGGAGGCTGAGGCAAGAGAATCACTTGAACCCGGGAGGTGGAGGCTGCAGTGAGCCGAGATCGCACCACTGCACTCCAGCCTGGGCGACAGTTAGACTTAGTCTCAAAAAACAACAACAACAACAACAACAACAACAACAACAAAACTAATTGCTCGGAGTGAGTTGTGTCTAGTTTGAATCTTTGCTGCACCATTCGCTATGTGACTGAGCAAGTTGCTAAACTTCCCTGAACTCCAGGCTCCTCTTCTGTGAAATGGGGCTTATTCTAGAAACTTTTTTTATCAGGTCCTTGGGAAGTTTAAGCATGATAATAAATAACTGATAAATTAGAATATGATTATATTAAGTAAATGATATGCACAATAGATTGTTAAGAAAAGTACTTAAATATTAAATTTTTATAAATAACAGAACACAAAATTAATAAAGTAAATATATAATGAATATTAAAATTTTATAAATAAAAACAAAATAGAATACATGAAATTAATAGTAAGAATAAGTAATAATAAAGGCATGTAAAGCACCCAACTGGCACCTCACAGGAGCTCAGGAGAATGGTCACTGTAGTTGCCACAATTCCAAAATGTAACAGTTGGGGAAAAAAAAACAAGTATAACAAGTAACTTCCTAAAAATCGGAGGCAGGAAGGAAACCCAGGCCTCAAGAAAGCAGCTCTGGCTAAAATGCCTCTAGTAGGAATGTCAGGTATGACGTGGGAACGGGGGACGGCGAGGGAAGGGGGCTGGACCAGCTCAGCTCAATACCAAAAGGGCTCTTGGCAGCAGGTTTGGGAACCACTTCTAGACGGCATTACTGTGGCTAAAAAAGAAAATGTCCAGATATGGGCAGGACAAGCTTTCTCAAACGGCGCCCTCATCTCCAGAAGCAGAGCTGGTCTGAGAAAAGTCTGGGAACACAGAGGGCTTTTGCTTCTACAGGACTCATCCGCCTGCAGTGGGCTGGCTGGCTGCGACACGTACCTCGAGTTTGGACTTAAAAGCCCTCATCTAATGAGTACTTGAAATAAACATCAGTCTTGTCCTGTCGTCAGCACTTTGGAACTGCGGTTTGGAGCCCCCAGGCAGTGGGGTGCCCGCTGACTCAAGCATGAGAATACCTTTATCACGGTTTTTTGTCCCGGCAATGTTAGAACAAGTGTAAACTTGGCTCAACAGCAGAATCCTGGGTTAAAATGCAAACTTGCTAGAGGTGCTCCGCCATGCTGAGCCTCCCTCCAACCTGGCCACGCGAGGAGAGGGCGCATGGTTCAACAAGCCATTGGTTTTATCAGGATTAAGGAACTGTGTCCAATCAAACCAACTACGGGGTAGGGAAACTGTGTGCTGTCAGGCGCCATGCACAGGGGTGAACGGGATCTACACGGGTGTGAACGGGATCGCCGCCTGCAGGAGTTTCCTGGGTCTGCCATACTAATCACTCCTAACTTCATGGCTGAAAGCAACGCCCATTTATTATCTTGCAGTTCTGGAAGCCGGAAGTCCAACATCAGTTTCACGGGCAGTGCTGCAGGGGAGCATCCGTCTCCCTGCCTTTTCCAGCTCCGGGAGGCCACCTGCATCCTCGGGCTGGTGACCCCCTCCTCACCTCCTCCTGCTTCCATGATCCCATCTCCTGCTTCCTCCTTTGACCTTTCTGCTTTCCTCAGAGTTTTGATTACAGGTGTTTATTCATTTACCCAACAAAATATTAACTGAGCACCTAGTATGGACCAAGCGAGGGCACTACTCACCAAATGGGGCCCACCTGGATGATCCGATGTAATCCTCCCCATTGCAAGATTCTTAACTTAATCATGTCCCAAAAGACACCTTTTCCATATAGACTAACAGTTAACGAATTCCAGAAATTAGGACCTGGATATCTTTGAAGACCATGATTCAGCCTCCCAGGTGCCTGCTCCCAAATTCCAAGAAACACGGGGTGTTGAGCGGCAAAGAACCCTGAGCAGGACCCCAGCTTCTTCTCTGCCCCTAACTTGAATGGCCTCTGACCCCTTCTGGGCCTCTGTAAAGACGAATGGACGCCCACCTCCTCCACGGCCTGTAAATGATTTCTGCTACAATTAGAGCGGCTACCATCTGCCCGGCACTGGGTCAAGGTCCTCACTTATTCACTCACGGGTTCTTCAGCTTTGTGGTCCCCGGAAACTGCCAGGCAGGCTCCTGTCTTAAAGCCTTGGCTCTGTGGTTCCCTCCTCCACCTGGAATGTTCTTCCCCAGGTATTTGCGTGATTCCTCCCCCCTCATCTTTCGAATCTCTGCTCAGATATCATTTTCTTGGTGACTGCGTGCCTGGCTGCCATTTTAAAAATCACACCCTCCAGCTGTGTCACTTTCTTCTAGTCTGTATTACCTTTTACCATACCACAGCCTCGAACGTGAGCTCTATGGGGACAAGGCCTTCTGTCTGTTTTGATTGTTTCTGTATCCTCAGCGCTTAGATCGGGCCTTGGTCCATAGTAGGTGCTCAGTTAATATTTTGTTGGATAAATGAATAAACACCTGTAATCAAAACTCGGAGCTCAAGAGGCCGGGCGCGGTGGCTCAAGCCTGTAATCCCAGCACTTTGGGAGGCCGAAGCGGGTGGATCACGAGGTCAAGAGATCGAGACCATCCTGGTCAACATGGTGAAACCCCGTCTCTACTAAAAATACAAAAAATTAGCTGGGCATGGTGGTGCGTGCCTGTAATCCCAGGTACTCAGGAGGCTGAGGCAGGAGAATTGCTTGAACCCAGGAGGCGGAGGTTGCGGTGAGCCGAGATCGCACCATTGCACTCCAGCCTGGGTAACAAGAGCGAAACTCTGTCTCAAAAAAAAAAAAAAAAAAAAAACCTCGGAGCTCATAACTTATGAACCCAGTAAAACTCACTTTGCACAGATGACTGAGGTAGGACTGAGAGCCCTAAGAATTGTCATGTCTGGGTAATTACTAAGTTACAGAGCTGAGATACAAACCCGGCCTCTGGTCTGGAGTCCAGGCTCCCCGCCCCACGGCGTGGCACGTGGAGTGGATACTCACCAGCACCCTCTGCAGTCCCTGATTTGATAAATTCTCATCTCTGCCCTTCTCTGCTTTTTTGCTGCTAAATGCCCCTTGGGGAAGACAAACCAAATGAATCCAGTCGGTGTCCAGAACTGCCTGCCACACAAGGACAAATGCTGTGTCCAGATGGCCCCGAAGTTGACACGAGCCTGGCTGGCCACCAGGAACACCGAGCGGAGGCAGTAACACGGGACTGTCTCCAGCTTCTCTTCCAGGCCCCCGGTCCTCCCACTCTTCAGATTCCAGGACTAAGCCTCCAGAGGTGTCCGCCTAGGCTGGGTGCGGCGGCTCATGCCTGTAATCCCAGCGTGGATCACCTGAGGTCAGGAGTTCAAGACCAGCCTGGCCAACATAGTGAAACCCCATCTCTACGAAAAATACAAAAATAAGCCGGGCGTGGTAGCACACACCTCTAATCCCAGCTACTCAGGAGGCTGAGGCAGGAGAATCGCTTGAACCTGGAAGGCGGAAGGCGCAGTGAGCCGAGATCATGCCACTGCTCTCCAGCCGGGGTGAGAGAGTGAGACCTCACTGATGGAAACTCTGCCCCGCTTTAGCGGAAAGGCTGGCTTTTCTACTACCTGGTAGATGAGGGCGGCCTAGACGAGGGGGCTTTGTGGTGAGGGGCTGCCACTCACTAAGCTGAGACTTTGGGCACACCGCTGTGTGCCTCAGACTATTCCTTGATAAAATGGTTAGAGATGGGGATGACGCTACCTCCCTTATAGGATTGTTGGATGGGATGAATGAGCTAAATCGTGTAAAGCACTTGGTGTGTCGGTGCCCTAACTATGTGCTGGTGGTTGGGGGCTGGGGGGCTGGCTGGTGGTCAGAGCCTGTGCTTAGCCTTCTTTGCCAGGGTTGGGGGGCTGCTGATGTCATGGCCAGAGCCTGGAGAAGGTTCGAGGCGCCAGATTCGCATCGGGCTGACGGGAACAAGAGGTCTCGATCCCTCCGTGCTATCCTGGCAGAAGGAGACACAGAGATGTCACGTTTCCCAAGAAACACTGAATGTGACTGGGTCCCCTGTGCCAGCCTTCTAAATGAGGCTGCACCCCAGCCACTTGCTTAGGGAAAGACACTACGTCAAGCGGAAAAGATGTGCCGTTCATGAACCCGCTGCTTCTGCTTCTGGTCCCTGGAGTCTTCAGGATGGACGTGTCTTCCCTTCTTTCTCCAACACTCACTTGGATTAGCAAGGACCCTGCTGATGTCAGGTTTCCTAAAATTCACGGACATCTTGTGTTTGGAGTCAGGGAGGGAAGCTGCCTCTTTTCTCTGCCAGCCATGACATACTCTGGAAGATGCCCACTTTCCCATTGTGGTGGGATTCCTGAGGCTGAGCCCTCACTGTGGAATACCCTGATTTCTTACCCCCAAATGCCACCCAGAGGAAGGTCACAGAGGCCTCGAGGCCCCGAAGTGCTGTGTGTGGATCTTCCTTCTCCCTCCCCTCCTCAAATTGAATCCATCACTCTTTTCGGAACCTCTTCAGACATGCTCCATTTCGCAGTGCTACTTGGTGTTTAAAAACATGGGTTCTAGGCCAGGCGCAGTGGCACATGTCTGAAATCCCAGCACTTTGGGAGGCCAAGGCAGGCAGATCGCAAGGTCAAGAGATCAAGACCATCCTGGCCAACGTGGTGAAACCCTATCTCTACTAAAAATACAAAAATTAGCTGGGTATGGTGGCCTGTGCCTGTAATCCCAGCTACTCGGGAAGTGAGGCAGGGTAATCGCTTGAACCTGATAGGCAGAGGTTGCAGTGAGCTGAGATTGCATCACTGCACTCCAGCCTGGTGACAGAGTGAAACTCCGTCTCAAAAAAAAAAAAAAGCATGGGTTTTAGAGTCAGGTACACCCTACCCCTGCCGTGCACTCGCTGTGTGACCTTAGATAAATTACTTTACCTCTTGGAACCTGTGTCCTTATCTATAAAATAGAACCAATAACTATTAAACAATTATGCACGGAAAGAGCTCCCCAGAGGGCCTGGCACAGAATCGGCGTTCAACACATGCTGCCTCTTTCTCTGATGTTGACTTCCCTTCCATTAGGGAGAATCACCTGTCTTCCGGCTGTATCCTAAAGGTCTGTCTCACACATTTCTGTATCTACCAAAGCCCCTGGCGCACAGGAGGGGACCGGGAATTGTTTAAATCAAAATCTTCAACAAGTCATTTTAAAAGAAGTGTTCGAGTCCAGTGGTTCATGCTTGGTAATCCCAGAACTTTGGGAGGCTGAGGCAGGCAGATCGCTTGAGCCCAGGAAATCAAGACCAGCCTGGGCAACAGAGCGAGACCCTTTCTCTACAAAAGACAGAAAAATTAGCCAGACGTGGTGGCGTGTGCCTGTAGTCCAAGCTCCTTGCTTGAGCCTGGGAGGTCAAGGGTGCGGTAAGCCAAGATCATGCCACTTCAGCCTGGGTGACAGAGTGAGACCCTGTCAAAAAAAAGAAAAAGAAAGAGCAGAAAGAAAGAAAAAGAGAAAGAGAAAGAACGAGAGAACAGAAAGAGAAACATTTACCTGTCACCCCTTGCACCTCCGTCCTGAAGCACCTCTGGAAACCTGGGTGCCTTGCCCAGAAAGTGGCCCCCAGGGACTCAGCTTTGTGGGAACCCGCACAGCTCGGGCACAGGTGGACTTCACAGTCAGCTGGATTTCATTATGAGTCGACTGCCACTTACCGGCTGTGTGGCTCAAGGCAAATGACTTACCCTGTCTGAGACTCTAAGATGGTGGGGCGGATCATTCCTTGAAGGGTGGCGGTGAGGATCGGGTGAGTTTAGAAATGCGCCTGATTCATGCTGAGGATCAGCTGCTGCTGCTGCTTTCATGATAGCTGCTGAGGGGACTATTATTGTTACCGTTATTATTCTTACCCTTGCCTTGTGTATTACTTAACAGCCTTTCTTCTTTTTCCCATCAGCTCTCTGCAGCTGGGCAGCCCTCCTCCACACTCCCCTGCCTTTATGCCTCATTTGCACATTGCTTTTTGTTTTTCCTGAGTGCACAGTCTAAAAGACTCCCTGCGCTCTGTTGAAACAGGAACCTGACACCCTTTGACCTTGGTCCTTGGGGAGGTGGCCTGAAACTCCCTCCCAGGCGGGACAGGAGCAGCCGCTCAGCGCCTCTCTTCCTGCCCCCACTGCATGGGACTGGAACTTGTGACAAAAGTGATTGTAGGCTGAAACTTGGCCCAGAGAGCCCCACTGAATTCCTCCTTTGTGATGAGAACGTAGCGCAGCCCGGTGGAACCTGGGATCCCTTTCCCAATTATGCAGCTTGGCAGGAAGAGGTCGGTGCAGGGAGAATGCTCAAGGAGCCCCTTTGTCACGGGGGTTGGTAGCACTGCCAGCCGCCTCCAACTGGCAAGACCTCCTCCCACTAAAGCCAACTGGGCTGGGCGCTTCTGCCACTGCACCTTCCAGGGCTGCGGCACAGAACACAGTGGCCACGGGAGGGTCTACATCCAATGCCCATTTTTTCAACTATGTCCTGGAGAGTTTCTGCAATTCAGCGGGAAGGCCCAGCCATCAATGCTTGGGCCCTTTATCTATTTCAGCCCGGGCAGCACTGCTTTCCATTGTGCCATCTTATTTCAGTCGTTGTCTTCACGTTCAAGTTCATGGATAGTCAATCCAGATGTGCCTGGCTGTGATGGCCCCACTCAGGCGTCAGCCACACTGATGCCTGGAGCTGGGTCTCCCTCCCCAGCGCCCACTCCTCCACACCCACAGCACAGCCCCTCCCTGCCAGCTCTGGTTGGCCAAAGGCGTGCACGGGAGTGGAAAGAGCCTCTGCCCAGGATGGAGGCATGAGGCTAAAGGCTCCCATGCCCTCCTGCTGACTTCCACCTGTGAATATCAGGCAGCCGCTGAAACCTCCAGCCCCACCCGGGAGTTCTAATACAGACACTTTCTCAGGTCACAATGGAAATCACATTTATTCTGCATGTTTTTCTCATGTTGCCAGCAAATTATTTGCATACAGATACAAGATTTGGGTATCGGCTCTTCCTGAAAGTTAGCTCTTTCTAATCCTCTCCGCTTCAGGGTCAGCCTCGGACTGGGAATTTCCCCTCATTGAATGAGACATTGGTTAAACTTTGGAACTGGCCAGATATTCATGTATTTGTTCTATAAATATCTGCTCAGTACCTGAGTAGTTCCTGGCAGGCGGTGCTGGGGCCTGGAGCACGCATGGACAAGACAGACAGAAGCCTTGTTTCAGAGAATTCATACTCCAGCTGGGGAGACGGAGAGCCAGCGAAAAAGCAAAACTGAGATTAGTACTGACTGCAGTGTGTTATCAGCCATCCCTGGGAAGGAAAGCAAGGAACTCAGCAGGGGACCTGAGTGTAGCTGTGGGTGGGGAGGGGGACACATTTCCATTGGGTAGTCGGAGAGGTGTTCACTGAGGAGGTGGCATTCCAGCTGAAAACCAGAGGTCTCTACTGAGAAGTCGCCAGATGGCCAAGCATGGTGGCTCATGCCTGCAATCCCAGCACTTTGGTAAGGCCAAGGCAGGAGGATTGCTTGAGGCCAGGAGTTCAAGACCAGCCTGGGCAACACAGCAAGACCCCATCTCTACAAAAAGATTAAAAATTAAAACATTAGCTGGGTGTGATGGTGCGCACCTGTAGTCCCAGGTACTTGGGAGTCTGAGGCGGGAGGATCACTTGAGCCTGGGAGTTCAAGGCTGCAATGAGCTATGATCGTACCACTGCACTCCAGCCTGGGTGACAAAGAAAGACCCTGTCTCTAAAAATAATTTTTAAAAAAATTTTCAGTACAAAAATAAATAGCCAGACAAAAGAGACAGGTGGAAGGTTGGTTTCAAGCAGTAGGTATAGCAAGTGCCAAGGCCTTGTGGTAGGAAGGGGTTGGTGCTGCTGAGGAGCAGAAAGGAAACCACCGAGGGCTGGTGAGCAGGAGATACAAGCTGTCACAGCAAGACAGGGCCTCATCCCGTCTGATGGGGCTTGAGGGCCCTGGCCAAGGAGTTTGGATTTTAAGCTAAGAGTAATAAAAACACGTCGATGGGTTTTTGGACATTCTTGTTACAAAATATTTCAGTCATTCAAAAGAGTACATATAAGATATAATGAATTTTAAGGAATATTGTAGTAAAACACTCATGTACCCTCCGCTGTTCCCCTCCCCAATACCATTCTTCGTTCTTTATTTCTTCAGGAGTGAGTTTTTGTTTGTTTGTTGTGTTTTTGAGACAGGGTCTCATTCTGTCACCCAGGCTATAGTGCAGTGGCACACTCAAGGCTCACTGCAGCCTTGACCTCCTAGGCTCAAGCAGAGCCTCCCACCTCAGCCTCCCAACTAACTGAGACTACAGGTGTGAACCACACACTGGGCTTTTATTCATTTATTTATTTTTGTAGAGATGGGGTCTCACTATAGTGCCCGGGCTGGTCTCAAACTCCTGACCTCAAGCGATTCTGTCACCTTGACCTCCCAAAGTGCTGGCATTACAGGTGTGAGCCACTGTGCCTGGCCAGAAGATAGCCTGAATTTGTCCTGAATTTTAGTTTATAGTCTTTGCATTTCTTCCTCATAGTGCAAAAATGGAGCAAGGTATGGTTTGGTTTTGCCTGGTTTTGAACTTCCTTTAAGTGGACTTCGGCAGTGTGCTTTCTTCCGCAGGCTGCTTTTCTGTTCAACATTAGGTTTGTCAGGATTATCCTCACTGGTGCACACAGCTGCAGTTGACTCACCTTCACTGCTGCGTAGTACACCACAGAGTGACACTGTTCTGGTTTATCTTTTCTCCTGGGACCAATTTCTAATGTTGAACCAAACCCTGCATTCTTGGGATAAACCCATCTTCACTGTGATATGTTATCTCTTTTTTTTTTTTTTTTTTAGATGGAGTCTCACCCTGTCGCCAGGCTGGAGTACAGTGGTGTGATCTCAGCTCACTGCAACCTCCACCTCCTGGGTTCAAGCGATTCTCCTGCTTCAGCCTTCTGAGTAGCTGGGACTGTAAGCGCACTCCAGCACGCCCAGCTAAATTTTCTGGAATTTTAGTAGAGATGGGGTTTCACCATGTTGGCCAGGACGGTCTGGATCTCCTGACCTCGTGATCCACCCGCATCGGCCTCCCGAAGTGCTGGGATTACAGGCGTGAGCCACCTCACCTGGCTGTGATGTGTTATCATTTTAAAAAACATGATTGAGGCTGGGTGCTCACGCCTGTAATGCCAGCACTTTGGAAGGCCAAGGCGGGCAGATCTCCTGAGGTCAGGAGTTCAAGACCAGCCTGGTCAACATGGCAAAACCCTGTCTGTACTAAAAATATAAAAATTAGCCAGGCATTGGGGTGTGCGCCTGTTGTCCAGCTACTTGGGAGGCTGAGGCAGGAGACTCACTTGAACCCAGAAGGTGGAGGTTGCAGTGAGCTGAGATTGCACCACTGCGCTCCAAGCTTGGGCAACGGAGTGAAACTCCATCTTAAAAAAAAAAAAAAAAAAAAAAAAAAAAAGATTGGATTCCATTTGCTGATTTTTGTTTGGGCTGTTGGGTCAGACTGGCCTGTCCTTTTCTAGTTTTGGTGTCAAGGTCTATATGTTCCTTATAAGATGACCTGAGAGTGTTTCCTCTGATATTCTCTGGAGCATGTGTCTAAGGTGGATAAAACCATGAGAGGGCTTGATAAATGTTAGCTACCATGTTATCCTTCTGCAACTCATATTCTTCGTACAGAATTCTGGCTTCTTCTGGGACCACTTGTCTTACACAGACACCTACCCCAACCCCTACCCTTTCCCCCTAAAAACAAAGAAAGCATATATCTCCCCCACAGGTGACTCCAATTGCAATGCTCACAGCTTACTTAGAAGGCTGCATCTCTGTGGTTTTTTATAGGTGGATCTTTAACTCAAGACTCTAGCATGAAGAGCTGCCTTCAGGCCTGCCCTGAGTCTCCTCAAGTAACAACAGGTAGGAACCTTTCTAACTGGTTAATAATTTTTTTAAAAAAACTCAGATGTAGAATCATTCATGTCTCCCCTTAGGGCCTCCTCAGACATGAGGAGGGCTCTAGAGGTTGAGTTTGGCCAAGCCAGAACCCCAGACTGCCCACCAAGCCTGCTCTGTTTCAGGGACATATCGAAAGCTGTGTGTTCCAAATTCTCTAAGCATAAAATTAGCTTCTTTCCATATTTTTGAAAGGGAAAGAAAACCATGCTAAATATAACTGGAGTGCTGTCCAGGGTCAACAAGCCAGAAACAGGACAAACAGCTGAGCAGCTAACCCTCTGGGAGCCAGGTTGCTACACTCCCCACGGACCCATCAAGATCACGGTCCCCAAAGACAGGGCTGAACTGAAGAACAAGTGTATGTGACCGTCACACACGTGACCCTGCCACGAACCCAGAAAACCAAAACTAGTTTATGAAAGCAACACATAGGCACTTCTGTTTTCTAATTCTTATTCTCCCAGGAAGAAAAAGAAAATGAAAATCATCGTTAATTCCATCACACAGGGAAAATAACTATAAACATCATAATAGATAATCCAACTGTTGTGAAACTTACTACGATACATTAAATAGTGGTTCTCAGCCTTTCCCCCCACCTTGCCCTCCCTGAGAAGTCTTTTAGACGTTCTTTTTGGAGTACTTGAAATGTAACGCCAAGGATGCACTGTGTATCTATTTATGTCTGTGGCCCTGTGGAGGGTCACAAACCACAGTAATAGCCAAGATTTTTCTCACCCCATCCCCAGGAAACAGTTCTTGCCCCTTGTGGGTGATTTTACCCACTGAGAATACAAGTTCTAATATTAAATCACAAGTTTTTGTCTGTTTAAGCACTTATGGCTGTGCTGCTCACATGCTGCTCTCAGCGCTTTATATATATTGTTGATTTATCATAACTCCCCTATGAGGTAGGTACTAGAGAGTTTTGTGTGTGTTTTTGTTTGTTTGTTTTGTTTTTTGGGGTTTTTTTTTTTTTTTTTTTTGAGATGGAGTCTTGTACTGTCGCCAGGCTGGAGTGCTGTGGCGAGATCTCGGCTCACTGCAACCTCCACCTCCCAGGTTCAAGTGATTCCCCTGCCTCAGTCTCCCGAGTAGCTAAGACTACAGATGTGCACAACCACACCGGCTTATTCTTTGTATTTTAGTAGAGACGGGGTTTCACCATGTTGTCCAGGATGGTCTCGATCTCCTGACCTCATGATCCACCCGCCTCAACCTCCCAAAGTGCTGGCATTAGAGGCGTGACACACCACACCCAGCCGAGAGTTTCTATCTCCATTTTACAGTTGTGGAAACTGAGACACAGAGAGGTTAAGTAACTTGCCAGGGGTCACACAGCCGGGAAGGAATAGAGTGAGGATCTGAGCCTGGATAGCCTGGGTCCCAAGCTCGCTCTTAACCACTCAGCGATGCTACCATGCAGCAATACGGTCAGATTGTAAAAATTCACAAGAGAGAAATAGAGAGTGAAGGGTACACTTTCCAAGTTTCCTTTATTCCCAGAAGCAATCATTGGTACAAGGCTGGAAGGTGTCCCCTGGGATTTTTACATACGTGTGTATATATTTAAATACATTGTCTCTTTTATTTTAATGTAAATACAATCATCCAGGCTTCTTTTTCCCATATATTCATCTGTGTATAAAGAATTTTTATAAAATTAGAATCAAGCTGAACATACTGTTGTTTTAACCTTGTTGTTTGATTTAAAAATATATTAGCTGCTTTGAGACCATAATTTCATAAGTGCATGAACCGTAATTTATTACCCTGATCTGGATTATTGGCTATTGAAGTAGCTTCTAGCTTCTCACCACTGTAAAGCTGTGATGAATATCTCTGTACATAATTCTTAGACGTTGGAGCCAAAGGGTAGAAACATTTTTGAAACTTTTGTTCTACAAATGCCAAAACTTGTCATCTAAAAAAATACCATGAAATTGCCATCCCAACACCTTTCTCCACACTGAGTATTATCACCTGTTTTTAATCACTGACAGTTTATCAGATCAAAAAAAATGTATTAATCCTTTTTTTTTTTTTTTTCTTTTTTGAGACGGAGTCTCACTCTGTAGTCCAGGCTGGAGGGAATGGCTCCATCTCAGCTCACTGCAACCTCTGCCTCCCAGGTTCACCCGATTCTCCTGCCTCAGCCTCCCGAGTAGATGGGATTACATGCACGTGCTACCATGCCTGGCTAATTTTTCATGTATATATATATTTTTAGTAGAGATGGGGTTTCACCGTGTTAGCCAGGCTGGTCTCAATCTCCTGACCTCGTGATCTGCCCGTCTCAGCCTCCCGAAGTGCTGGGATAACAGGCATGAGCCATCGTACCCCGCCAGTCCTGACATTTTCATCTCCGCCCGTGACCCGCATCTGGAGCCTGTCTTTCATGCAGCACAAGGCTAAAGCTGGAATGGAGAATTAATGAGAGCAGGCAGGGAGGGGGTTAAGGCAGCTCAAATCACTCTCGGCGCCCCAGGTACAGGGCCTCCCTGTCAGGCACTTAGCAGGTGCTCAGAACGTGGTAGTTGCATCACTCCTGCTTCCGGCACCAGCCCCTGGTGTGCACGTCTCCACCCTCCGAATCCGACCTTGTCTCGGATCCATTTGACAGAACCAGTGCTTTGCTAAGGCTGCCAGAGCCCCCATCCTTCCTTTTGCCAGCCACTAGTGATACTGTAAGAAACAAGTATCCTTGTGTGTGATGCCCTTCCCGACCGGTCCTACCGCAGCGGTCTGCAGTGGGATCCCTATTCAGCACCCTGCACACCACACACATGCCCACACCTACCTGTTCATATTCCATCCATATGGATGCATACGTACACAGGTGCTCACAGGTATGCACACGTGCTCATGTGTGCATAAACATGCACCAACGCATGTGTTCATGCACTAGTATACCTTGGTGCTTCTTCCTAACTCCTTCAAGAGCAGGGCCGGTGCATTCACACACATGCACACACACAGTGCTGTGCATTCAGAGTGCAGGCCCAATGACGCCAGTGGGACTTTCCCCCACGTAGACTTGCCGTGTGTCCCACAGCCCTGAACTAGGACACCCTGCTGTCTAATCCCACAGTTCCTATATTTCCCTCCCACTTTATTGGTATTCCCTATAGATAATTTTCCTGCTGGCCTAGAAGCTCTACTAATCCTTTTTTTTTTTTGAGACGGAGTTTCACTCTTGTTGCCCAAGCTGGAGTACAATGGTGCGATCTCAGCTCACCGCAACCTCTGCCTCCCAAGTTCAAGCTATTCTCCTGCGCCGCCACGCCTGGCTAATTTTGTATTTTTAGTAGAGACAGGGTTTCTCCATGTGAGTTGGGCTGATCTCGAACTCCCGACCTCAAGTGATCCTCCTGCCTTGGCCTCCCAAGGTGCTGAGATTACAGGTGTGAGCTCTGCTAATCCTTAACTTGCTCGCTGCTGTTTCTCCAGTGCCTAACATGCTGCTTAGCAGGTAGTTAGATGCAGAAGAAATATTTGTTGAGCAAAAAAAAAAGAGAAGGAACAGACTTCAAGCTGATAAAGGTTGTTACTCCAAATATTTTTAAAGTATCTTTTAACAAAGTGGTCAATTTCAGATAAGCTCACAGTTTCATAAGAAAATATCTTCACAGCATCAGATTTCAAGCAGCCTGGTCAGCCATCCTTTTGGAGAGACTGGAAAGAACGCAGAATTGTAAACAGGACCTTGCCCAGCTAAACATCTTGTAAATTTTACTGTTTTACAAAAGTGCCTGTCACAGGAATAACTTATGGGCTGAGAAATGGGGGGTGCGGTTTTGCCAGGGGCATTGCTAGCTTCTCCTCCTGGGTCCTTGGAAATGTTCTAACCTAAAACCTTAAGTGAATGCTTCTCTGGCTCACTCACAACCGACAAATGCTGTGGAATCCCGGGACTGCGGGCTGTTCCCTTTAGCGCAGGGTCTCTGAGCTGCTTGGTGGAAAGAAGGTTTATTTTGTCCAGCTGGGCACAGGAGTGAAGAGCAAGAATGTGCAGGCCTCTGCCCGCTTTAACAAAGGGAGAACTCGGTGCGGCTTCAGAGAAGCTTGTCTTGCTGGGTGGCTTCTCGTGGCCTCTATTCATTTTATCCAGCATTGACTCTGCAAACATTTTTTGAGTCCCTGCTGTGTGCCAGGCTTAGAGATGATGATGGATGCTGTGGTTATGGGAAGAGAGAGACTCACTACAGTGGTTGCTGGAGGCTTTGGGGAGCACATGAAAGAGGCACCTGAGCTGGGGTAACCAGAGAACTGAGGAGTTCTGGAGGGTGTGGGGGGGGGGGTGGGCATGTGCAAAGAAAGGCAGGCTGGGAGATGCCATAGGAGAGGCAGGACCCAGGCTAAGGCCACCATGAGCAGCAACATTCTAAGAAGCTGGATTTTCTCCTGCAGGAAATAGAGAGCCCTTGAGAGTGGTGGACAGAGAGCAGTAGGCTGTTTGGCCTGGACATACCATTGGTTGAGGCCCTGTCCCCCAGGCGAGCCTGTTAAAACTATCAATTGTGGCCCATTCAGCCCATCCCTCACTCTCCGAGAGCAGCCTCCATCCAGAGCTGAGATTTTACTGCATTTCATTAAATTCCACACAATGTTTTAATGACCTGAGCTCTGACCTTTCTGGCCTCCTGCAGGGCAAGGTCTGGCTTTTCCTTTTCAGGGAGTAGGGGGTGGGCAGACCAGCCTCCCTTCTTGCAGCCTCACACGTAAGACATCTGGAATGCATCAAAGGCGAGGCCCAGCCAGAGCCAGCGGGCTCGGTGCTGCGGCTTAACTCCTTCGAGAGCAGAGCCGCCCCGTTCACAGAGCGCCTGGAATCGGAACTGATCGTTCTCTCTGCTCTTTCTGCCTTCCTTGCAGGCCCTTCCGCCGCAGCCATCTACACAGGAGTCCACCTGATTGCTCAGAACCATCCCTCCGGAGTTTGGCTGATGTTTTTCTAGCGTGGGGCGAGCAATTTTGTGGGGTGCATTTAACGGGGCTTTGTTGTGACTGCTCCTTTTTGTATATTTATTTTCTCTCTTGGAACCGGGCCTCGCCCTCCTCCCACTGACAGGATGGCCCAGTCCAAGGCCAACGGCTCGCACTATGCGCTGACCGCCATCGGCCTGGGGATGCTGGTCCTTGGGGTGATCATGGCCATGTGGAACCTGGTACCTGGTTTCAGTGCAGCTGAGAAGCCAACAGCTCAGGGCAGCAACAAGACTGAGGCGGGTGGTAGCATCCTCAAGAGCAAGACCTTCTCCGTGGCCTACGTGCTGGTCGGGGCAGGGGTGATGCTGCTGCTGCTTTCCATCTGCCTGAGTATCAGGGACAAGAGGAAGCAGCGGCAGGGTGAGGACCTGGCCCACGTCCAGCACCCGACAGGCGCCGGGCATCATGCCCAGGAGGAAGACAGGTGAGGCCTGACCGTCCCCTTCCCTCCCCGGATCAGGGATGGGCACGCATGCATGCACATACACACATGTGCACACCTTTCTGTGGTGAAGAGACTGTCATCTACAAGACTTTACTGTCCCATGTTTGCCTATGAAGGCTCTGTAAAGAGTTTATCATTTTACAGATAACTTTAGACTTTTCTACCAGAGCTTCCCAAATAGAGTGGTACAATGGATTACAGGTGAACCAAGATTTTTTTTTTTTTAATTTTATTACAATAGATTTTTACACCATGGAATACTATTCAGCCATAAAAAGGAACAAAATACTGTCTTTTGGGCCAGGTGCAGTGGCTCAGGCCTGTACTCCCAGAACTTTGGAAGGCCAAGGCAGGTGGATCACTTGAGGTCAGGAGTTGAGACCAGCCTGGCCAACGTGACGAAACCCCATCTGTACTAAAAATACGAAAAGTAGCTAGGCATAGAGGTTGCTCTGAGCCGAGATCGCACCACTGCACTTCAGCCTGGGCGTCAGAGCAAGACTCTGCCTCAAAAAAAAAACAAACAAAAAACCTGTCTTTTGCAGCAACTTGGGTGGAGCTGGAGTCCATTACTCTTAAGTGAACCAACATTTTGACCTGCCCAGGGCCACTGAGCAAGGCCTGGGGTGACCAGCGCCTTCACACTCAGTGCCTGTCCCTTCACCCCAGCGTGCTGTGGATATGCTTTGATTTGAAATGGCTGGGAAGCAATTTTCCACGTGTGCAAAAATGCCACCAACAAATTTAAAAGATAAGTGATATGGGGGACATATGGTAATAGTTGATACCCCTATTATAAAAAGAGTCCTTACAAATGAATATGTAAGATGAATATGCCAATAGGAAACAGATAAAGCTTATAAATATTCCCTGGATGTTCAGCCAATAGATGTTCAACTTCATTAATCATGAAATGCAAGCAAAAAGATATATATATATATATATATATATATATATATATATATTTTTTTTTTTTTTTTTTTTTTTTTTTGGCCCATCATATTGGTTAAGATAGACAGCCCCTACTGTTGGAGGGTTGTAGGGAAGATGAATGGCTGATGGAATGTTGACTGCTATAAACTTTCTGAAGAGTTTCACCATAAGGGGCAATACTGAAGATTCTAAGAGTTTATCCCTGGGAGACAGTCCCACAAGTTCAAAGGAGTTTGTACCAGTATATTTATCAGAACGTTGTTTAGGATAACAAAAACTTAGAAACAGCCTAAAAACCCATTTACGAAGTGAAATGCAGATGTACCTACTCAGTGGAGTTCTCTGCAGCCGCTGTTGATCTGGATTTGTTAATGTGGCACCGTAGCCACAGCACTGAGGAGGGGATGATGTAATATGGCATCTTTGGTCAGGTTCTGGTCCCATCAGATGTTGTGGCTGTGGGATTGGAGGGGTAGAAGAGGTGTACCCCAGAATGTTACACTGGTCAGTCTCCAGGTAGAAGGATATGGGATGTTTTTCTTTTCTTCATTAGATGTTTCTGTGTCGTTTGAATTTTCTACAAGCATTTCTTATCTTTATAGTGGGAGGGGAATTGTTCTTAATTTAATATGGATTAAAGGAAACCCTGTACACTAACGGTGGGAATGTAAATTAGTGCAGCCACTATGGAGACGTTTAGAGGTTCTTCAGAAAACTCAAAATAGAGCTACCAAATGATCCAGCAATACTGCTTGTGGGTATACACCAGAAGAAAAAAAATCTCATTATATTGAAGTGATTTCTGCCCTCCAATGTTACCAGTTACCACCCCTTTCCATGGTAATGACCCTGAAGTTACCATCCCTTTCCTAGAAAGTTCTAAATAGCCTGCCCCTCAATATGCATTAACCCACCCCTTAATTTGCACATAATTGAGAGTGGGTGTAAGAGGGTATATACAATTTCCAAATTAAACTCATTTTCTGATAACAAAAGATAATACATGCTATATTGGTCAGGGTTCTCCAGAGAAACAGAACCAGTGGGAGATATATATATATATATATATATATATATATATATATATATTTTTTTTTTTTTTTTTCTTAATGGAGATTTATTATGAGGAATTGGTTCCTGGAATTATGGAAGCTAAAAAGTCCCACGATTCTGTAAGCTGCAGACCCAGGAAATCAAGGGGTGTAATTCATTCTGAGTTTGAAGGCCTGACTGAGAACCAAGGGAAGTGAGGGTGTAAATCCTAGTCTGAGAGCAGGAGAGGATGAAATGGGATGGCCCAGCTCAAGCAGTGAGGCAGGGAGAGGAGAGTCAAATTCCTGCTTGCTCTGACTTTCCGTCTATCGAGGGCCTCCGTGGGTTGGAGGGTGCCAACACACTGAAGAGGGGACTCTGCCTTACTGAGCCCACCGAGTTGAATACTAATATCTTCCAGAAACATCCTCACTCTCACAACATTTAATCTGGACAACCGTGGCCAGTCAGGTTGACACCTAAAATTAACCATTACACATGCTTATTCTAGAAAACTTGAGAAATATAGAAAAGAACAAAGAAGGAATATCAATCACTCATCATCCCCTCCCCTAGCTGTGAGCACACTGGGCTCATTCCTAAAGGAAGGTGGGAGGAGAACCAAGGTGGGCCTTGAGGTTTCCGATGTTGGCCATGATCACCCCACAGGTTCAAGTGTAGGGTCCTGGAAAGTGCCTATTGGCGTTAATTCCTGTCAATGTGGAGAAAACATCCCGACTTTTTGGTTTTCTCTTTCAACAGTCAAATGAGAATAAGGCTGAGGAGGACCTGATCTTTTTGAGTCTTGGGGTAAACGTGGAAGATAAAATTACAGAATCATTTGAGACACACATAAATGTTACATTTCAGATATTCTTCCTCTACCTGGAGGCAACCATTTTACTGAAAGTTGGTAGCTACTTCGTACATTTTTGTGTTGCCTTTGGCCAAAGGACCCAGCTGAGCATGGAAGAGCTCACCTGGCATGTTGCTAAGTGGGACAGACTCAAGGCAAAGGAAGTTTAACACCCAGATAACATGGTGCAGTAGTTGAGAGTATGGTGTTCAGTTCTGGCCTCCCATTTCCTGAAGGTCTGACCAAGTCACTTAATCTTGATGTATCCCAGTCCATCTATAAATTGGATATAATAATAGTGAGATAGAAACTGGCAGGACTTGTTTTCTGGTCATAACCCTGCTGACCAAAACAGGATGTGGTCCAGATGAGATAAGGTTAGAACAAACTAGCCAAAACCAGCGAACGGTGATGAGGGTGATAACATAGCTGCCCTCATTGTTCATCAGCATGGGACACTCTCAGCAGTGCCGTAACAGTTTACAATTGCCACGGCAACAACCTGACAGTTACCATCCCTTTCCGTGGTAACGACCCAGAAGTTACCGCCCCTTTCCTAGAAAGTTCTAAATAGCTTGCCCCTCCATTTGCATTAACCCACCCCTTAATTTGCATGTGATTGAAAGTGGGTATAAGTGGATATAAAGGCAATTTCCAAGAGCCCCTATGTTGCCGACTCTGGGTGTACTGCCTATGAGTCGTCCACAAGGAGCAGTGTCTGCCCTTCAGTAAAGAATGATCGTCTAACATCACTGGCTCACCCTTGGATTCCTTCCTGGGTGAAGCCAAGTACCCTCCCAGGCTAAGCCCTGGTTTGGGGACTCACCTGTCCTGCATGAATAATACTTACAGTGTTGTTAGGAATCTGAAATTGGTTCCTATGTGTTAAAGTACTTAGAAGAGAGCCCAACACTTGGAATGTTCGCTTTTATTGCCTCTAAGACCCATTTGTTACTTCCAAGGCTGCTGTGTGTGGACTCTTTGGAGCCCATCCCTTTGGGATTTTTGGATGACTTGAGTGCATGCTAACACTCTCCCTGTCTCTGTGTGTCTTCTCGCAGCCAGGAGGAAGAAGAGGAGGAGGAGGCTGCCTCAAGGTACTATGTCCCCAGCTACGAGGAAGTGATGAATACAAACTACTCAGAGGCAAGGGGAATGGAGCAGAACCCGAGACTGAGCATCTCTCTCCCATCCTATGAGTCACTGACAGGGCTCGATGAGAACACCCCCACAACCACCAGGGCTGATGTGGAGGCCAGCCACGGGAACACCCCTGACAGGCAGAACTCTAAGTTGGCCAAACGGCTGAAACCGCTCAAAGTTCGTAGGATTAAATCCGAAAAGCTTCACCTCAAAGACTTTAGGATCAACCTCCCAGACAAAAACGTCCCTCCTCCCTCGATAGAGCCTTTGACTCCTCCACCGCAGTATGATGAAGTCCAGGAGAAGGCCCCCGACACCCGGCCACCCGACTGAACGGCCCCACTTGAGCCACACTCCCTCCTGTCTCTCACACCTTCTGCCCCTAAGACTCTAAAAAAGCCCCGTGAGCCACGGTTGAGAAACGGAGAGGCCAGCTGTGCACAGAGCCATTTGGATGGGGGGAGGGGATTCTCTGTATCAGGAGTGACTGTGGTCCCACACTGCCTCCTGCTGCAGGTGCCTTGGAAAGAGATGCTGCCTTGGAGCTGGTGAATCTGTGGACCACACTCACCACAGGCATCTCCTAATCCTCTTAACTCTGAATCGCAGGTCACATTCTCCTTTCCAGCTAGGAAGGGGTTCCTAGCAGCTGGTTTAGACTGTGGTTGTTTCATTTCAAAAAAAAACAAAAAAAAAAACAAGTTTTGTGTTTGCTGTCTTCGCTGGAGTCCTGAACCGAGGGTAGGAAATACGACCTGGCTTTGTAGGAAGGACACAGGCTGTGTTATGAATTAAGTGGTGAGGCTCGATGGCAGCCCTCGCAGAGCCCCTGGTGCTGTCTTTCGTTGAGGGCTTGAGGCCTGATGAACTTAGGCATGTGATACGTGGTAGTCTTAATTGGTACACTTAACTAGTCTCTTCTGTGTAATAGCGAGAAAAGGAAAACTGTAGGAAATGTTCTGTTCTTTTTGAAATGCCACACAATGGAGCTTTTTATAATAAAATATTTTATATGTAGTACATTTGGGTGTTGAGTTACTTTAGCAGCTCTTCCAGTACTGACTTTCTTAGGGAAAAACAGCAAAAATAATAGCTAATGTGTACTGAACACTTATGCCAGGTGTCGTGCTGAGCATTTCACACATCATCCCATTTCGTCCGGACCCAAGTCTGGTAATAATGCCATTTTGGGTTGGCTCACGGAGGATTTAGGTTAATGCCAGTGCCCTGTGTACACTGCCAGTAAGCGGCAGAGCTGGGGTTTGAGCCCAGGTTTCCTGGCTCCAAGACCTAGGTTCCTAAACACCCCACCAAACAGCTCAGTATGAAGAGCTTTTCCAGACTCTGAATGAGACTTGTACTTCTCACGTTCAGAGGTTGTCCCTGTTGACCCATGTGCCCAAAAGAAAGTTCTGGTTGTTTAAACAGCAGCTTTCTACCTGTCTAGACCTCCTTCCTATCTCCCTCTCCTGAGAACTAGTCCAGGAGGGAGCTCAGTGCAGCTTGTTCTCTGCCCCCAGAACTGACAGGCTGTGTAATTGTAGGAGGTGGGTGAGCATGTCCCCCTGGAGGGGGAAAGTGACTGTGCAGCCCAGAAAAGCAGTGCAATGAATAAGAAATGCCCAGGGAATCACACACGGTTGAAGATGGGACACGGGAGGGGAATGGAGACCTATAAGGTCAGGGTCTTGACCATGAAGTGAGAGTCCAGGAAAACAAGTCCAAAGGAAGCCTTCCTGCTATTGGTAGGCATGGAGCCAGCCTGCTGGGTGTCAAACCTGGTGGGAAGAAGATTCCCAGGCCCAGATGTTTCCTAACAAGCTCTGGTGGAGAGGGAAGGGATGACAGGCAGTGATCACTTTCTTATCTCAAGATTGGCAGCAGCAGCTAAAGTTCCAAGCTTTCACTTTCCTTATGCAATGCATTATTAAAAGGGGAGATATTGGGATTGGCTTTGTGGCGTGGGACACCCGGAGGCCTGGTCCGTTCCCCTGCCCACTCCTGAGCTGACTCATGGCTCTCTGTGTCTCATGTCCCTGGGCTGGGCTTGCTTTCCTGTTACTCTCTGTGCTTCTTTCCAACCAGAGGATAAATGGGAGGAAAACAAAAGAGAAGAGCAAGGACCCAGATGACTTGAGACATGACTTTGTGGAAGAGCTCTCAATCTGGCTTCCGGTAGACACCTTTTGGGATGTCTCCCTAGTCTAGACCCTCCATGGGGGAGAAGGAGTTGTAGGACTTGGGTGGGCTGATGGGTGGTCCCCAAAGGTATCAGACCCTAATCCCTGGAACCAGTGACTATTATCTTGTAAAGTTTTTGCAGCTTTGATTAAATTAAGGATTGGAGATGATGGGACTGTCCTGGATTAGCCAGGTAGGCTCTTCATGCCAACCACAAATGTCCTCACAAGCAAAAGAGGGAGAGTATATCCACAGAAGAGAAGGAGGCAATGTGATCCCAGAGGCAGAGATGAGAGTGATGAATCTACAAGTCCAAGAATGCCAGCAGACACTGGAATCAGGAAGAAGCAAGGAACAGATTCTCCCCTAGGGCCCCTGAAGGATGCAGCCCCCTGCTGACACCTTGATTTCAGACCAGTTAATATGATTTTGGGCTTCTGGCCTCCAGAACTGTGAGAGAACACGTCTCTGTTGTTATTGGTCACCAACTTTGTAACAATTTGTTATAGAGTTCATAGGAAACCAATAAAGGGCTCAATCTTCAACTCACTAGAGGCCCTGCTTTGGCCTCAACAGTTCATGACTCTTCCCACAGATGGGAGTGCAATGGAAATAGCATATAGGAACCCTGCTTGTATGCCTGGAAATGATCAAGTAGAAAATTATTCAGATTATAATGGACATGTAGTGATACACAATACAGAGCATAGGCTCACCTCTTTCTAAAATGAAGGCAGAGAGAATGTTAGCTGGAAACTTTAACCGCCAGGTTTGGAGTCCTAAATAGTGCCTCAAGGCAAGGAAATTCTCTGCAGTATTGAGTTAAAACCACCTGTCAAAGCAGGAGGCCACCTTCACTCAAAATTCCCCAAAGCACATTTGTCCTGTTTGCTTGTCAGTTCAGGGCTAGTATTATCCTCAGGATTTTCTCTCTTTGGACTGGAAAAGAAGAAAGGAAGAAAAAGGAAGGAGAGAAAAGAGGAAGGAAGATGAATAGAAGGGGAAGGGAGGGAGGGAGAAAAGGAAGGACGGAAGGGAAAGGAAATGAAGAGGGGAAGGGAAGGGAGGGGAAGGGAGGAGAGAGAGAGGGAAGGAAGAGATGAGGGGAGGGGAGGGGAAGAAAGGGAAGGGAAGGAAAGGGGGAGGGAAGGAAGAAAGGAAGGGAAGGAGGGAGAAGCTAAGAAGGCAAGAACCAGAAGATTCTAGTTCTTTTATTTCCTCTCAATGATGTTTTTGTTCCTAAAGTAAATATAAAAGCACAAAGATGGGGGAAATGGAAGTAGCAACCCACATGGCCCCAGGGCTGTCAGCGAGCAGCAAGAAGAAATATGAATGAATTATGGTTTTTTTTAAGCCCCATTCAGCATTCCCACCCTATTCAAACATATCTCAGCACCCTGTTGGGATCATGTGACCTCCATGCTCTCGGGTTGCAGCTGATTGGATCTGAGGTGTGTACCCAGGATACCCAGGGAGAATCAATCAGAAGCTGAGTTTGGCTAGGCAAGTCTTTCCCAGGAGCCAGGCTTGGGATAGAGAATTCAGCTGAGTGATGTGGTCTCAGGGGTTAGGTGACTGTTTGGGGGGGCGTCAGGATGGGCCACAGACAAGTGAAGCAGAAGAAGCCACTCTGCAGAGAGAGAATGGAGCTAACTGCTCGAAGATGTAGCCATGAAAAATGAGCCTCAGAGACTGCTGCCTCCTGGTGACTTTCTGGTCCTTGGTCCTTGAAAAGCCCAGCTGTACTGAGAGATGGTATCCCTCAATCAATTTCTTTCTTTAGCGTTAATCTTTGTTTTGCTTTTTTTCTTGAAACGGCGTTTTGCTCTTGTTGCCCAGGCTAGAGTGCAGTGGCACGATTTTGACTCACTGCAACCTCCACCTCCTGGGTTCAAGCGATTCTCCTGCCTCACCCTCCCAAGTAGCTGGGATTACAGGCGTGTGCTACCACACCCGGCTAATTTTGTATTTTTAGTAGAGACGGGGTTTCACCATGTTGGTCGGGCTGGTCTCGAACTCCTGACGTCAAGTCATCCACTTGCCTTGGCCTCCCAAAGTGCTGGGATTACAAGCATGAGCCACCGCACCTGGCCAGCTTTGATCTTGAGTTTAACTGAAATCCTTGAGGACAGAGCTGCCTTTCCATTGTCCACAGTGCTGGGCCCATAGCTGGTGCTCCACTTAACCTCGATACTGATTTTCCCTTTCCTCTGACTGGTTGCAGTTCTGGTGAAGGGGCTCCAGAAGCAGATGATTAAGGCACAAGACTGGAGCGTGACTGTGATTGCAGTGTAGACCACTGCCTGGGGAGTGCAGCGGAACCAGCTGGACCCATCCATTTCCACGAATGCTTACTCAGTACTCAGCACCTGTTAGATGTCAGGCACGGCTCTAGGCTCCAGGATATAGCAGTGAAGCTAGAGCCCGCTCTTCACGGGAAAGGTTCATACATGGGCACTGATTCCCAAAGCAGGTCCTGTGGCCTTGGGTGACAATCACCTTTGGGTGATCTATTCTGAACTGACTGGTAGAACTGGGTGCAATACATTTGAAAGCTGCAGGGTAACCACGTGCACGGAGTAAGCCAGTCCTGCAGGAAGAGATGAAGGAAGCAGAAGGGCACGGAGGAAACAGCCCTTCACAGGAAGAGACAGATTTGCTGCTTTGCGGCTCCTGGTTCGGGAGCCTGGCCACACACCAAGGCCTTCGGGTATACACAATGCCCCAGTCTGCTCTCAATCATGCCTATCTTTGCTTAAGCAAGTTGGAGTGAGCTTCTGTCATTTGAAGCCACACGTCCTGAAACGACTCAGTTCTGCATGGACAAGCGTGGGATGGCAAAGCTGAAATCAATCCATAAACGTCCTGAGATACGGAAAATGGGACAGAGCTGCATCGCTGGAAATACGCCAATCAACCGAACCGCGGGCTCTAAAAGGCAGTCCACGAAAAGCCCTTCTGAGGATTAGTGGACTTATTTCTTGTTCTAAAGGCCCTGACAAGCACCGTCTAGCTCCTAAGACAAACCGTGTTGCACATTCCGGTGTGGAGTTACAGAAGGACAGCCCTGTTATGTCTGCATAACAGGAGGGTGGGAGAAAGGTTTCCCATCTGAGCCTCAATCTCTTCACCAGCAAAATGGACCTTCCTCATTTTGTGAGGAGTACCTGAAACCAACACAGGTAAAGTGTCCAAGCTGCACCTGGCACAGAGAAAGCAAGGAGGCCGGGCGCAGTGGCTCACGCCTGTAATCCCAGCACTTTAAGAGGTCAAGATGGATCACCTGAGGTCAGGAGCTCAGGACCAGCCTGACCAAGATGGCAAGACCCCTTCTCTACTAAAAATGCAATATTTAATCAGACACGGTGACACCCGCCTGTTCCCCACTAATTAGGAGGCTGAGGCACGAGAATCACTTGAATCCAGGAGGCGGAGGTTGCAGTGAGCTGAGATCACACCATTGCGCTCCGGTCTGGGTGGCAGAGTGAAACTGTTGGAAGGAAGGGAGGGAGGGAGGGAGGGAGGGAGGAACATGACGAAGTCACAATCGGACGGAAAACTGACCTGAAATCGAAGCACTTCTACTATGAGCCTCACACTCATTTCCACAAGTGTGTTCTGAGAAAATGCACCAGATGCCACAAGTCTGTGAAGGCATCTTCACGGCCGGCTCCAGGGAAACAGCAGCGGAGCTGTGCAGCGAGAGCCGACTGAGGCAGTCCCCTGGGTCAGCCTGGCCCAGGGCGTGGTGTCTCCGTCAAGGAGAGTGGACGTGTCAGTCCATTTGGTTTGGTTTTCAGTCTAATGCCATGTTGTCAGCACACTCAGAAGGGAGCAGCTTGTCTTAAGACCATGACTCTTAGGAGACCACAGCTGTCAGGACTTTCCACTCCCTGGCGATTCCTCAAGTGTGTTCTGCTGGGTGTGAACGGGTGGGTGTGGGAAAGGTTCCTAATTAGATCCATTTGGAAATCCAAATGGATTTGGATTTGGATTCTCGGGCTAAGCAAAGTCTGTGCATTCAACACTTTATTGTGCACCTACAAGCCAGCAGAGCTGTGTGCTTATCTCTTTGCGGCGATGTAGCTGACCTCGGAAATGATGTCTGAGAATGACTGAAGCTGAGCACCATGTGCCGGGTGCTCTGGATAAAGCTGTAAAAAAATGGACCAAGTCCTTGCTGACACAGAGGTGATATTCTGGGTGGAGCCAGAACAAGCACTTGAAAAATACTTATATGGCATAATGTCAGAAAATAAGAAGAAAAAGCAGGATGAAGAACGGGAAGTGACGGACTCACTTTCATGGTGATCAGGAAGAGCCTCTGGGGGGTAACACTGAAGAAAAGCAGGAAGTAAGCCCCATAGATATCTGGGTGCAGAGAATTCCAGAAAGCCTCTCATATGCTCATGTGCATTATAAATCTCAAAGGAGGTACTGCAGGACATAACATGTGCCGAACCAGTTTAACACAGGCCCCCTTTCCCCACAAAGCCTTTTCCACGGCATTCACAGAACACACAACAGGGAATGACGATGGAGCCAAAGCCAGTCCTTCTGCAGCGGGCAGAAATGGGCCTAGAGAAGACCAGACACTTGTCCAAAGTCCCACAGCTTGTGGACAAAGATATCCGTTCGCCTCCTCACTGGGTGGCATTCAGATCACAGAACACCAGCTAAGGCAAGCCACCAAGATTGCCCCAGCACCTGACAATCTTTGGGAGGTGGTCAAGACCGTGGAGCCAGGACAAGCCAGACACAGGTGCCTGGGGCCTCCCGGCTCTCAGACCCACTGCAGCCCTGCCTGTGTCCACCTCCTGATCAGGAAGTGCCTCGGAAGGGAAGCTTGCCCCCTCATGACAGCCCTCCACCGTGAAGAGGCGCGGATGCTTCCCCAAGCTTTTGCCATCAGTGTGGGTGACAGTTTGCCCTCTGGGGTGGCTTTTGAATCACTTCCAGCGCATTCCTTCATATCAGGCTACCAGGAGAAAGCTGTCCCTGTCTCTTCGTCGCAAAGCATCTAGGAAATGAGGTCTGAGAATGCCTGAAGCTGAGCTGTGACAGCGAGCTCCAACACGTGCATCTCAGATTCTCCAGTCACGGATGGAGAATTCAGATACCAGCTATCCTCAGATCCCGCAGAGCAAGCTGGCCGGGAGAGGGAGGAAAAGACCCCAAGAGACAGGAAAAAATAACATGTGGATGCAACCGTCCAGAAAAGCCGCTAGAGAGAACACACATCCCCACACACCACAGGCCCTGAAAACACGGCCCTTGCAACAGAGGTTTCCTCAGGGCCAACCAGGCCGCCTGCCATGTGTGTTTCCTCCACACCAATGCCCCAGGGGACAAGCAGTCCTTGGAATTCTGCACATTCCAGGAAGGCAGTCAGATGGAACACACGTCCATACCAACCAACCAACCCCCAGATGCAACGTATACGATGAAACATTCTTCACACCCAGTAAGGCTGTTAAATGGTTGCACCAACACCAGAACTCTCCGTTTCACCTTAGGTCAGTGACTCTCCACCAGGACTGCTTTTGCACCCGGGCAGCACTTGGCAGTGTTAGAGTGGCAGGAGGAGGCTACGGGCATCTAGGAGGCCAGGGATGCTGCTAACCCTCCTGCAACGCCCAGGACGGTCCCCACAGCAAAGAATGATCCTGCCCCAAATGTCACTAGTGCGGAGGTTGAGAACCTCTGTCCTACATGCTCTTGGGCAGTGGGGACTGAGGTCATACAGTCTGGCGACTCAGTGTGGACCCTGTTGAAAAAAAGCAAGAAACAGTCATCCTTGCATTACTTATCATTTTTATTTTTAAAACCTGTCAAGACTGTTTTTCTATCCTTCCCCATCCCAGAACTGTCCATCGAACTCGCCACGCCACGGTACACAGACTTCCCTTCGTCTCTCCTTTTCTCCACCCATTCTCAGCCCAACATCTGTCCGTGAAAAACCTGATATGTATTAACTATAATATAAATGGTGCAGGAAAGATAATGGTACAATACTTGCAAACTCAAATGGACTCTGAGAAACTTTAGACTATTGAAAACCATCCTTAAAACCAGTGAAAGGTATGTAACAAAATAAAACAAACGGAATACAATTTCGGAAGCAAAAATTACAGCGTGACTTTTTCTGGGTTATAAATCTTCTCAGAAGAACAGTATCAGGTAATACAGAGTGTTTCTGAGAGACAAGCTAGGCTTAGTACTTTGTTTTGTGGAGTTTTTTTTCTCTCTCTCTCTCTTTTTTTTTTTTTTTTCGGTTTTTCCTTTGTTTGTTTGTTTGTTTGTTTTCTTTTTGAGATGCAGTTTCACGCTTGTTGCCCAGGCTGGAGTGCAATGGTGCCATCTCGACTCACCACAACCTCCACCTCCCAGGTTCAAGTGATTCTTCTGCCTCAGCCTCCCGAGTAGCTGGGATTGCAGGCATGTGTCACCATGCCTGGCTAATTTTTTTTGTATTTTTAGTAAAGACGGGGTTTTCTCCATGTTGGTCAGGCTGATCTCAAACTCCCAACCTCAGGTGATCTGCCCACCTCGACCTCCCAAAATGTTGGGATTACAGCCTCTTTTTTGTTTTTTTAGACAGGGAGTCTTATTCTGTTGCCCAGGCTAGAGTGTGGTGTCACGATCTTGGCTCACTGCAACATCTGCCTCCCAGGTTCAAGTGATTCTCCTGCCTCAGCCTCCTGAGTAGCTGGGATTACAGGCACCTACCACCAAGCCCAGCTGATTTTTGTATTTTTAGTAGCAATGGGGTTTCACCATGTTGGCCAGGCTGGTCTAGAACTCCTGACCTAAGGTGATCTACCCACCTCAGCCTCCCAAAGTGTTGAGATTAAAGGCATGAGCCACCAGGCCTGGCTGTTTTTGTTTTTGTTTTTGTTTTTTAATCAGCACAAATGCAGTAGAGAAAAGAAAATAGGAATATACATTTTATAGGAGAAGTTGGGGCAGATGATGGCAATAATTTTATTAACTTTAAAAGGTAATCCTAAATTTATTTAAAACATCCATTCAATCAATGAAAATGGCAAGGAGGGGCTGGGCACAGTGGCTCACACCTGTAATCTCAGCACTTTGGAAGGTCAAGGCAGGCAGATCACCTGAGGTCAGGAGTTCGAGACCAGCCTGGCCAACATGGTGAAACCCTGTTTCTATTAAAAATACAAAAAATTAGCTGGGCGTGGTGGCACACACCTGTAATCCCAGCTACTCCGGAGGCTGAGGCAGGAGAATTGCTTGAACCCGGGAGGTGGAGGTTGCAGTGAGCTGAGATTGTGCCACTGCACTCCAGCCTGGGTGGCAGAGCGAGTGCCTGTCTCAAAAAAAAAAAAAATGCAAGGAGAAATCAGGACAAACATTGTAGCTGCTATGTGGGACAAACCTTGATTTTGATGTTTATTTTTCCAGTTAAAGTTTTAATGCCTAAAATTTTTCCAATGGCTGAAAGTAGTAAAAATCGTCCACTAATCTCCCCTTAGGCCAATAATAGAAAGGTCCCACTGGGCAAAATAGAAACCAGGAATAAGACCAGAGGGGGAGGAGAAGAACGCCACTGAGTCCTATGTGTGTGTTGAAAGCAGACCATCCCATGCTCCTACTTCCTATATAGTCAGTTTCATAGATGTGTACATCATCATACACCCCTCCATTGAACAAACACTGAATTAGGTGGAATGTGATTTTATCTCTGTGAGTTGCTCCAAGTCTAGGTTTCTGCACCTTAGCACTATTGACATTTTGGGCTGGGTAACACTAACACTGGCAAGGCATAGGGAGGTAGAAGGCTGTTCTGTTCCTTATAGGAACATATTTACAGCATCCCTAGATGCCAGAAACACTGCCCAGGTGTGGCAATCAAAAATGTCCCGAGGCATTGTCAAAAGTCTTCTGGGGGCCTGGGACGGGGGGTAAAATGCCCAAGGTTAAAAACTGTACAAACTGGAGCTTTAGGTCTGCTGGGGCGGGGGGCGGGATGTAGTACGGAGGAGAAAAGAAGATTGTCATCTGAGTGACAATTTCCATGTTTGAAAAATAAAATATTGATTATTGCGTTGGGCCACAAGTCTGGGAAAATCAAAAGAGTTAAAGTATATGCTACAAAATGCTATAAAAAGTAGAATTTTAAGGAGAAATGGTTCTAGAGCTCATCTTGTTCAGCTTTCTTGTACAGGAAAGGAAAACAGAGTAAAAAGATGTTTGCCTAAAGACCACACTAATGCTTCACAAACACAGATGATTATAATGAAACATTGAGTTGTTTCCACCCAGAAAAACAAACAGGAGCCAAACCAAATGGACCCCCTGAGGTGGCACCATGTGGGCATCAAACCAAATGGTGACTTCAATGGATTGAAACACACCTACATTTTTCCAAATCGAATATTCTTAATGATACTTTAAAAAGCTCATTGGTCACTTTGGGAAGTTGCTTGTTACTCTGAATATTGATACATAACAAATTCATCATTTTTTCTGCCTTTCCTGAACAAAGTGTATTTTATGGTAAACATGTAGTTGGCCCGGCACAGTGGCTCACGCCTATAATCCCAACACTTTGAGAGGCCAAGGCTAAAGGACGCTTGAGCTCAGGAGTTTGACACCAGTCTGGGTAACATGGAGAAACCCCATCTCTACAAAAAGTTTAAAAATTAGCTGAGCGTGGTGGTGTGTGCCTGTGTTCCCAGCTACTTGGGAGGCTAGGATGGGAGGATCACTTGAGCTCAGGAGGTTGAGACTGCAGTGAGCCATGATCATACCACTGCACTCCAGCCTGGGCAACACAGTGAGATCCAATCTCAAAAATAATAATAATAGTTGATGAAGAAAATTCACTAATGGTTGATGAAGAAAAATTCTAGCAATAATTACCAAAGGAAGATCAGAAAGATCACTATTCTGTAACCCCAAAGGAAAGAATGGATCTAGGAAATGATTTTCAAAGAATGCTAAAACTATTAGGTAAAAAGCTGACGAGGCCAGGCGCAGTGGCTCACACTGGCAATTCCAACGCTTTGGGAGGCCAAGGTGGGAGGATCACATGAGGTCAGGGGTTCGAGACCAGCCTTACCAACATGGTGAAACCCTGTCTCTACTAAAAATACAAAAATTCGCTGGGCATAGTGGCACTTGCTGTAGTCCCAGCTACTCAGGAGACTGAGACAAGAGAATCGCCTGAACCCAGGAGGAGGAAGTTGCAGTGAACCAAGATCTTGCTACTGCACTCCAGCCTGGGCAACAGAGGGAGACTCCATCTAGAAAAAAAATTAAAAAGTTGATAAGCCCAAGTGTCCATCGATGAATGAATGAACAAACAAAATGTGGTCTATGCATATAATGAGATATTATTCAGCCTTAAAACAGGTGAAAATTCTGACACATGCTACAACATGAGGAACCCTGAAGGCCTCATGCAGAGTGAAATAAGCTAGTCACAAACACACATACTGTGTGATGCCACTTACAGGCGGTATCCAGAATAGCCAAACTCATAGACACAGAAAGCAGAATGATATTTCTCAGGGCCTGGGAGGAAAGGGAATTACAGAGTTAGGGCTGAGTGGGTAAAGAGTTTCAGTTTTGCAAGATGAAAAAGTTCTAGAGATTGGTGGCACAACGATGCCAATGTACTTAACCCTACGGAACTGTACACTAAAAATGGTTAACATGGTAAATTTTATGTTATATGTATCTTGCCACAATTAAAAATAAAAATTGGACAGGCCTGCTGGCTCACACCTGTAATCCCAGCAATTTCGGAGGCCAAGGCAGGAGGATCATTTGAGGTCAGGAGATTTGAGACCAGCCTGGCCAACACAGTGAAACCGCGTCTCTACTAAAAATATAAAAATTAGCCAGGCATGGTGGTGTGCACCTGTAGTCCCAGCTACTTGGGAGGCTGAGGTGGGAGGATCGCTTGAACCCAGGGGGCGGAGGTTGCAGTGAGGTGAGATCTCACCACTGCACTCTAGCCTGGACATCAGAGCAAAACTCCATCTCAAAAAAATAAAATTAAAAATTAAGAGTCACTGGAGAAAAATCTGATGGGAACTTTATGATGGACAGATCAGCCGGTTAGCATGAATCCTACTGAGCTCATCTTGGCACCATTAAAAATGGGCCAACCAAGATGTTATATGTTCACGATGTGATACAAGAAGAACCACACAGCCTGCCTAGGAAATATTCTTGACAACAATAAGACCGAATCTCATCAGGCCTCAAGATTTAACCCTTAGTTTGCAGGAAACATGGGGAAGAGAGGAACAAGTTAGTTGAAACTATGAAGAAGCAATCGGTCAAATCTAGGGTGCAAATATGCTATAGGACGAAACGCCCAGTTTCTCCAACAGATCAGGATACGAGAAACGCAGGGGATGCTGTTATGGAATAAAAAACATTTCAAAGACATAACAACCAAACACAGTGTGCGGATGGCGTCTAGATCCCGATGTCAACAAATCATCAACACAAGGGCATCTCTGAGAGATCAAGAAAATGTGAGCATGGGTGGGTGTTAGATGATATTCAGAAACTGTCACTAGTATTGTTAGTGCGACAATGTCATAGCGGGTAACATAAAGCGGGGGAAAGCTCCTTCTAGTTAGGAAGTATTTATGTGTGAAATGACACAATGTGCTTTAAGTTAATCCAAAAGGAAGTTAGTCAAAAAGGAAGAAAAAAGCGATAAAACAAGATTGGAAAAATATTGAAGCTAGATGATGGGTACATGGGATTAATGATACTCTTTTCCCTACTTCTGTGTTGTATGTTTCAAAAAACTCCATTAAAATACCCAATTTATTTCCACAGAAAAGCAATAAGTTTGTGTTAAAAACTATAACTCTCTTCTATAATACATTTCTAATGCAGATGGGAAGATTAATTTGATTTCTAGCTACTTCTAGCCCCCAACCTACTAGCATTTTTTAAAATTTCAACTTTTATTTTAGACACAGTGGGTACATGCACAGATTTGTACATGGGAATATTGAACAATGCTGGGATTTGGAGTATGGATCCTGCCACGCTGGTAGTGAGCATAGTGCCTGATGGGCAGTTTTTAACCCACCTGCCCCCACACCCTCTAGGAGTCCACAGAGTCTATGGTCTCTATATATTTATGTCTACGTGTGCTCAACGCTTAGCTCCCACTTCTAAATGAGAACATGCAGTATTTAGTTTTCAGTATTTAGTCCCTGAGTTAATTTGCTTAGGATTATGGCCTCCAGCTCCATCCATGTTGCTGCAAAGGACATGATCTCATTATTTTTTTTATTTATTATTTATTTTTTTGAGACAGAGTCTTACTCTGTCACCCAGGCAGGAGTGCAGTAGTGTGATCTCAGCTCACTGCAACCTCTCCCTCCCAGGTTCAAGTGATTCTCTTGCCTAAGCCTCCTGAGTAGCTGGGATTATAGGCACATGCCACCACACCCAGCTTCTTTTTGTATTTTTAGTAGAGACAGGGTTTCATCGTGTTGGTCAGGCTGGTCTTGAACTCCTGACCTCATGATCCGCCCACCTCAGCCTCTCAAAGTTCTGGGATTACAGGCATGAGCCACCATGTCCAGCCATGATCTCATTCTTTTTTATGGCTGCATAGTATTCCATAATTGCATATGTACCACATTTTCCTTTACAATCTACCACTGATGGGCACCTGTATTGATTCCATGTCTTTGCCATAGTGAATAGCACAGGAATGAACTGACAAATGCATGTGTCTTTTTGGTAGGATGATTTATTTTCTTTTGAGTATATACCCAGTAATTAGATTTCTGGAAGACACCCAATTTTTTTAAGTAGCCCCAATGGAACATACACACGTACAACATAGGCAGAGCTAGCTATAACCAAAGTATAAGAAAATGAGGAAGCCAGAAATTCCTGAGGATAAATACCTCCATCAATGTGGAGAGTTAACAGGTGCAGGAAATGAGAAGTCAGACCTCAGGCCTTTGAAAACTGAGCTAGCAAAATCTACAATGCCCATAGTAAGCCAGAACCTTGAAAGGTGGCCTACACCCTGAGAAAAGGAGGGCTTTAAGTCTATTTTTTTGGACTGCCAGAAAAGGGAGCCCATGGGCTCTTCAGGGGGTCTGGAGGGGAAAATTAACAATGGCCACAATAATAACAATGATTATCAACCCTGACGATTTGTAACCATATGGGACTAGGAACTCGTTTAACACTCTGTGCATTCAAGGGGTAAACTCCAAGCTGAGGAAGTAAGTGTAAGGGGTCACAGGTTGGTAGCAGCCCTGGCATCCAAATGAAACAAACAGACAAAAAACCCTAGAGGAACGCAGCCAGGAATCCAACCCCTCAGGACTCCCACAGATAAATTTCAATCAAAACTGAGATCACATTCAAATTATTAGCCATCCGAGAAACAAGTCAGCATGAACAAAAGTGAGCAGAAAGGACGAACAGTAGATTGAGACACTGCCTCGCACCCCAAGGATGTCAGGTGTTGGAATTCCCAGATACTGATGCTACTTTGTATTAAATCGTTTTTCAAAGAAGGATTTAAAAATGAACAAGGAAAGAGATGATCGAAATGGCCAGGCTCATCATCTGTAATCATCAGAGAAATCCAAATCAAAACCACGATGAGATACCATCTCGAAACAGTCAAAATGGCTATGTTAAAAAGTCAAAAAAAAAAAAAAAAAAAAGACAAGAAAAAAACACAGAAGCCAGCAAGGCTGCTGAGAAAAGGAAATGCTTATCCACGGTTGGCTGAAGTGTAAATTAGTTCCACCACTGTGGAAAGCAGTTTGGAGATTTCACAAAGAACTTAAAACAGAGCTACCATTCAACCCAGCAATCCCATTGTCAGGTACATACCCAAAGAGAAAAAGATCATCATCACCAAAAAGACGCATACGCTCTAATGTTCGTCAGAGCACTATTCACAATAGCAAAGACATGGAATCAACTTAGGTGCCCAACAATGGTGGATTGGATAAAGAAAATGTAGTACATATACACCACGGAATACTATGTAGCCATAATAAAGAATGAGATCATGTCCTTTGCAGCAACATGGTTGCAGTGGGAGGCCATTATCCTAAGCAAATTAACGTAGGAACAGGAACCCAAATACTGCATGTTCTCACTTAGAAGTGGAAGCTAAACACTGAGCCCACAAAATGAGAACAGTAAACACTGCAGGCTACTTGAGCAGGGAGTAAATGGAGGGATGGGTTGAAAAACTACCTATTTGATACTATGCCCATGTAACAAACCTGTAATCCACCCTCTATATCTAAAATAAAAGTTGATTTTTTTTTTCAAACAGAGTCTCACTCTGTTGTCCAGGCTGGAGTACAGTGGTGTGATCTCAGCTCACTGCAACCTCCACCTCCCGAGTTCAAGTGATTCTCGTGCCTCAGCCTCCCGAGTAGCTGGGATTACAGGCAGCCACCACCACGCCTGACTAAGTATTGTATTTTTAGTAGAGACAGGGTTTCACCATGTTGGCCAGGCTGGTTTCAGACTCCTGACCTCAAGTGATCTTCCTTCCCGAAGCTCTGGGATTGCAGGCATGAGCGACCATGTCTGGCTGAAAGCTGAATTTTTTTTAATGGCCAGGCATTTGACCTCAGAACTTTGTGGGAACACAGGGAGAACTATTTGACCCCCGTACTTTTGGCACTTCCATTCTGGTAGGATAAACAGATCCACATAATCAAAATACATCAGGAGTAAAAACTCAAGCAGTTATAGAACACGAGAAGGAATAAGAATAAGTGGGTCGGGTAAGGAGGACCCAGGCTGTACCTAGAGGTGGCAGCCTCTCCACATGCCTCACAGATTATGGCTCTGTGTGCAGGAACAGAGCCCAAGCATTGCCGGATGTTCCAGTTTCTCCAGAAGAGACAGAAATCCAAATTGTAAAGTAAGTCAGCGTGGTTTGTACACGCTAGCCACTGCAGGAGACATCTGAAGCTTCTGCCACCCAATATTGATTCACCTTTCTTCTAAAATATTATGGTGTTACATATGATTCCCCTTCGGAGACCACCCTCTTTCCTATTCTCAGCCCAGTCTCAGTCTCTTCCTGGTAGACTTGACTCCATCTCTGGCTGCAGGGATGGGCATGTGACTCAAGCTTGGCCAATCAGGGCAGAGCAGTCCCCCAGACCATACTAATTGGTTTAGAAGTGGGTCGGTGATTCAATCAGAGAAAATGAGAAGCCATGAGGCCTTTGGGAGAATCTTAGGGGAAAATTCTCTCTTATTCCCTTGGGATCCAAAGCTGAGAAGATGTAAGGGCTGGAGCTGCAGCAGCCTTTTCGTGACCATTATACAGAGATTCTGTCTGTGGCTGGATCCACGTGGTCAAAAACATTGCTAAGGAGCTAGAGAGAGACTGAGGCCTGATGACATCACTTGGGCCCTGCAGACTTTTCACTGATAGTAACAGGTAAATTTGCTTTCATGCTGAAGCTAGTTTGAACTGGGTAGGGTCCAGCCCTACAGGGTCCTGTGAGTCCCTCTCTACAGGTGTGGAGACGAGAAACCGTCGAAATAAGAGACACAAGATACAGAGATAGAGAAAAGAGAGTTTGGGCCCAGGGGTCCACTGCCAACCAAAGCACAGAGTCCAGCAGCGGCCCCGAGTGCCTGCACGCTCTGACTTTTATTGAGTACCCAGGAGGGGGCGGGGTAGGTAGGATGAGGTAATGGTGGTCAGTGATAGGGTCGGTTGTATCATGTGTCTTGGAGACAGGGGCCCAAGACTTTGAAGAAGCCGAGGCGAGGAGAAAACCTAAGGCCTCAGCACCTTTTTCATACTTGTCAAGAAGTAACAAGGTCACTAAGATTTATGCTACTATTACTAATTCTTATCTTCTTTTTTTTTTTTTTTTTTTTTTTTTGAGACGGAGTTTCGCTCTTGTTACCCAGGCTGGAGTGCAATGGCGCGATCTCGGCTCACCGCAACCTCCGCCTCCTGGGCTCAGGCAATTCTCCTGCCTCAGCCTCCTGAGTAGCTGGGATTACAGGCACGCACCACCACGCCCAGCTAATTTTTTGTATTTTAGTAGAGACGGGGTTTCACCATGTTGACCAGGATGGTCTCGATCTCTTGACCTCGTGATCCACCCGCCTTGGCCTTCTAATTCTTATCTTCTAAGAAAAAGAGGAACCAGGTACAGAAGCCGAACTTGAAAGTAGCCACGGAACGTGACCGCTGAAGCACAGCACCACATAGAGACAGTTAAGTCCCCGGGTGTCTGTGGGCCTCCCTGACAGCTGTCAGGCCCACCACAAGAGCTTGGAAGAGTGGAGTGTTCTCCTCACTCCCGAGGAAGGAGACATCTTGGCCATCTTGGATGTCTCCTTCCTTCCCTGGCTAAACAGCAGGCGCTTTCACAGCGCTGACACTGTCGCACAGCCGCGGCGTCTTCCAGCAGCCCTTAGCAGGCGTGACAGAGGACTTAGAGCATCTTGCCTTAAGGTCATCTTTTTTCCAACACCACTTCAGTCCCGTACTTCTTGACCTAAGACTTATTAGTAAGATTAAATATTATATGATTATATATGTATATATTTGTGATTATATATGAATAGCTATGTGATATTTATGATTTTACATATATAGGAATAACTCTATAACTATATCTCTAATTCATTTCTAATTCTGTTATATGAGAACGTGCGGAGGCTTCAGATCCTTGCCTCGGCTCTTGCGGGGTTCCCCCCCACGGAACTGGGTTCTGATATGGTTTGGCTGGGACCCCACCCAAATCTCATATTGAATTGTAGTTCCCATAATCCCCACATGTGGTGGGAGGGACCCAGGGGGAGGTGATTGAATCATGGGCAATTCCCTTCATGCTGTTCCCGTGGTAGTGAGTGAGTTCTCAGCGAACCGATCGGTTCACAAGGCCTTTCCTCTTTTGCTTGGCACTTCTTGCTGCTGCACTGTGAAGAAGGACGCATCTGCTTCCCCTTCCACCACGATCGTAAATTTCCCGAGGCCTCCCACGCCCTGCAGAACTATGGGTCAATGAAACCTCTTTCCTTCAGAAATTACCCAGTTCTCAGGCAGTTCTTTAGAGCTCCGTGAGAATGGACTAAAGCAGGCTCTTTGTCACTCCACGGAAAGAGGCCCCATCCTCCATCAACTAGTTAAAAGTAGTTTAACACACTGTAAAAGCCAAAGAAAGATGAAGGCTGAACGCAGCCTTCCGTTTGCAGTTTCAGCACCTGGCCCGACCTCCCTCTGTCCCACTGTTGGGTGGCCTCCTTCACGCCCCATCTTCCAGCTCTTGTTCCCACTGCTCCTTCCTCCTGCAATGCCTTTCTCTTCCTTCTCTCCCTCCTGAAATCCTACCCATCCTTCAAGACTCAGGTCAAATGATTCCTTTTTCTTAGAGCCCTTTCTGAGCCCACAAGCTCCGTCCCATGTGGAAGCACGTCCCTCCCTCTCCAACTCCAGCTCTTCTACCAGTCAGCTCTTCCAGTTTCAGTCTCTTCCTGGCAGAGCTGACTCCATCTCTGGCTGCAGGGATGGGCATGTGACAAACGCTGAGGTCACCTCAAGCTAGACCAACAGGGAGCCCCTGGTGAACACTTAGCCCTTCCACCGAGAGTCCTAATGACCCAGGAACATTACTGACCCCCTTGTTCCTTGACAATGATTCAAATTCAGACCTGGATTAGAAGGGACAGCCTTTGAGACTTAAGTTTCAAAAAACAATCGGTTCTTAGGAGAGGTCAGAAAACATGGTGAAAGGCGAGGATTTGGGCGAGGTATCGGAAAGAAAAGAACCGTTGTTCTGGATAAAGAGAGGGTCTACGTTGAGTGCAGTAAGGAAGGTGGAAAAAGTGGACATATTTAAACGAAATGAAACGATTCAGAGGAAACCTGAGAAGCAAAGTCCAGGGTCAGGGGATCGAGCGGCTCAGAAAGGAGGATCAGCGGCGTGTGACGGAGATGACCTGAAACAGCAAATTGCCTAAAACAGTAGCGCTGCTGAGAGGAGAATGCAGGTGGCAGTGAGATACTACAAAACCTCCAGAAACCCAGAGAGGTGACAAAAGGCTGAGGTCATCTCAAACTAGACCAGCAGGGAGGCCTGCTGTTGACTGGAAGCAGCTCTCTGAAAAGGTAAGGATCATGTCGGTTTGCTGTTGATGGAAACTCAGGGCCACCAAGGCCTTCTGGAATTTGCTACTCAATAAACAGGCACAGGGGAGGGGCACAGGAGGCCAGGCAGTGGCTAGATGTGCCCAAAGAGCCACCATAAGTCAAAGGACAAAGCGAGCAGGGGTGTCAGCTTAGAAGCCACCCCAGGCAGACCCTGTCGCTCTTCTGGCTGCCTAAACCCTGCCGAGGACCACAGAGCCTTGCACCCAGCCCCTACGCCTCCTTCCCCAGGTCCAGCTGCTTCTTTATAAAACAACTGCCCCAGATCACCTCCAATCACAGAGGCTCTTCACCTTTGCTGGGGAGAAGTCTGGTCAAGGCTCTGGGCCCTCTTTCCAGAAAAATGCGCGTGGGCTCAGACACATCAAAGCTTCCTCCCATTTCTGTGGTTCGCACCTTCCCTGACGCCATCTTTAGGTCTCCTTGGACAACAGTCCTAAACTCACTCATTCATTTATTTTATCTTAAGAGATGGGGTCTCACTAAGTCACCCAGGCAGGAGTGCAGTGGCGTGATCATAGCTCACTGCAGCCTTGAACTCCTGGGCTGACGCAATCCTCCTGCCCCAGCCTCCAGAGTAGCTGAGACCAGTGCAAGTGCAGGCCACCACATCCAGCTAACTTTTTTACTTTTGTAAAAACAAGGTCTCTCTATGTTGCCTATGCTGGTTTCAAACTCCTGGGCTGACACGATCCTCTCTCCTCAGCCTCCCAAAGTGCTGGGATTACAGGTGTGAGCCACCACACTCAGCCCCTAAACTCATTCATTTATTTTTTTAAAATCCTTATTGAATGTCAGCTGCATGTCAGGTACTGCTCTGAGCACCAGGGATGCTTGGGTGAACAAGAAAAGAATGGCCAGGCGCGGTAGTTCATGCCTGTAATCCCAACACTTTGGGAGGCCAAGGCGGGCAGATCACTTGAGGTCAGGATCTCACCACCACACCCAGGTATTTTTTTATATTTTCAGTAGAGATGGGGTTTCACCATGTTGGCCAGGCTGGTCTCGAACATGGTGAAACCCCATCTCTACTAAAAATACAAAAAAATAGCTGGGTGTGGTGGTGGGTGCCTGTAGTGCCAGCTACTTGGGAGGCTGAGGCAGGAGAATCTCTTGAACCTGGGAGGCGGAGGTCGCAGTTGAGCCGAGATTATGCCACTGTACTTCAGCCTGGGTGACAGAGCAAGACTCTGTCTGAAAACAAAAACAAAAACAAAGAACCTTCAGCACATGGAGTGTAGTTTCCAGGTTATATCCTAGCCATCCAACAATCAGAAAGTCTGGAGACGCAGCCCAGGAACTTAGTGATACTGACATGGGGTCAGGTTTAGGACCTCCTGTTCCAAGAAAACTCCTGGTCAAACTCCTTCTGTAGGAAGAGAGGGGAGAATAATATTTGAAGGCCTGTGCTCTGACTCAAGGATTCATGCACTGCTGGGGGGGTCTAGATTGGTACCAGCACTTTGCAAAAATGTTTGGCAGAATCTTTTAAAGCTGAACCTCTGCTGAATCTGCAACTCAGCAACTCTACTCCAAGGTCTGTATCTAATAGATATATGTGCCCACGCGTACCGAAGGACATATACAGTGGCACCCAATCAGCCCTCGTGTTCACACCTCTGTGGAATCGTCTCCCCTTGGGTCAAGGCAGGACCTGTAACTTATTTTAAGGTGTAAAAAACAGCATAGGTGATGGGATGTAATTTCTGTGATTATGTCATATGAGATCATAACTTCCATCTCTCTACTGAGAGGATGCAGAGTCACAGACTCTGTCTGTTGACTCTTATTGGCATTGATGAAGAAGCCAACCTCCAGAGGGGCCCACATGGCAAGAAACCAAGGGTGAGCTGAGCTGATACCCAGGAAGGAGCTGAGGCTCTCCTTCTGACAACCCTCAAGGAACTGAATGTTACCAATAAGAATGTGAGCTTGAAAATGGATCCAGCCAGGTGCAGTGGCTCATGCCTGTAATCTCAGCACTTTGGGAGGCCAAGGTGGGAGGATCACTGGAGCCCAGGAGTTCAAGACCAGCCTGGGCAACATAGTGAGATCTTGTCTCTACTAAAAATACAAGTAAAAAAATAATTGGTCTTGGTGGTGCATGGTTGTGGTCCCAGCTACTTGGGAGGCTGAGGTGGGAAGATCGCTTGAGGCTGGGAGATCAAGGTTGCAGTGAGTTCTGATCACACCACTGCACTCCAGCCTGGAAAACAGGAGAGACCCTGTCCCCACCCCCTACCACCAAAAAAAAGAAAGCAGATCTATCCCCGGTTGAGCCGCAGATGAGACTCCAGTCCTGGCCAACTCCTTGATTGCAGCGTGTGAGACCCTGAAGCAGAGGACCCTGCTGAGCCCTGCTCAATTCCTGATCCCCAGAAACAGTGAGATGATAAAAGTGGGTTGTTTTGAGCTGCTAAGTTTGTGGCAGTTTGTTAAGCAGTAATAGATAACCAATAGAACGGAATGCAACAGAGCAATGAAAATGAATGAACCACAGCTACTTGAAAAGACATGCCTGAGTCTCCCAAACATAATGTTGAGCAAAAGAAACTAGACAGAAGATGGGATTTGTAGGATTCCATTTACATAAAGTTCAAAAACAAACAGAACTGGCTGAGCATGGTGGCTCACATCTGTAATCCCAGCACTGTGGGAGGTGAGGCAGGTGGATCACCTGAGGTCAGGAGGTCAAACTCCTGACCAATACGGTGAAATCCCACCTCTACTAACAATACAAACATTAGCTGGGCATGGTAGCAGGTGTCTGTAATCCCAGCTACGTGGGAGGCTGAGGCAGGTGAATCTCTTAAATCCGGGAGGCAGGTATTGTAGTGAGCTGAGATGACGCCATTGCACTCCACCCTGGGGGCCAAGAGTGAAATGCTGTCTCAAAACAAACAAACAAAACAGAATTAATCCATGACATTGGAAGTCAGGATAGAGGCTACCCCTGGGGGTGGGTAACGACTGGAAGGGGTCACAGGGAGACTTCTCGGGGTGCTGGTGATGTTTTGCTTCTTGATCTGTATTCTGGTTAGCTGGGTTACTACACTTAGTAAAAATTCAAATGGTGTCTCAGCCCATTTGTAATGCCATAAAAAGTGCCATTATGAACTGAGACAAATGTGTATTTTCAATATGTATATTATCTTCGATAAAAAGTTTATCAAAAGTGTAGCACTTTGTAGTCTAGCAGCCAGAGTTTGAATTCCAGAACTACCATTTGTAAGACTTGTAACTGGGTAAGTTACTTGACTTTTCTGTGCCTCAGTTTCTCCTTCTGTATAATGAGTTGGGCTAAGAATTAAAACTGTGCATGACATGGTGGTGGGTACCTTGTTAGCCTTAATAAATATTGAAGAGGGAGACCCAGGCATCTCAGATCAGCTTCCCCTTTGACTATCACATGGCATTTCAATAGAAGAAAAGGCTGACCGGCTGGCGCCTCCTGTTTCATCTTCCTGTAGGTGGCAGGCTGGGTCTTGGGGAAACCCTCAGGAAGGCACTATTTTTACTTAAAACAAGATCAACCCAGAAACCTTTTCACGTGTGAGTCCTAAAACTGTAAACCGGAACCCTTTCATATGTGATTCCTGAAACTATAAACCAAAACCTTTTCACACGAGTCCTAAAACTATGATGAAACCTTTTCATATGTGATTTATAAAGCTATAAACCTAAGATTCTTCCATGTGTAATATCTAAAGTATAAGGCTATGTAAAGGCAGAACCTTCCTTTGTTAGAGGAGCTGAGCTTTGGACAAATTATGCCCAGGCTCCCGGCCAAATAAACTCTTTCCTCCTGTATCTGGTGATAGGGAAATCCATTTCCCACAGTCGCTCCTGCTACAATATGAGCTGATTTTGTTAACCACATTCATAAAGGTTCATTGTCACTCAGAAAAACATAGTAGAGGTTTGCCCACATGCCTGGAAGCAGAATTTACGGAGTTGTCCAGCAGGTGCCACCCCACAGAGACTGCTGGGTTCCCAGGAATCACCTCAAGTTGTGACTAGAGAAAGGAGCACACCCTATCTCTTATATCCATATCCACATCTAGAAAGGTCTCAGAGCAACCAACCAGATGATACGAGACTAGTCATCCAGAGATCAAGTTTATTCTGGAGTGGGACTGAGTCTTGATGCAAATCAAAGTTTCTCCAGAGCGTGTGTGATCTGGGTTGATATTGGGGCTCTCTTCCCACACCATCAGAGGAAAAGAAAATAGGTAATCATTGCGGACACTCATAGACCCATTTATTTGTACCAGCCACTGATCCACTCTTTCGTACATATTAACCCATTTAATCCTCTCGGTCGGTGCTGTTGTTATACCCATTTTACAGGCGAGGGAAGTGAGGCACAAACAAAATGCAACAAAAAGCAGGCACAGGACCGGGCGGGGAGTGGGGGTGGTCAGCACACTTTGTAGTTTTTGAATGGTTGGTGCAGACAGACCCCCACAGCAAAGCACAAGGGGAACTGAGTTTGAAGATCGATTTGCAAGATAAATGAATGGTCCAAACCAGCATTCAAGAGCCCACCTGAGAGGAAGCGGCATGTTTTCTCATTTCCTGGAAAAGGCAAGGAAGGCTGCAGAGGCCTCAGTTACTAGTGATGCTCTCCATGGTTTGAAATGATTTTTATGAGTCTGTGTGTGTGTGTGTGTGTGTGTGTCTGTATATAAAAATCCGTACTTCCTGAGCTTATATGGTCAGGTTACTAACGGGCCATGGAGTCTCTGGTGGGCGCTCTGCTCTCTGTCATCCGTCACCCTGCACAACTGCTTGGCTATTTCCTGCGCTCGTGTACTCTCTGACTCTTGCTCTTTCTCTGGCTTTCATGCCACAGAGGCTGGGGAAGCATCCACACCTCTCCTGGCCAGGGCTGGGGCCCGAAGCCAGCACTCCTTTCACGTTGGAATGCAACATCAGGGAGCAGAGAGCAGCAGGAGAAACATCAGGCAGGTCTCCGAGGAGGGAGCACATGGGTGGGCTCTCCCCAGTCGGGAACAGCCCAGGGAAGGTGGTTGGAAAGGAAGGAGATTTTATGGGGGCGGAAGTTCTGCAGGAAGGAAGCCCAGTGCCCAATGTCAGCAGGGAATGTGGGTGGCAGGCCTGAGCTGCCTCCTCTTGGCGTATGTCCCCTTCCCTCCCTGCCTGGGCGCTGCCTGAGCCTTTGGACAGACAAGAGCACAGGCTGCTCAGAAGTGGGAAAAAAAGCAGGTGGTGAGTGAGGGGCAGCTTGCGATTGTGACAGCTGTCACCTGTAGGTCCCCATGGGAAATACCTTCCTTGTCACATTCATCTAGATTCAAATCCTGCCAGATTTTCTAGCTCTGTGAACTCTGGGCACATTTCTCCCTGTCTCTCAGCGTTATTTCCTACAGTATGGGCTTGCTGGTCACTGAGAGTTCAAGAAAAGATTAACTGTAGGCGCTACCAAGAAGCATAAATCATCTAGAAACACCTATATTTTTTTTCAGGGACAGTATTCTTAATGTCCCATCACTGTTTAATTGCAAGGTACAACTCTCCCACACAGCCCAGGAAAGGATATCATAAAGCCCTAAGTTATTGGGTATTTGATTTTCTGTTTACCAAATGAAAATGGATGATATGAAATTGGGTTTCAAGAATTTTGCACCCCTTGAGATAAGGGCATCCTGAGGGACAGAGGATCCTTAACTCAGATTTGGCAACTTCGGCTTCACTGATTCTGAGTGCCAGCTTTGCTCTCAGTTTGGGTTTGTGTTGCTTTGTTTTTTTCATTGAGATATCAACCAGCAGCAACAGATGATCTCTCAAAGCCTGGTGAGGGTCATGGGCTGTTTCAGCTCATGGCCAGCCTGGGTTTCACTGGGGTCTGTTGGATAGTGAGCAAGTCTGTGTCCTGGGTTGCAGGAAAAGATGCCCAGGGGTAGATCTGTGTTACTCATAAATGATTACAAGCTTGCTTTGCTTTTTATACACTGAGATTTGTGCCACGGATCAAATATTGAATTAAGAAAACTCCAAACTATGGTGCAGTAAAATGAAAGCAGAGATCAGGTGGTAACAGGAGGCCTCTGGTGAAGACCGTCTGAGAGCGCTTTAAACCACGAACGCTGCGGTGGGGTTGGGAGGCAGCAAAGACGGCTTTGGTCCCAGGATCTCTTCCCAACATAGGGTCTGCATGAGGGTCTCGTAAAGAGGGCTTGTACAGGAACCCTGAAGGGAATGCGACCTCTGCTCACAAGACACGGGAAGGTCTATGCAGATGGGAGCTTGCAGGACAGGAAAGTCTTGCAGGGCAGTGATAACCAGATGTCACAGGCTCTGCCTATGTTCTCAGAATATGGAGTGATTCTGATTGCTCTGTGTCTGCAGTGCTCAGGAGCCAAAAGCCCCTTGGTGCATTGTGTGTGGTCAGACCTCGTGGCACCTTATCCACTCTGTCTCTTTTGCAGAGGCACCTGGATAGAACAGACAATGGGTGGTAAAACTCAGTGTCCTTAGTTAGAATTTCTTGGAAGAACCACACTTGCTACTGAGTGCTGCAAGATACACGCTCTCCCCACTCTACACCCAGCCCCTCAGCCCAGAGCTCAGCACCAACAGGGGTCACCACTGGACCCCTGGACCCATATTGTGAACTTTTATCTGTCTTACTTCTTTCCTCACTCCCTCTTCACTGCCGGGACTCCGGGCACCCATGTACAGGGTTAAGCTGGTTCCCAACATTGGGTTCATGTTAATGACAAGAGCTTGACTAAAGACAAGCATGGAGGGATAGGAGTAGGGGTGGAGGTGGTGTTCAGGCCTGGGCAAGGGACTAGAGAAACCGGCATCCTGGGGCGAGGACAGGTCGGCCCTGCAGTCCTCAGAGGACAAGAGGCCAGGATTCAGAAGGGTGACAGGGCCTTCCCCCTGCATATTTATTCATTCAGACATTGTTCTAGGGACTGGTAGCATAGCAGCCAACAAAAAAGGAAGAAAAAAAAAAAGTCCCTGCCTTCATGGAGTTTAGAGTCTACCAGGGATCAGGGAGGGAGACACAACAAATAACATAAATAAAGAAAAGAAACAGTATGTGAGTTGACGGTAAGTGGCATCTTAGTCCATCTGTGTTGCTATAAAGAAATACCTGAGGCTGGGTACTTTATCCAGAAAAGAGGTTTATTTGGCTCACAGTTCTGCAGGTTGTACAAGAAGCATGGCCCCAGGATCTGCTTCTGGTGAGGGTCTCAGGCTGCTTCCACTCCTGGCAGAAAGTAGAGCCTGCAGGTGCAGAGATCATATGATGAGAGAGGAAGTGACAGCAAGCGAGGGGAAGGTGCCAGGCTCCTTCTAACAATCAGCTTTTGTGGAAACTGAGAGTGAGCCTTCACGCACCCTGCAAGAACGGCACCAAGCCATCCATGAGGGATTCGCCCCCACGACCCAAGCACCTCCCACCAGGCCCCACCTCCAACACCGAGGATCGGAGTTCATCATGAGATTTGGAGGGGTCAAATATCCCAACTATAGCAGGCAGCAAAAAGAAAGGAAGAGGGATAGGGCCGGGCGCGGTGGCTCAAGCCTGTAATCCCAGCACTTTGGGAGGCCAAGGCGGGTGGATCACAAGGTCGAGAGATCGAGACCATCCTGGTCAACATGGTGAAACCCCGTCTCTACTAAAAATACAAAAAATTAGCTGGGCACGGTGGTGCGTGCCTGTAATCCCAGCTACTCGGGAGGCTGAGGCAGGAGAATTGCCTGAACCCAGGAGGCGGAGGTTGCGGTGAGCCGAGATCGCGCCATTTGCACTCCAGCCTGGGTAACAAGAGCGAAACTCCATCTCAAAAAAAAAAAAAAAAAAAAAAAGGAAGAGGGATAGAGTGTTGGGGTTTTTATTTTGTCTGGATGTGCTCTTGTTGTTCTTTTGTTTGTTTCTTTCTTTGTTTGAGACAGTCTTGCTCTGTCGCCCAGGCTGGAGTGCAGTGGCGTGATCTCGATCTTGGCTCACTGCAACCTCCACCTCCTGGGTTGAAGTGATTCTCAAGCATCAGCCTCCCAAGTAGCTGGGTTTATAGGCATGTAGCACCACACCCAGCTAATTTTGATATTTTCAGTAGAGACAGGGTTTCACCATGTTGGCCAGGATGGTCTCGATCTCTTGACCTCGTGATCCACCTGCCTTGGCCTCCCAAAATGCTGGGATTGCAGGTGTGAGCCTCCACACCCGGCCGTTCTTGTTTTTATTTGCTTTTGTTGTTCTTGTTGTTCTTATTTGTTCTTTTTTGCTGTTTATTTGGTGGTGGTGGTCTTATTTTTTCAAAAAAAAAAAAAACAGTTTTAGCAAAGATGATATATGAGTAAAAAGCTAAAGTAGAGAAAGCGGAGAAGACTCCTGGGAGGAAGTGCATTCCAGGCAGAGGAACCAGCAAGAACCAAGGCTCTGAGGCAGAAACGTGTGGGGAGTGGGGCCTGACCCTCCCCATGTCACAACCTGTGACATTCATAGGACTCAGAAGATGTTTGCAGAGATAAAGAAAGAGCAAAAGAATGAATAAATGTCACTCTTAACAGGGAGGAGCAGGGGCAGCAGGATTGTTTTTCCCCAGCACATGGAAGAAACCCTCATTCTTTCAAAACTGCCCACTCTGCCCCATCCCTTTTCCGATCCCCACCCCGCTCACCGAGGTCCCTTGTGGCTTCCTCTTTCTGTTTTCCGGTCTGTAACGCAGAGGACTGGAGATCTGGGTAGGGCAGGAGGCATGCTACTCTCCAAGGGTCTCCATCAATCCCCTACCTCTCCCTGTCGACCCCACCCTCCCTCAACGCATCCAGCTTACAGCCAGGGGTAATGAAAAGGATTCTTTTTTTTTTTTTTTTTTTTTTTTTTTTTGTATTCTAGAGTACTTTTTTTTTATTTTTTTATTTTTTTTTATTTTTTGCATTTTTTTTTTAATTGCATTTTAGGTTTTTGGGTGAAAGAGAGTCTTGAATCAAATCTCCTCCCTGCTCCTTCCTCGCTGTAAGGCCCTGGGCCACTTCCGTGAGCTCGGAGCCTCCGCTTCCCCGTCTGGGAAACTGGGCAGCCTCGTGAGACCTGGAGCGCGCGGCGGGCGGCGACCCGGATAGGCGCTTCTGGCGCGGCCACGCCCCCTCTGCCGCGCAGGCCACGCCCCCACCTGCCGGGCCGGGCCCCTCGGCGCGCCGCGGCGTTGCCATGGCGACGCGCGTACACAGGCCGGACGGGCGCGCGGGGTGCCGGGTGCCAGCTGGAGACTCCGCGGGAGCGCGGCCGGGAGGCCTCGCCCCGGAGCGGGCACGGCGCCTCCCGAGCTGGCAGGGCCCTCGGCGGACGTCGTAGCGTGGGCTTCCTCCTCCGACCAGGTGAGTGCGGCGCGCGAAGGGGCGGCGGGCAGAGACCGGGGACCCGAAGGGGCGGCCCTATGAGGACGAGAGCTGGGAGAAGGAGAAGGGGTGACTCCCTGGCCCCGTCCTCCAGGATCCAGGCTCCGGTCCCCACGAGCACCGCAGGAGCTGCCCCAATACCAACCCCTCCTTTCCAGGTGCAGCCCCCACCCCGCCCGCGGAGGAAGACCCCGGGAGTCTGAGACCCCTCCTTGGCACCAGCCATGCCACTCTGGGAAGTCCTGGGGAGTACAGTTGGGATTAGGAGGGGCACCCCTGCTGCCCCTGATTTACGGACGACACCCACCCAGCGGTCAGAGAGAACCCCCTTGCCGAACCTCTCCCTTCCTAAATATTGAAGTATTTCTAGGGCTTACAGGCCACTTAAGATCTGGTAACCCCCTCAATAGACATGCTGCTTCTCTCTCAGTGATGACCCGGGAGCAGGGAGTGCAGGTGATTGAAGCTCTTTTGCTCTTTTCCATGGTCGGTGTCCTATGTCATAGAACTACTTTACAGAGTTTAACACATCTAATCACTTTCTACAGTGTTTTCAGGTAGGGAGGTGACTTCACAGGGCAAGATTAAAGTGGGAAAATATTGCCCAACCCATTCAGCTAAAGAAATAGACAGTTTTTTCAAAATATCATCTAGGATTAATACTGAAAGGGAAAATGAAGTTGGAGTAATGAATAGAACTGTGAGGAACTGCAAAGGGTCTGAGATTTTACATTACTTGCGAGGTAAGTGAGTCTGCCACTGCTTAGTGATGCTAGCAGAAGACCAGAGACACCAGGACCAGGGACAAAGGATGTTATTACTCAGCACAGCAGGCACTGTGAGCTTCATGTGTGCATTGGTTCGGCTTGCTCTGCAAGCCCCCTGGGGTGATCAGGGCAGCCCAGGTGGATGCTGTGCACACTGTAAGTCTGATTCCCAATAAGGAACCCCAAGCTCAGGAAACTCCAGTCTTTTAAAAGGAGCTGCTAGCCAGTGCCCAGCCTTTGCCCTGGAAAAAAATGATCTCTCTCTCGCTTTCTCTCGCTTTCTCTCTCTTTCTCTCTCTCTCTCTCTCTCTCTCTCTTTAAATTGAGACCAAGTCTTGCTCTCTTGCCCAGGCCAAAGTGCAGTGGCACAATCTCAGCTCACTGCAACCTCTGCCACCTAGGTTCGAGCCATTCCCCTGTCTCAGCCTTCAGAGTAGCTGGGACTACAGGTGTATGCCATTATGCCCAGCTAATTTTTTTGTATTTTCAGTAGAGATGGGCTTTTGCCATGTTGGCCAGGCTGGTCTCGAATTCCTGAGTAGTCAGGTGATCCACCCCTCTTGGCCTCCCAAGGTGCTGGGATTACAGGTGTGAGCCACCATGTTCAGCTGGAGATGACATCTTTATCATAAACAAATCTGTACTCTGCCCTGGACAGGGACACTATCCCTATCCTCCCAGGAAGTTTGCCCCACAGATGTCCTTGGAAAGATTGTCTGGAACAAAATCTGTCTGTCTTTGCTCTGAAGATGGGTAAAAACACAAGAAACCCATAGATAATTGACTAACAAAAACTACACAGTTCTGGCTCTCTTGGAACGTATGTCTTAGTGAAAGGGAAACAGTAAACACGTAGCTAAGTAAAGAACAAGAAAATGACAGAGAGTTACAAGCTCAAGGATGGAACCACAGCAGTGACACATGCTAGCTAGACAATGAAGTGACTGAAGTCACCTTTAGCCGGGGTGGCCAGATAGCTACCACAAGGCACCAGCTGTGGGAACATCTGGGGAAGTGCTGAAAAACAAGAAATGCCAATCCAGGTTTGGGGTTTTACTCTGGTGGCATTTCCTGTGGCTTTCCTGCAAGGGACATTCCTTGAAAGTTGACTTAATAGTTTTACTATAGTTTTGAATGTGGTGCTTGATCATGTAGTCCTCTGCAACTGAAGATTATTAACTCAGGCAATTTGAGGGCAACTGGGCGTGGTTCTTTTGGAAAAAAGAAATATCTTTTTATCTCTATTAAAGACAGCAGACTTAAAAATATTATTTCTCTTGACATGAAAGTATTACTATTTCTGAGAGTTTCTCATAGGCTTTGGAATTTACAAACATAAACTATCTGGCTTATTTTTGTTTCTCTTACTCCCAGGTAGGGTCTATTCTCTTTTTCAGAGGATAGAATTCTGGCGTTAAGAGCTATCTGTTATTTCGTGTCCCAAGTGTCAACGAAACAGGACAACCTCTCCCTTCCCCCACTCAATCACTCTCTCTGCTCCTCCAACCCATCCCCTCCCCACCCAGCAGCGATGGAGGTGTGAAAACGTGAACTGCCTGAGGATCATATGGTGGTGACATGCAAACAGCTCAGCATGCCCTCCCTACCCTAATGCTTGGTGACCTTAACGTCTCTGCAGCTCATTCTCTCCTTGTCTGTAAAGTAGGACAATCATCACACTTACCTTGCAGGGTTGCACTGAGGGTGAAAAGAGTGTATTCTAGGAAGAGTGCCTGGCACTTATTAGGGACTCCAGGAATGATGACAGAGATGATGGTGACAGGCAGAACCAGCCCTGAGATTCTGTGCCATCACAACGAGTTGATTTTCGTTTTTATCCATAGTCCAATAATTTGGCATTTCAGTGACTTTTCACTTGATGGGAAAGAGAGACTATTCTTCTTTGACAAGGCATTGAGATGGAGGGCATCACACTGCATGTTTAGACCTAATCTCAAATCGGATTCGAGCAGCGAAATGAATTACAGTTGACATTTTAGAACTTTCTGACGTCACTGAAGTGTCTGTCACTGAAGAATGCGTACAGAACTTGTTTCGAAATGCACCACAATATAAGATGGACACACGGTTAGATGGAAAGATGTGTGATAAAGCAAATATGGCAAAGTGCCGATTGTAGACTCTCGGTGGTGAGTACGTAGGAGCTCACTCTCTGCTTCTTTCAGCCTCTGGGTATGTTTGACATTTTTATAGTAAAATGTTGGGGGAAATCCTGTCCAGGGTCCTGACCACATGGCTGAGCTATAATCTTGATGTTTTGCCTTTAGAAATAATCTTTTTTCCTCTAACTAAATAAATGAAGAAATGCAGTGATTTCAAAAGAAAAACATCATGTTGAATGCCTGCTTCTCCAATGATAACGCTTCAAGGAACTCTAAAAGCAGGCATGGTGGCAGGCCTGTATTCCTAGCTACTCTGATGGCTGTGAGACAGGAGGATCACTTGAGCCCAGGAGTTTGAGGCTGCAGTGAGCTATGATTGTACCACTGCACTCAGCCTGGGCAAAGAGCAAGACCTCATCCCTAAATATGAATGAATGAATAAAATAAGCCCTATAGAAGTTTAAGCTTCCTTGGATCAGAGTTTGAGAAGCCCAGGTTAACAACACTAATACGAGTAGTACAAATGAGTGTTCAGTGTGTGCCAGGCACTGTTCTAGATACCTCACGTGCATTATCGCATTTAATCCTCACAAAACCCACTTTAGGCTGGTGTGGTGGCTCACATCTGTAATGTCAGCACTTTGGGAGGTCAAGGTGGGAGGACTGCTTGAGCTCAAGAGTTTGAGACTAGCCTGGGCAGCATAGCAAGACTCCATCTCTACAAAACGTTAGCCAGGTGTGGTGGCATGCACCTGTAGTGTCAGCTGCTTGGGAGGCTGAGGCAGGAGGATTGCTTGAGCCCAGGAGATTGAGGCTTCAGTGAGCCAAGATTGAGACCCTGTCTCAAGAAAACAAAACCCATTTTATAGATGAGGAAACTGAGTCACGGAGAGCGAATAAGTAACTCCAAGGTCACAGAGCTAGTAAGGGATGGGTTAGGAACACTGAACTTGAATTTCTGGTATGTCAGATCACTAAGCTCATACTAAGCTCGATGGGAGGTGGAGAGCAATTATCAGTGGAACTCGGATTTGTTGTCAGGTTGTTTTAGCTTTCGTTTGTGTCCTGAGTTACTTAAGAAATGCCCTCTTTGATTATTAGAACCAGGCTTTTCTATGCCAGATATCATGGTTAGAAGACATCATCTTAAAAACCTGCAAAATTTTCCTTTTCATTGTTGACTCATCTATCTACTCCCCGCTCTTCTAATTTCTCACTTTGGACATGACTCTACGGTTATTTCATTCATTCTAAGTGTGACATGGCTGAATAATTGGAGGACTGAATTTTTCTAACAAAATTCTTTCTGAAAACCTTATGTAGGGAAAACAGAGAGGATGAAAGCCTATCTCAAGAGCGCAGATGGTTTTTTTGTCCTAAATAAGAGTACCACAGTTGGAAGGCATGAAGATTCAGACCTTGTTTTACAGGTAAGAAGTCTTCCCACCTGTTCCCTTCCCCTCCCTGGCCCCTTCCTTCCCCTCTCCAACAGACCTTAGGGTTATGTGGACTCCAGTCTCTCGTACAGCCGTACCTTTCCTTTGTGTGCTACCAACAGCCAGTTGCCGAGGGCGCCCCGTTTCCCTGGGATAAAGAATGAAGCCGAGTGCTGTGCAGAGCATGATGTGCCCCCTGTCCTTTGCTGAACACATCTGTTGATGTCCCACCCGATGCAGAGCAGATGAGCCCCAAAGTAGGGCTTATCCTGAGAGGGTTCTTGGCTTTGCCTGGGAAAGAATTCAAGGGCAAGCCAGGAGAAGCAAACAGTCTCAATGAAGCAGCAGTGTGACAGCTGAGTGACTGCCCCTGCAGAGCTGGGCTACCCTGTAGGCAGAGAGTAGCAGCTCAGGGCAGTTTTGCAGTCATATTTATACTCACTTTAATTTTAATTTTAATTTTATTTAATTTATTTTTTTCCAAGACGGAGTCTCACCCTGTCACCCAGGCTGAAGTGCAGTGGCATGATCTCAGCTCACTGCAACCTCCACCTCCCAGGTTCAAGCGGTTCTCCTGCCTCAGCCTCCCGAGTAGCTGGGATTACAGGTGCTTGCCACCATGCCCAGCTAATTTTTTGTATCTTTAGTAGAGATGGGATTTCACCAAGTTGGCCAGGCTGGTCATGAACTCCTGACCTTGTAGTCTGCCTGCCTCAGCCTCCCGAAGTGCTGGGATTACAGGTGTGAGCCACCGCACCTGGTCTTATACTCACTTTTAATGGCATGCAGATTACGGGTTGGTTTATGCAGGGAAGGGATAATAACTGTTGGATCATTGGGTGCCATGGAAAGCGGTGACAACTCCCAGGTGTTGCCATGGCAACAGTAAATTGACATGGCACGCTGGTGGGCAGGTCTGATTGAAAACTGCTGTCACCTTGGCCCTGTTTTAGCTAGTCCTCAATCTGGTCTGGTGTTTGAGCCCCACCTCTGGAGTGGAGTACCACCTCCTACCTAACGCCTGTGGTCATCTCCCCAGCAGCCTGATGTGTGGTTCAGAAGGTGGGCATAGACCTGGTGCTTTGGCCTTTGCCTGCTCTGGGCTAGGCTTCTCTCCCTTTCAAAACCCCACGGGACTGCTGTGGGCCCCTCAGAGGCCAGGGAGGCCCTGGGCCTCCAAGTCCTGGACTTAGCCTGGGCTTTCTTTCATTTCATTCTTTGAGTTAGCTGTGGTTTGGTCCAAAGCCTCAGCTCATTGACAGCCGAGGAAATTGAAGGAAGGAGAATAATAATAAAAACAGTGGCTTTGAGCCTTTCGAAATATGGAAAGGGGTTAAAATATTGAAGTGGAAAGAGAAATGCTGTGGAATCTCTTCATAACTGTGAAAAGCAGATCTCTTTCAGACCTCACTCAAGAGACATTTTTTAACTCTTTATTTTGAAATTAAAGATTCACAGGAAGTTCCATAGAGACCACATCTACCTTTCACCCAGTTTCCTCCAATGGTTACAAACTATGTGTGACTATAACAATATGAAATCCAGGAAATTGACATAGGTGTGTGTGTGTGTGTGTGTGTGTGTGTGTGTGTGTGTGTGTGAGAGAGAGAGAGAGAGAGAGAGAGACAGTAGTTCTGTATCATTTTATAGATCACATGTGTATTAATAGATTTGTGTGTTGCAATCAAAACATAAAACTATTCCCTCATCAAAGATCTCCCTTTTGGTAGCCTTTATAGCCACAATACCTTCTCTCTGCACCACCCCTACCCCTGGCAGCCACTCATCTGTGCTCCATCTCTAGAATTGTGTCATTCTGAGAATGTTACAGAAATGAAATTATACGACTGGGTGTGGTGGCTCATGGCTGTAATCCCAGCACTTTGGGAGGCCAAGGCTGGTGGATCACTTGAGGCCAGGAGTTCGAGACCAGCCTGGCCAACATGGTGAAACCTTGTCTCTACTAAAGATGCAAAAATTAGCTGGGCTTGATGATGGGCACCTGTAATCGCAGCTACTTGGGAGGCTGAGGCAGGAGAATCACTTGAACTGGGAGGTGGAGGTTACTGTGAGCCAAGATCGTGCCCCTTCATTCCAGCCTGGGCGACAGAGCGAGACTCTGTCTCAGAAAAAAAAAAAAAGAAATGAAATTATACAGTGTGTGGCCTTTTGAGACTGGAGCTTTTGTTTGCTTTGCTTTGCTTTGTCTCAGCATAATGCCTTGAGAGGCGTTTAGGTTGTCGGCTAGTTCCTTTGTGCTGCTGAGCAGGATGCCATCGCGTGGATGTTCCACTGTTTGTTTAGCCATTCACATATTGAAGGACATTCTTATTATTTCCAATTTGGGGCTATTACAAATAAGTCTTCTGTAAATATTTACGTACAAATTTTTGGGTAAACATATGTGTTTCTTTCTCTGGGATAAATACTTGGGAGTGTGGTTGCTAGATCTTCTGGTCAGTATGTTTTTGGTGTCTAAAAAAACGGTGAAACTCTTATTTAGAGTGATTGTACTATTTTACATTCCCGCCTGTAACCTATGAGATAGTTTCTCCGCATCCGCACCAGCAATTGGTGGTGTCATTTTTAATTTTTATTTTAGCTGTTCTGTAAGGATACAGTGATATCTCATCATGCTCTTAATTTGCATTTCCATAACAGCTAGTGACACATGACATCTTTTCATGTCCTTCATTGGCTTTTGCATATCCTCTTCGACAGAATGCCTCTTCAGGTCTTAGGCCCATTTTCTGCTTAGACTGTTTGGGCTTTTTACTGTTGAGTTTTGAAAGTTCTGTATGTATTCCAGATATGAGTGCCTTGTTAGAAACATGGTTTGCAAATATTTTCTCCCAGTCTACGTAGCTTGTCTTTTCATCCTTCTAACAGAGGAGAAACTTTTGCTTTCCTCAGAGCAAAAGTTTGAATTTTGATGAAGTCCAGTGTATCGTGTTTGGTGTCACGTCTATGAACACTTCACTAAGTCCTTGATCCTAAAGTTTTTTTTCTCTGTTTTTTTTTTTCTAAGTTTTAGAGTTTTATGTTTGAGTCCATGAACCGTTTTGAGTTCATTTTTGTATACAATGTGAGGCTTAGGCCAAGATTCTTCCTGCTCCCCACCCCCCACAGATGGCCAGTTGCTCCAGCACCATTTCTTGAAAAGACTATTCTTTCTCCGTTGAATTGCATTTGCCTTTTTGTAAAAAATCATTTGGCCATATTTGCGAGGGACTATTTCTGAGTTCCCTGTTGTGTTCCATTGATCTATGTGTTTACCCTTTTACCAAATGACACAGTCTTGACTACTGCAGCTATGTATATCTTAAGTCAGATAGAGTAATTCCTCCCATTTTATTGTTTGTTTTCAAAATTGTTTTACCTCTTCTGCCTCCTTTCCCTTTCCATATAAATTTTAGAATAAGTCTGTCTGTATCTATGAACCGTCTTGCAGAGAATTTGATAGAAATTGTGTTTAAACCTATATGTCAATATGGAAAGAATTTATGTATTTACTATGTTGTTTTTCAATCCAGGAACATAGTATGTTTCTGTGTTGATTTAGATTTTCTTTGATTTCTTTCATGAATACTTTGTAGCTTTCAGCATACAAATCTTGTACATGTTTTGCTGGATTTATACTTAAGTACTTACTTTCTCCTTTTTTGTTTGTGATGGTAAATAATATTACACTATAAATTTCACTGGCCATCATTCACCGCCCGTATAGAGAAACGTAATTGATTTTTGTATGCTTGTATGGTATCTTGCAACCTTAACTGAACTTTCTAGAAGTTTTTTTGTCACTTTCTTAGGATGTCACCATGTTATCTACACGTTAAAACAGTTTTATTTTTACCTTTTTGATTTGTACACTTTTAATTTTCTTTTGAGATACTGCATTGGCTGGGACTTCTAGCACTCTGTTACATAAGAGCAGTATAAATCTTTATATTTGCCTCGTTCCTGATTTTGGGGGAAAAGCATTCAGTCTTTCATCATTAAATATGATATTAACTGTAGAGCTTTTTGTTGAAGTTCTTTATCAAACGGAGAACAATCCCTCTGTATTTCTAGTTTTCTAAGAGTGTTGTAAATGCAATTAGATTTTGAAATAACCCAACATGCCTTCCCTCGAGATTCTCATCCATTACATGGTCTCCCTAAAAAAACTGTTCATTTACAAAGAGGAAGAATCAAATAAAAAGAATCATAGTTTCTTCTGTATCATAACAAGGGATAGATTTAAGGTAGTTTTACTTTCTGAGTAGCCAAGGTAGAGACAGTGATCTCTGTTTTGAACGGAGCTATGATATTAGAAAACTGTAGTAATTTTTAAAAGCACAGGCTTTGGAGATAGACCCGGATTTGAATCTCTTAGACCGTTTTCTGTCTGTGCGACTTCGAGCAAATTACTTAATCATGCTGAGCTCATTTTCTCTATCTATAAACCACTTATCTCACAGGGTTGCAGGGATTAAATGAGAAAATGCATATAAAGTACCTAGCACATGGTACTAAATAAATGACACCACAATCATTATTATGGTCATGTAACATGGAGACTGAGAATTCTTCTTCGCGGGGTTAAGATGGGTATCCACTGATATTAACAAGCTAGTTGGAAAAGTTGGAAAAGGGAACTACTAAGGACAATTTTATATATATATATATATATATATATATATATATATATATATATATATAGAGAGAGAGAGAGAGAGAGAGAGAGAGAGAGAGAGAGGCAGACAGACAGACAGAAATTGAGCAGCATTGACTGTATAAAAATAATGGCCTGCTTACTGCTCCTTGGCCTTGGTTTAAAAAGTAAGTCACCACTGTCAGCAACAATGCCGTTGATTTACGAAGGAATCAGTTGCATTTCCAGAAGCATGTGCTTCCATTGGCTCCCAAGAGAACAGATGATACATGAATTGCCAGATGCTTTGTGAATAGACTTTTAATGGGCTTTTATATCTTCTCTTAGACAAATCCTCTTCCCAAAGCTTAAATCGATTTGGGAGAGGAGATTTGCTTTAAGAAGGGATGTGGGGGACACAGATTCGTTTTTGAAGAACTGAAACCTACAGGGTGTCCATATTTTTCAGAAAATATAAGGCAAGATAAGGTGAAAATTGCCCTGCTTCTGCCTTCACTGTGCCTTTCTGATTAACTTGAGAATCATGCATGATCAGCTGTAAGCCACCCTGAGTAATAATTCAACAGTCAATTTATCGTTTGTCTTATGTGTGCCACTAGAAGTCATTCCACTAAATAAGGTGCAGGAATCTAGAAAAAAAAAATCAGCATTGAAATTACTCAGCAGTTACACCTAGCAAAGAAAAAAGATTGTTTTATTTACTTGGATAAATCCTAAAGAATAGGAGCCATGCTTCTAAAGATTTATTAATATATTCCTTTGCAAAGCTGACCTTTTTTTTTTTTGCTTATTGATATTATAATATTCTAACATCATTCACATATTCTGATAATGAAAGGTAATTATGTACCTATTGGTTTTTAAAACATTGGGAGAAAACTGTGAAGAAAAAAATATAAGTCACTTGTAATCATATGACTCAGGGTCAATCCATATTGATATTTGTAGGGTTTTGCTCTCCAGACTTTTTTTTTTTTTTTTTCTGTGTGGTGAAAGGAGTTTGGTTTCCTAATGGCAGCAGGAAGCCTGTTTTAGCCAGCCTGGTTTTTTGCTGCTCTTATCACTCATTCATTCCACAGACATTTGCCTGGAGCCCCAGCACGGAGGTAAGCCTGGGGATACTCACACACGGTCTTTGCAATCAGAAAGCTGCCAGGAGAGAGACATAGGTCAAAGGATCTGCTCTGCAGATGGTTTCAAGTCTATGTCAGGGCTCTAAAGGAAAGGAATAGAGGGGATGAGAAGGACTTAACTAGACAAAGAGAGAAGCAGCAGCATGTGCAAAGGCCCTGGGGTGGAAGAGCATGTGGTGAGCCTTTTAGACTGAAAGAAAACCAATGTGTAGAGGTCAGAGTGGGAAGGGAGAGAGATAAGAGGCAGGCAGGACTCCTTCATGCCGCAGTAAGGATTTTGGTCTTTATCTGAAAAACGATGGGAAGATGCCGCTGACGGATTTTCATCAAGTGGGAGTCCTGCCTGTTGAAATGGGCTCCCTGGTTGCCGTGTGCAGAAATCGGAAGCTCCTTTCAGAATCTCCCCTCCCGCATTGCACAGGGCTGGAAAACCTCAGCCACCAGCCTCGCTCATTGCAGAGCTGAACCTTCTGATTATAATCCGTATAATATGATGCGGTTTTTGAACTGTAATGTTTATAGTTGGCTGTGGCTGTTACTTACACACCTGTAAGAAAGGGACTTAATTCTTGCAGAATGCAGCAATGTCACAAGCCAATGGTTGTTGGGCTTTTAAACATGAATCCCCAGGCTTCTGACACAGTGGGATTAGGTGAGGTCAGGAATCTGCCCATTTCTCTGCTCAGGTGGGGGTCCCCACGGAGAGGCTTCCAGGACCCCACCTTGAGAGCCCAGCCTTAATGCTCCCCTCCCTCTTGCCATGCCATCTCCAGGGACAGTGGCTTCTTCCATTCTGATACCAGGGGAGCTCCTGTTTGCTCTTTTTTTGTTTTTCTTTTTGTGTACGATTTCAATATACTTCATTTTGTGAAAAAGAGGAGCAAAGGTCAAAGAGTGGAAAGCTGGCCGGGCACGGTGGCTCATACCTATAATCCCAGCACTTTGGGAGGCCAAGGTGGGAGGATCACTTGAGGCCAGGAGTTCGAGACCAGCCTGGCCATCATGGTGAAACCCCATCTCTACTAAAAATAACAAAAATTAGCCGGGTGTGGTGACACGTGCCTGTAATCCCAGCTACTTGGGAGGCTGAGGCAGGAGAATCGCTTGAACCTGGGAGGTTGCAGTGAGCTGAGATCATGCCACTGTACTCCAGGCTGGGCAACAGAGGGAGACTCTGTCTCAAAAAAAAAAAAAAAGGTGGAGAGTTGATCTTCTCCCTAGGACCTTACCCTGCCCTGCCCTTCACTGTGGAGGTTTCAGGATTCCCTTTACAATTAACTTACAGGGCAGCCCGAGCGAATGCAGTGCCGTGGCTAGGAGGGTGAAGATCACGGGGAACATCAAAGGACAGAAACCACAGGGGATGCGGGTGAAACACTCGTGCCTGCCCGTCCACCCTTTGTGGGCAGCATCCTGCTAGTTGACTTTTTTGTCTCTGGGGGGAATGTGCTCTATAGCAGGTCAACCCCTTCTCATATGGGATCAGAGATCAGGGCACAGGAGTGATCTCACAAACACAACAGAACCATCCAAACCGGTGAGCCGTATCCCTTTGCCTGGCACCTGCCTTTTCTGGGCTGCCTCTAAGAACTATCAGAGCCTGCATCAAAGTCTTTTTTATGATTATTAAACAATGGTGCACTGAATAGCTTTTACCCTTCATGTCACGGACGTGTGAGTCCATGTGCTGTGTCAAAGGGCTTGTATGGCTGCAGCTCTGATGGCATCACCACACTGCCCTCCAGTGAAGGCTTACAGGGTCAGGTCCCCCCAGCCCAGCAGTGGGGGCACCCCCCCCCCCAGTGAAGTATGTGACCTACCTGACAAACCTCTGCTCATCTGAGAGGCAAAATATGGCATCCAATGGCATTTTAATTCACATTTCCCATACTGGGAGTGAACCCTTCAAGTTTTGAGAGAGGAGGTAACAGGTGGTGTGGGCCTGGATAAAGATGCTCCCTCCTCCCGTGTGCTGCAATGAAATTCACCGAGGCAGCAGACCTGGGGGAAGTGCAGCTACCCGCTGTCCCATCAGGACAGGCTGTTCACCTTCCCACCTCGGCTCTGCCGGGACACTCAGCCCTGGCTCCCCACCGGGCATCCTGTGCTCTGCGATGTGCCTCCTCGGATCTCATCAATCCTCAGGAAACTTTTTTCTCCCCTAATGTCACAGCAATGGATGGGCCTACTTTCCCTCCATCATGTGCAGGGCTTGCAAGAGCAAGAAGTTCCAAGAAAAGTATTAGATCATTATCTCTGTTTATTCAACACACATAACATAGAATTTACCATCTTCGCCATTTTAAGTGTACAGTTCAGTGGCATTCATTGCATTCACGTTGTGGTTGTTCTTTTGTGGGGGTGGGGAGACGGATTCTCGCTCACTCTGTCACCCAGGCTGGAGTGTTGTGGCACAATCTTAGGTCGCTGTGGCCTCTGCCTCCAAGTTTAAGCAGTTCTCCTGCCGCAGTCTCCTGAGTAGCTGGGATTATGGGCATGTGCCACCATGCCTGGCTAATTTTTATATTTTTAGCACAGATTGGGTTTCGCTATGTTGGTCAGGCCGGTCTCGAACTCCCAACCTCAGGTGATCCACCCTCCTCGGGCTCCCGAAGTGCTAGGATTACAGGTGCCAGCCACCGTGCCCGGCCTCACATTGTTCTACCACCACCATCCATCCACAAGAACGCTCTTCATCTTGCAAAACTGAAACTCTCCGTCTATTAAAGAAGAGCTCCCCTTCCTCTCCCAGCCCCACAGTCCCTGGCAACTGCCATCTTTCTGACAGAAAGTGCTTTCTGTCTCTGAACGTGCTTATTACAGGTTCCTCATGGACATTAAATCGTATAGTAAGTGTCTTCTGCGGCTGGCTTATTTCACTTCGCATAACGTTCTCAAGGTTCACAGCATGTGTCAGAGTTTCCTTCCTCTTCTCCCTTTCTTTTTAAGGCTGAATAGTGTGCTGCTGCATGTCTGAATTATATTTTGTTGAGCCAGTCATCTGTCAGTGGATACCTGGGTTGCCTCTGGCTTTTGGCTACTGTGAATAATGCTGCTGTGAGCATGAGTGTACAGATATTTTTTTTTTTTTATTTGAGTCAGTCTCACTCCGTTGTCCAGGCTGGAGAGCAGTGGCATGATCTCAGCTTACTGCCAACCTCTGCAGCCTGGGTTCAAGCATTTCTCCTGCCTCAGCCTCCCTAGTAGCTGGGATTGCAGGCACGCACCACCATGTCTGGCTAATTTTTTCATATTTTTAGTAGAGACGGGGTTTCACCACGTTGGCCAGGCTATTTATTCTTGAACTCCTGACCTCAGGTGATCTACCCGCCTCGGCCTCCCAAAGTGCTGGGATTACAGGTGTGAGCCACTGCACCCAGCCAAGTTATTTCTTTTTAAGGGCTCACGTGGTTGGATTAGCCCCCCTCTGGATAATCCAGGTTAGCCTGATTCGAGATCACTGATTAGGCATCGTTATCATATCTGCACCATCCCTTTGCCATGTAGGGAGCAACACGTTCACAGGCTCCGGGGATTAGGACATGGACATCTTTGAGGGCCCATTCTGCCGACCACAGTTACTACCATCTCTTGCCTGGACTCTTGCCATGGACAGGGAAGCGATGTTATGGGATGTTGAGAGCTTCTCAGAGGAATCAGTAGGGTACTCAACTAATTCCATCAACAACCCTACAAGGCAGGGACATCCTTTTCCTCGTTTTACAGATGAGGACGTTGGGGCACAGACTAAGGAACCTGCCCAGGGTCATGTAGGAAGGGCACGGAGGGCTGGGATTCATGGTCGGGCCTCTGGGACCATGCAGAGACAAAGAGCTTCAGGAAAAGAGGGCTTCCGGCATGGGGGTGTGGGCACGAGGGTGAGTAATCGCCGCTCTGTCGTGAGTGCCTAGCAAGTGGGCGCGCGTTGCTGTCTCAGCTCAAGATTCTTTCCAACCCTCAGCGCAGCAGGGGAAAATGTCAGACCCCATCGCTCAGGACTCTCGGAACTCTCCCTCCCTCTCTCAGGGCTGCGCTGATTCTGAGAAGCTCTCAGCGATACCCCCGAACCACCATCTTCTTAGGGACTTGCCAGCTCCCCGGGGACTCCCCTGGACAGGCTGGGCAAGGCTCTGATTGACAGGAGGGAAGCGGACACACTTCCTCTTTCCCTCCGCTCCAGACGCACAGTCTCCCCAGCGCCCTGGCCGTTTCCTCCCATCCGATTCCTTTGAAACCCCCAGCTTTTTCTGTTTCTCCATGACATCCCTTTCCTGAGTGGGGGCGTGGGGTGGCCAAGGACCAAAAGGCAAAAAGCAGTGTGATTCATCACACACACGTGCCTGTAGTCCAGCCACGCGGGTGGCGGAAGCAGGAAGATCACTGGAGCCCAGGGGTTCAAGGCGCTATGATGCCTTAATGGCGTCTGGAAATAGCTACTGCACTCCAGCCTGGGGAACATAGCAAGTCCCCGTGTCTTTGCAAAAAAAAGTACACATGTGCACACACACACACGCACACACACACGCACACACGCATACCAATTTCAAAAAATGTTATCCTAACACAGAAAATTTTGCCAAATAGTATCTTTTGTCAGTCCTTTGAGGTACAGTTTATCACACTCATTTTTGCAGCATAGGAAGCAGCCTCAGAGAGGCAAAGAAACTTGTCGCAGGCTGCACAGCAGGCAAACAGCAGAGGTGGGACTTGAACTTAGGGCTTTCTAAATGCTAAGCCCATCCTTCTGCACCTGATAGCGAACATTTTAACACCTGCTATATGGGCTAAAATGCCCTTCTAAGTGCTTTTTATATATACTGTTTCATTTCATCTTCACCGCGAAGCCATAAGGGCCCCTGTTTACAGATGAGGAAACTGAGGTCCCAGGGGAATAGATCACTTGCCCAAGATCACCCCACTAGGAAGTAGGAGAGCTGGAAACGAGGTCTCACTATGTCACCAGGTTGGCCTCTAACACCTGGGCTCAAGTAATCCTCCCACCTCAGCCTCACAAAGTGCTGGGATTATAGGTGTGAGCCACACTGCCCGGCCACAGTGTGTATTTTGTGACTGCTTTATCTCACTAGCATATGGTCTCAAGATTCATTCACGTTTTGGCATGTGTCAGACTCTCCTTTCTTTTAAAGGTTAAATAACATCCATTGTTTGGATGGACCACATTTTATCGGTTTATCTGTCAGTGAACACCTGGGTTACTTTCACCCTTTGGCCACTGAATAACGCTGCTAGGAACATGACTGTACAAAAGTCTCTTTGAGACCCTGCTTTGAATTCTTTTGAATATATACCCAGAAGTGGCATTGCCAGATCATATGGTAATTCTATTATTTAAATTTTGAGGAACCACAATCTTGTTTCCACAGCGGCTCTACTTACTGTTTTACATTCCCAGCCACAGCGCACAGTGGTTTCATATCCCCACATCCTCTCCAACACTTATTTTCTGTGTTTTCATAGTAGCCATCCTAATGGATGCAAAGTGGTATCACCTTGTGATTTTGATTTGCATTTCTTTCTTTTTTTCCTTTTTTTTTTTTTTTTTTTTTTTTTTTTTGAGACGGAGCCTTGCTCTGTTGCCCAGGCTTGAGTGCAGTGGCGAGATCTTGGCTTACTGCAACCCCTGCTTCCCGGGTTCAAGCGATTCTCCCGCCTCAGTCTCCCAAGTAGCTGGGATTACAGGTGCCCACCACTGCGCCCAGCTAATTTTTGTATTTTTGGTAGAGACGAGGTTTCACCATCTTGGCCAGGCTGGTCTCGAACTCCTGACCTCATGATCCACCCACCTTGGCCTCCCAAAGTGCTGAGATTACAGGCATGAGCCACCCACCATGCTCGGCCTTGATTTGCATTTCTTAATGATTTGTGATGTTGAGCATTCTTTTAATATATTTGTTGGCTATTTGCATATCTTCTTTGGAGAAAGTCCATTCAAGTCCTTTGCACATTTTTTAATAGGGTCATTTTGTTTATGTTACTGTTGAGTTGTGGGGTTCTTTATATATCATGGATATTAGCCCCTTTTCAGATATGTGATTTGCAAATATTTTCTTCCATTCCATAGGTTGCCTTTTCACTGTGTTGTGTGTATCCTTTGATACACAGAGGTTTTAAGGTTAATGTGATCCAGTTTATCTATTTTGGCTTTTGTTGCCTGCGCTCTTGGTGTCATTGCCAAGAAATAATTGTCACATCTATTGTCCTGAAGCTTTTCTTCTATGTTTTCTTTTAAAGGTTTTATAGTCTTAGCTCTTACGTTTAGGTCTTTGATCCATTTTGAACTAATTTTTGTTTACAGTGTAAGTTAAGGGTCCAGTTTCATTCTTTTATTGATACGTGTAGATATCCGGTTTTCCCAGCATCATTCATTCAAAAGACTGTCCTTTCTACCATTGAATGATACTGATACCGTTGTCAAAAATAATTTGACCATATACTCAAAGGTTTATTTTGGGGCTTTCTAATCTGTTTCACTGTTCTATGTGTCTGGCATAAATACCAGGCCCACACTATTTTTCATTGCTCTATCTTTTTAATAACTTTTGAAACCAGGAAATATACACTGCTAGCTTTGTTGTTCTTTTTCAAGATTGTTTTGGCTACTCAGGGTTCCTTTGAGAATCCATGTATATTTTAGAATAAAATTTTCTATTTCTGGGTAAAAGAACACCATTGGGATTTTGATAAAGATTGCATTAAACCTGTAGGTTGCTTGGGTAGTATTGATGTTCTAAATAATATTAGGTCTTCCGATTCATGAACATGGGTTGTCGTTCCATTTATTTGTGTCTTCTTTAATTTCTTTCAGAAGAATTGTATAGTTTTGAATGTACAAGTGTTTTGCCTCCTTTGTTAAGCTTATTTCTAATATTTTCTTCTTTTTAATGCTATTGTAAATAGAATCATTTTCTTTTCTTTTCTTTTTTGAAACGGAGTCTTGCTCTGTTGCTGGAGCACAGTGGTGCAGTCTCGGCTCACTGCAACCTCCGCCTCCCGGGTTCAAGCGATTCTTCTCTCTCAGCCTCCCAAGTAGCTGGGACTACAGGTGCATGCCAAACACCCGGCTAATTTTTGTACTTTTAATAAAGATGGGGTTTCACCATGTTGGCCAGGATGGTCTCGATCTCTTGACCTCATGATCTGCCCTCCTCAGCCTCCCAAAGTGCTGGGATTACAGGCATGAGCTACCGCGCCTGGCCTCAAATCGTTTTCTTATTTTACTTTTTGGCTTGTCCATTGTTAGTGTATAGAAATACCACTGATTTTTGTGTGCTCATTCTGTATCCTGCAACTTCACTGAATTCTTGTATTGGTTCTAACACAGTTGTGTGTATATGTGTGTGTGTTTGTGTGTGTGTAATCTTTAGGGCTTACTACATGTAAAAATCATGTTGTCTAATGAAAAAGGTAATTTTGCTTCTGGGATATATTGAATTTCTTTCACTTCTTTTTCTTGTCTAACTGCTCTAGCTAGGACTTCCAGTACTATTTCAAATAGAAATGGTGAGAGTGGGCATACTTATCTCATTCCTGGTTTTAGAGGAAAAATTTCAGTCTTTCACCACTGAGAATTATGTTAGCTATGGGCTTTTCATGTATGGCCTTTATTATGTTGATGTAGTTTTTTTTATTGTTGGTTTTTTTTAGTGTTTTTATCATGGAAAGAGTGTTGAATTTTGCTGAATGCTTTTTCTCCATCAGTCAACATAGTCATCTGGTTTTTCCTCTTCATTCTGTTAATGTGTTTGTTATATTATACAGATCGATTTTCATGTTGAACCATCCCTGCATTCCAGGAATAAATCCCACTTGGCCATGGTGTAGAATCCTTTCAATAAGCTGTTGAATTCTGTTTGCTAATATTTTGTTGAAGATTTTTGCATCAATATTCATTAGGGATATTGGTCTGCAGTTTTCTTATAATGTCTTCGTCTGGTTTTAGTGACAGGGTAATGCTGGTCTCTCCCTTCACCTTTTGAGTCTCAGCTTCTCCATCTGTAACATGAAGATGTTAGTAGAACTCCCTGTAAAGGGCTGTTTTGCAGATTAAATGAGGAATGAGGGAATGAACACAAAGTGCTTTGGTGGGGCTCAGTTCACAGGAAGTTCTCAAAATATATTAGCTGCTGCTAATAATAAAAACAAAACAGCAGTTAATCTCATAATGAGACAGCTCAGCAGAGTGGAACTTATACATTCAGCCTATATTAGCAGCAGAGCTTTCAACCAACATCAGTTTTATGCAGTTATTTAAATACAGGAGGGAGTGGTATTATTGGGCAGTCCTCAAAAACCCTCCGTTGGCCTGCCAACAAGGCAGAGGCTTGTCCCATTTTGCGGTATCATCCAAAACTTCCTGTTGGCTTTGATTTCTTAATCACAGCTTGACAGCTTTTGAGGAGCTGAAAGTAATGGGATTTGGGAAGAGAAAAATAAAATGCAACACATAGAAATTATCTCTTTGATAAGTTATTAAGAGTTCATAGGCCAGGTGCAATGGCTCACACCTATAATCCCAGCACTTGGGAGGCCAAGGCGGGTGGATCATCTGAGGTCCAGAGTTTGAGGCCAGCCTAGCTAACATAGTGAAACCCTGTCTCTGCTAAAAATACAAAAGTAGCTGAGTGTGATAGTGGGCGCTTGTAATCCCAGCTACGTGGAAGGCTGAGAGAGGAGAATCATTTGAACCCAGGATGCGAAGGTTGCAGTGAGCTAGGATCGCACCACTGCACTCCAGCCTGGGCAACAGAATGACACTCCGTCTTAAACCAAAAAAAAGGAAGGAGAGAAGAGATCCTAGAGCACAGTGAAATGTAGTCAGTAGGAATGGAAATGAAGATGATGTGGGTAGCATTTCCCAAAGAGCTAATCTGTCTTAATGTTTATTTAATAAACTTACTTTGTGAGACCGGGTCTTACTCTGTTGCCCAGGCTGGAGTGTGGTGGTGCCATCATGGCTCACTGCAGCCTCAACCTCCTGAGCCAAAGCAGTCCTCCCTCCTCAACCTCCCAAGTAGTTAAGACCACAGGTATGTACCACCACACCTGGCTAATTATTTTATTTTTGTAGAGACAGGGTCTCCCTCTGTTGCCCAGGCTGGTCTTTAACTCCTGGGTTCAAGCAATTCTCCTTTCTCAGCCCTGCAAAGTGCTGGGATTTCAGGCATGACTAGACTTTTTTTTTTTTTTTTTTTGAGCAGTTTTAGGTTCACAGAAAATTGAGCAGATAGTATAGAGAGTCCCCTCCCCCTATTATTAATATCTTCATTACTATCATACATGTGTTAAAATTGATCAATCAATATTCATATGTTGTTATTAACTCAGGCCAGGAGTTTACATTAGGATTCATTCTTTGCATTATAAAGTTCTGTGGGTTTTGACATAGGAATAATGTCAGCTATTCACCATTACAGAATCATACCTAATAGTTTCACTGCCCTCAATATCCCCTGTGCTCTACCTGTTCAACACCACCCCCCGCAACCTTCCCCTGACACCTGGCAACAACAAATCTTTTTATAGTTTTATCTTGTTAAAAGTTTCATATAGTTGGACTCATACAATATGTAGCTCTTTTTGATTAGCTTTTTTCACTAAACAATATTCATTTAAAGTTCCTCTGTATCTTTTTTTGGCTTAATAGCTCATTTCTTTTTATCATTGACTAATGTTTCATTGTATGGATGTACCAGTTTGTTTATTCCTTTACCTTCCAAAGAACATTTTGGTTGCTTCTAGTTTTGGGCAATTACGAATAAAGATGCTATAAACCTGTATCCAAAATAAATGAATCTTAAAACCCAACAATAAGAAAACAAACAAGCCAAATTAAAGGTGGATTAAAGGTCTGAACAGATACTTTTCCAAAGAAGATATACAGATGGCAAATGAGCATATGAAAAGATTTTAAACATCATATTTCACTTGGCAATTATGAATAAAAGATAGAATATATCTCCTCATTTATTTTTCTTCTTTAGCTTCTTAATGCAATAGATTACATAAAATGATTTTCAAACACCAAATCAGTTCTTGAATGCCTGGAGTAAATCCCACTTGGTTGTAGTGTATAATTATTTTTATGCATTGTTGGATTCTATTTGCTGATAATTTGTTAAAGACTTTACATCTGTGTTTATGAGAGATATCGACTTGTAGTTTTCCTTTCTTGTAATGTCTTTATCTTGATTGGGTATTCAAGTGATATTGGCCTCATAGAATGAGTTAGGAAGTATTCTTCCTGGTTCTGTTTTCTGGAAGAGATTGTAGGGAGCAGGCATCATTTCTTCCTTAAATGTTTGATAGAATTCACCCGTAAACCCATCTGGGCCTGGTGCTTTCTGTTTTAGAGGGTTATTAACTATCAATTCAAATTCTTTAATAAATCAGGGCCCAGATCATCTTCCTTGTATGAGTTTGGGTAGATCGTATCTTTCAAGAAATTGGTCCATTTTATCTAAGTTATCAAATTTGTGGACAGAGAGCTTTTTATAATATTCCTTTATATAACATTAAATATAATATATAAAATAAGATAAATTATAGATATAAATATTTATATAAAATATGTTTTATGTAATATATATCTATCCATGAGATCAGCTGCAGTGGCCTCTCTTTCATGTCTGATATCAATAATTTGTGCCTTCTTTCTTTTGTTCTTGGTTAGGTGCTAGAGGTTTGTCAGTTCTATTGATCTTTCCAAAGAACCAACTTTTGTTTTCTTTGATTCTCTCTATTGTTTTCAATTTCATCCATTTCTGATCTAGTTTTTATTTCAGTGCTTGAGTCTGTGTTAGGCTTACATTGCTCTTTTTCCTCTAGTCTCCGAAGGTAAAAGTTTGAGTATTGATTTCAGATCTTTCTTCTTATGTATGCATTCAAGGCTACAAATTTCCCTGTAAGCACTGCTTCCACTGCTTCCCACATATTTGAAGTTGTATTTTCATTTTCATTTAGTTAAGATAATTTTTAATGTCTCCTGAGAGTTCTTCCTTCACCTTGTGTTATTTAGAAGTGTGTTGTATAATCTTCAAGCATTTTGGGATTTTCCACCTGTCTTTCTGTTACTGATTTCAAGCTTGCTTCCACTGTGGTCTGAGAGCATACTCTACATGATTTCTATTCTTTTAAACTCACTGAGGTGTGTTTTATGGCTCAGCACATGGTACAGCTTTGTGCATGTTCCCTGTCAGCTCGAGAAGAATGTGCATCTCCTTGCTGTTGGGCTGACTGTTCTACAAACATCAATTAGTCTTTTTGGTTGATGGCGTTGTTTCGTTTAACCATGTCTTTACTAATTTTCTGCCTTCTGGCTCTGCTAATTACTGCCAGGGTTGTGGAAGTTTCAGCTGTCATATTGGGCTTATCTATTTTTCTTGGCAGTTCTATCAATTTTTGCCTTGCGTATTTTGGCACTCTGTTGTTAGGTGCATACATATTAAGAATTGTTACATCTTCTTGGAGAATTGCCCCTTTACCATTACATAATGGCGTGCTCTCTCTCTCTCTCTCTCTCTCTCTCTCTCTCTCTCTCTCTCTTTTGCTCTTGTCACCCAGGCTGGTATGCAATGGTGTGATCTTGGCTCACTGTAACCTCCACCTCCTGGGTTCAAGTAATTCTCCTTCCTCAGCCTCCCAAGTAGCTGGGATTACAAGTGTGCACCACCACACCCAGCTAATTTTTGTATTTTTAGTAGAGACAGGGTTTCACTGTATTGGCCAGGCTAGTCTCGAACTCCTGACCTCAGGCAATCCATCCACCTCGGCCTCCCAAGGTGCTGGGATTGCAGGCGTGAGCCACCACAGCCAGCCTAACGCTTCTCTTTATCCCGTTTCTTTGGTTGTTGTTCTGAAATCTGTCTTGGCCACCGTTAGTATGGCTACTCCAGCTTTCTTCTGTGTTTCCATAGTTTCGGTGGCAAAGTGTTTGGTGGAAACTTGGAAAGTGGATAATAGCACAGACATTTGAATCAGGCAAACCTGTGTACAAGCCAGGTGACTTGTCAGGCTTGGTAACTTTGGGTAAATTCATTCTGTGCCTCAGTTTCCTTATCTACCAAATGGGAAATTATCTCTAGATTGTTGTGAAGATGAAATAGGACAATGCAAGGAAGCACTTAGCAATTTCCTAGCATGTAATGTGTAAGTAATATGTTTTACTGTTACCCTAGTATACTTAGTAATATAATGTGTAAGTAATATGTAATGTGTAAGTAATATGTTTTACTGTTACCCTAGTATACTTAGTAATATAATGTGTAAGTAATATGTTTTATTGTTACCCTAGGATACTTAGTAATATATTATTAATACAAGTTCTTGGTTGTTATTATATTATGGAACTTTAGATGTCTAAGAGCAAATACTTTCATATAAAAGCTGGACAGGGCACTCTAAGAAGATAAACTTAGAAAATAATTGCCAAATGTCAAGCTGGCGTGGATGTGTGGTTGACAGTGCCATGAAGACCATCGTGCCCTGCTGCTCACAGTCAGAACGTTTCCCTTCGTCTCTCCAGGGCCCTGCGGCCAGGGGAATGTGCAGTCACCTCCTTTGTGCTGAGCTTCGCTCAGTCCTCTTATTAAAGTGAAATTACAGAGGAGCTTCTGTCCCCTGCCATCAGTTCACAGACACACTGGCTGGGGCCCCTTTCCTTTGGGGAAACATCACATCAAGCCCCCTTTTCAAAAGTAGGTCATCTGTGGTTAGGCAAATCCTGAGTAGCTTTTAAGAAGCAATAGAAATAACAAATCGCATGGGAAATGTTCATTGTACATCAGGGTATTTATAAGATACATATGTAGAGTGTGATTATAATGTTATATATGTAGAGTGTGATGAATTTTGTTTAAAAAGTTTTAAAGAATGTAAACATAGGGAAAAAAAAAAAAAAAAAAAAAACATAGAAAGGGCCGGGCATGGTGGCTTATGCCTGTAATCCCAGCGCTTTGGGAGGCTGAGGTGGGCAGATCACAAGGTCAGGCGTTCGCGACTGGCCTGACCAACATGGTGAAATCCTGTCTCTACTAAAAATATAAAAATTAGCTGGGTGTGGTGGCTCACACCTGTATTCTCAGCTACTCGGGAGGCTGAGGTAGGAGAATCGCCTGAACCCTGGAGGCAGAGGTTGCATTGAGCCAAGATCGTGCTGCTGCACTCCAACCTGGGTGACAGAGTGAGACTCCATCTAAAAAAAAAAAGAAAAAAAACCTGGAAGGATGTGAACCTCAGTGTTAACCATGACTGCTGTTGGTGGGGGTGAGATTGTGGGATTATAAGTAACGGTAGCGTCTTCTTTAGTGCTTTTCTCTATTTCTTGCTTGGGCCATTTCCGCCTCCTGTCCTGGGACTGAGTGCCACCATAAGTACCCATACAGAGTCAGGGAAATAGAAAATGGCCAATTCCTTGACCATTTTGGTTTTTGTGAAATAAAAAAAGAAAAAGAAAAAAAAAAAAAGAAATGGCCAATTCCCTGGCCCCACATTTTGCCCAATAAGACTCTCCCAAGATCCCTTTGGCTTTGTGTAGCCTGATTTCCCCACCCAACAATTTGGGTACCTGTCCCCAGGTCTGGTGTCACACACAGCACATATCCCAGCTCCTTCACACACTGGCTGTGTGGCCTTGGGCAAGTCACTTAACCTCTCTGATCATCAGCGTTCACCTTTTAAGATGAGGATTGTCGTGATGGTCCTGCGCAGCAACACAGGTAAATCACTGAGCTCGAAACATCAGGGCCCGTGCCGTTTTTGCTGCCACGGCTGCGACTGTCCTCCTCCTCCCTTGCAGTCTCCTGACATCGACAACCACCACGCGCTCATCGAATATAACGAAGCGGAGTGCAGCTTTGTTCTCCAGGACTTCAATTCCCGCAGCGGCACGTTTGTCAACGAGTGCCACATTCAGAACGTGGCTGTGAAGCTCATCCCTGGGGACATCCTGAGATTTGGGTCTGCGGGGCTGACCTATGAACTGGTCATCGAAAACCCACCCCTGGTGAGTGCAGGCCACTGGGGGACGGAGGGGCCGTGTCGCCGTCGTGCAGCCAGCTGCAGGGTGGCGCTCATCCACAGCGGTGCCACTGTGATCGCACACCGCACGCACGTGGCAGCTGCAGTCAGCCCTGTGGAGCTCTGAGTCATTCCGGCGGGTCCCGGGGAGGAGAGAATCTTAGCACCCTCTTCTGGCCATTTCTTGGAGTTGCGTCTTGGCTCACGTAGAGCCAGAGCTTTCCAAAAACGTGCAGCTTCCGGAGAGGAGGTGGAAAACCAGGTGCGCTTTTGACCATGCAGAGATTGGCCAGGCTCGGTGGCTCTCCCTGCACTTTGGGAGCCCGAGGCGGGGGGAATCACCGGAGGTCGGGAGTTTGAGACCAGCCTGACCACCATGGAGAAACCCGAGCTCTGCTAAAAATACAAAATTAGCTGGATGTGATAGCACATGCCTGTAATCCCAGCTACTCGGGAGGCTGAGGTAGGAGAATCGCTTGATGGTGGAGGTTGCACTGAGCCAAACTCCCTCTTTAAAAAAAAAAAAAAAGAAAGAAAATGCAGAGATGGATGTTCGTTTTTAGGCAGATCAGCCCTCTGCTCCTTCCTGATTCTGTGACCTGGGCCAGGGTTCTTCATGTGCCTGGGTCTCTGCCTTCTCAACAGCACGTGGCATGGAGAGAATGTCTGTAGAGCCTGAAAGTCAGTGTCCAAGTAGACGCTCAGCACATAAGCGCCTGAAAAGCCAAGTCTGTGAAATCCGAGCCAGTGTTTCCCCTAAACCTGTTTGATTATAAGAATTTGAGGGGGACTGTTCAGTAAAATGACAACTTCCCGGGGCCCCTCCATGGCTGATTCTAATTTTGTGACTTGCCAGTCGGGGAGGAGGGGAACACACGATACCTGTATTTCTTTTTCTTAATACAAAGATATTTATGGAAGTATTATTTGGAGTGGCATAACATTTGAAACCTAAATGCCTGTCAAAAGGGGCATTGCTTAATAAAGTAATAGGGGTTCATTCTTATTTGGATAACTCTGCTGCTTTGTTAAATGCAGCTTTATTGAGGTGTGGTTGACACACAGTAAAACTGCACGTGCCTAAAGCACCTCATCTGCTAGGTTCGGGCACGTGGATGTACCCGTGAAACCATGGCCACAACCGAAGCAGTGAGTGCACCCGTCACACTACAGCGTTCCTCCTGAACCTAGCATTTGCTTCCTCGCGTTGAACAGCTTTACAGAAGTACAATTTATCCAACACAAACCCTGCCCATTTTAAGCGCACAGTTCAACACAGAGGGGTGCAGCCATCAACACAATCAGCTTTCAGAACGTTTGCATCACCACATCCTAGAAAGAACCCTCCAAGATACTTGACTTTTTGTGTTGGTTTTTGCAATATTTTTTTTTTGAGACAGTCTTGCACTGTTGCCCTGGCTGGAGTGCAGTGTTGCAATCTCAGCTCACTGCAACCTCTGCCTCCCAGGTTCAAGTGATTCTCCTGCCTCAGCCTTCCGAATAGCTGGGATTATAGCTGCCTGCCATCACATCTGGCTAATTTTGTTGTTGTTGTTGTTGTTGTTGTTGTTGTTGTTGTTGTTGTCGTCGTCGTCGTCATATTTTTAGTAGAGATAGGATTTCACCATGTTGGCCAGGCTGGTCTCGAACTCCTGACCTCAAGTGATCTGCCCATCTCAGCCTCCCAAAGTGCTGGGATTACAGGCACGAGCCACCATGCCTGGCTGGCTTGTTTAATTTTTTTGTGTTTTACATCGTGGAAAAATACACATAACATGAAATTGACCATATTCACCATTTCTAAGTTTCAGTTTGGTGTTGAGTACATTCACATCGATCCACAGAACTCTTCTCATGTTGCAAAATTGAAACTCTGTCCCTATTAAACATTAATGCACTGTCTCCCTGTTGCCCCCTCACCCCAGCCTCTAGCGACCACCATTGTACTTTCTGTCTCAGTGAATCTGACTGCTCTGGGTACCTTGTATCAGTGAAATCATACAACATCTGTCCTTGTGTGTCTGGCTGATTTCACTGAGCACCTCGTCATCAAGGTTGATCCATGTGTAGCATGCATCAGACTGTCCTTCCTCTGAAAGCTGAAGAATACTCCCTTGTATAATAGACCACATTTTGCTTACCCGTTCTTCCACAGACACGTGGGCTGCTTCCACCTTTTGGCTATTGCAAATGATGCATCTGTGAACCTAAGCGCACCAATGTGGGGAGGGGTATTTTGTTTTAATCACCTAAGTGTGTCAGTTGGCGGTAGAGACGTCCAGGCTTGACTACTGAAGGAGCAAGAGCATGTATTATAAACAGTTCTGTTGTGTGTATAAGTTTGTATTTTGCCGATGAATGAGATCAGTAGCGTTACTAGAATGGAATTATGACGAGGAGCAGGAGGGACACTGTGCTAAGGGATTGACCGGCTTTTACTTATTTAATCTAACAGCCTGTGGCATGGGCTCTCTCAGGAACCCCATTTTACAGACAAGGAAACTGAAACTCAGAGAAGTTAAGTAATTTGCCCAGGATCACACAGCTAGTCGCTGTGAGTTAAACTCTGTCTCCACTTGCAAGTAACAACTGGGAGAAAGCCAGTGAGTCTGCAGCTGGCCCCGGCAGTATCATCAACGGGCTTTCAAAGACCACAAAGCACACTCTCACAGTCACTGGGCCGTACATGAATTTGTGAAAATCTTATTTCTGCATGCAGTTGCCTCCTGCTTTATCGGCAAAGGGACTGTGGCTGTGAGACAGATGCCCCCCTAGCCCATGCCCAGGACACCCCACAGTAGCCTGGGGGAGCAAGCTGAGCTTCTATCCCTCCCGGGTTTTCCTCATGAGACCCCCCGCCTCCACCACTGGCCTCACAAAACTGCTCTTGGCCCTGTCTCCGAGCGTTCTTAGATCGAGAGATGTTCGTGCGGGTTTCCTTTGAGCTCTTATTGACGAAGGGTCCTTTGCAGGCCTGAGTGAGGGCAGCCACGTGGACTGAGTTACCCCTTCCTATGGCTTCCCTGTCCACGTGCCTGATGACCTCAACCTCGGGCATAAAAAAGAAAAATGGAGGTAGTGAAGAACGTCTCTCATCAAATCTCATTTTGGGGTCTAGTTTTTCTTAGAAATGTGTAGCTGTCTTGATTCCTGTATGCTCCTGTCTCCGATTGATTCTTTAAGTCCCTGGAGAGGGCACTGTGTCTCCCCCACAGTAGCGTTTTCAAGGAATGTTTCGTTTTGGAGAAGGATCGTCCTAATATCGCAAGGTTTAGCTGTTCTTTTCCCAAAAAAGAGTTCCCAAATGGAAAAATGTATTTCAGGCTTTGTGGCGGCCATAACCAATAGAGAGGGACGTGACAACCATTTCAACAGGGAACAGGGGTTGGAGGCAGAAGTTAGAGACCCAGACGTGTTTGTAGACATCGCAGTGGCTAGCGTGGGTGTCCTGAAGTTCAAGTGAGCCTGCCCCACCCAGTCCCGGCCCTGCTCTTGACCAGCTGTGGGATCATGCACAAGTTGCTTCACCTCTCAGAGCCTCAGTTCCCGTTTCTGTAAAATAGGAATCCTAACAGTTCCTCCCCTGTGGGGTTACCGTAATATTAAATGGGTCATTGTTTTGTAAGTTGCTTAGCCCGGCATCTGGTGCCTATAATGGCAGCGAGATAACTCAGCTTTCGAACCAAGCACAAGAGCATGCTAGCAGCCACCTGCCTCCACTGGGAGCCTCCCCATGGACGTGAAACCTCCCAACACCTCCCAGCTACCAAGCGGATGCCTTTGCGAATAACTCACCCACGGAATGACATACAAGATAGAAAAACAGAAAGAAACTCTTGGTTGACAGAGTACGTTGGCACGCATGCTATGCTCAGGAGTACATGTTCTGTATCATAGCTTTTTTGCCAAAGTATAACCTAGGGGCTTGGCACAGTGGCTCACACCTGTAATCCCAACACTTTGGGAGGCCGGAACGTGAGGATTACTTGAGGCCAGGAGTTCAAGACCAGCCTGGCCGACATGGTAAAACCCCATCTCTACCAAAAATACAAAAATTTAGCCAGGCATGGTGGCATATATCTATAATCCCAGCTACCCAAGGGGCTGAGGCAGGAGGATTGCTTGAACCCGGGAGGCAGAGGTTGCAATGAGCCGAGATCGCACCCCGCACTCCAGCCTAGACAACAGAGTGAGACTGTCTCCAAAAGAAAAAGCGGCCTCGGGCCACTACATTGCACAACTCGAGTCACCATTCACAGTAGAGTCCACAAAGATGACAGCCCGTGGAGTTGTGCGAGGCCTAACCTTCAGGGCCACTTGCGGTGACCCAGAGCCACTGTTGAGCAGTAACATGGAGTCTCTGCCTCAGTATCAGGTGTGAGAAACTCAAGTCACAAAGGCAGATGTGCCTGCCCTGCTGTGCCTGCCATTATGATGTTTGCATGTTGGTGTGTTTCGTGCTTTATGAGTTCCAGGAAAGGCGCTGTGAGTGAGGGTTGTCCTATGGACAGTGGTGCTGTTCTTAGAAAGCAGCGGGGTCAGGAAACTTACATCGGCCTGTTCTGCCCTGCTCCCATTCCAGCCAGAGCTTCCCACGTGGCTTCCGGATGCAGGCCTTTTTCCTGTTGCGACCTTGTGACTCCTGCCTAACCTAAAGAGTGCCCACATGCCCGGCTACTCGCTGCTTTCATGGGGAAGCTCTTCGGGGGTGCAGTGAACGTCACAAAGGCTCTGGAGCACGATAGACTCAAGTTCAGACTCCAACTGCAACATAGCCTTTCTGAGCCTCAGTTTCCAACTTTGGCTGGACAGGAACACTTTAATCACAGGCTCCCTTTCCCCATTCGAATTTGTATACAGGCCTTCGGGACCATCCCATCATTTATAAACGGATGCCCAGAGAGGTTCTGCAACTTTCCCACGATCGCCTATCAGTTACGGCCAGAACCAGGATTAAGCCTCCTGAGTCCCAGGCCGGGAGTCTTTCCCAACAGCCCAGAGCACCTCGATAACCAGAGAGCTCAGGCCCCAACTTCCTCACTGCAGTCCTGCCAGCCCACCACTTCACAGGCTCCTGGGGGACGACACATCATGTGGTGACAATGAAAGCCACCGACGACAGAAGGAAGTGCAGTTTCAGTTACGGGCTTCCTCATTTGCCTCCACGAACTTTTCTCCAGGGATGTTGCTGAAATTCCTGGACAAACTCAGTTACCCCCTTTCAGTTTCTTTTTTGATGCAGATGATAATATCTGGTGGCTAATGTTTAATGAGCATTTATTATATGTACCAGGAAGTGTCCTAAGTAGTTAACATATGTGATCTCATTCAGTTGCCACAAAGAAGTATCTGTTGTCATCTCCATTTTACAGGTGAGGCACAAAAAGCAACACACTTTTCAGGGTTGATGGTAGGAAGCAGAAGAGGTAGCTGAACCAATTCTGTTTAATTCTGAATCCCATGATCTTAACCAGAGGTCAGCAGACCACATCCCATGGGCCAAATAGAGACCATCTCATGTTTTTATGAATAAAGTTTTATTGTAACACCTCCATGCCCAATCATTTTGGTGTTGCCAGTGTTTGCTTTCCTGGTCCGATGGCAGAGCTGAGTAGACAGAGATCATATGACACACAAAGCCAGACATACTTACTGTCTGGCTCTCTAAGCAAAAGCTTACTAACCTCCACTCATAACACTATGCGGTACTGCCTCTTTCATTTACCCAGTTTCCGAAAGGACTGAAAAGGACGATGGGAAATTAGGGGGATAGGAGAAAAAAACGAACGCCCCTGCTGTCTGCTGGGAACCACGCTGCTCCATAGCTGACTTAGTTAACTGAGGAATACGAAAAAGGAAAAACAGGCTTTCAACAGTCTCCATTACCTTTTTTTTTTTTTTTTGAGATGGAGTCTCACTCTGTCGCCCAGGCTGGAGTGCAGTGGCACGACCTCGTCTTGCAGCAACCTCCGCCTCCTGGGTTCAAGCGATTCTCCTGCCTCAGCCTCCTGAGTAGCTGGGATTACAGGCGCGCACCACCACGCCTGGCTAATTTTTGTATTTTTAGTAGAAATGGGGTTTCACCATGTTGGCCAGGCTAGTCTCAAACTCCTGACCTCAGGTGATCCGCCCACCTCGGCCTCCCAAAGTGCCAGGATTACCAGATCACATATGTTAACTACTTAGGACTACTTCTTTAAAACAGAACTTGGAGATACGTGGTTTTAAATCTACACATACAAGTATATGCATTTGCATCTGTAGTAATAATATAATCATATTGACACGTCTGATAAATATGCTTGACACTGATATATAATATACACAATAGATGAATGTTTATAAATTTTCCCCGTCTCTTCAACTGGAAGTTTTCTTTTAAAACTTTGGAATGTTTTCCCTGGTATAACTTTTGAAACAGAAATTTGAGGTACATAGTCTGGAACCTGCTGTAGTTAGAGAATTGCGTATTTGTTCCAGATTTCTCTACCTAATGTTTCACTACCTGTGGTTTGTTCCTTGGTCTTAAATCACTTCTTCTCTGGGGTCACTGCTTTACTTTTACAAGCTGAAAGGTCAGTTTGGTACATGATTATAGCCTGGCGGGTTTTACTCAAGCAAGTCAGAACCTGTATAACACCTTTCATTCTGAGTACCTAGTGATGTTTGTGCTCAAGTGTCAATAGGCATATTGCCCAGGAAATTTTACTGTTTGCAAGTGTCGGAAACCCAATTTAAACTAGCCTAAGCAAAGAAAGAAAGAGAAGAATAGGTAGTTGAAGTTCTTGTTCATGTAACTGAAGAGGCCAGAAGTACCAGCTTCAGGCCTGGCTGGATCCAGGTGCTCAAGGGATGCTCAGGAATCTGTCTCTTTCATCTTTGTGAGCTTCACAGTCTCAAGCAGATGCTTTCCTCACCTATAGTGAGGTAGCCACTGGCAACCCTAGCACCTTCCAAACTCAGCAGCTCTGGGAAAAGAGCAAGCTTCTTCATTGGCTTGGCTTTGGATCGCATGCCTATCCCTGAACCAATCACTGAGGCCAGAGACATGGAACACTCTGACTGGCCAGGGCTGGGGCACACTCCCTCCCCTGGAGTGGAGGGGATGAGCTTCACCAGAATTAATGGGCTCAGAATTGTAGGAGGGAGGAGTGTCTCCCCCAAACCCATGCAGAAGATAGGGGGGGAAAAAAAGCCCGTGATAAGAAAGCATTCATCCTGCCTAAGCTGAGCCTCCGTAATAAGGTTCGGGGCTGGGAGTTTGGGGAAAGAAAATGATGAATAATCCACCCTTTATCAGGAAACATACAGAGTTGGGGGTTTAGTCATCCATCCCAGGGAAGGAGGCATTTCCCATCTTCATGAAACCTTTAAATGAGATCTTTAAGTACTCCTCGTTCTTTTTTTTTTTTTTTTTTTTTAAGAGGGAGTCTTGCTCTGTCACCAGACTGGAGAGCAATGGTGCAATCTTGGCTCGCTGCAACCTCCGCCTCCTGGGTTCAAGTGATTCTCATGCCTCAGCCTCCCAAGTAGCTGGAATTACAGGCATGCACCACCATAGCTTGCTAATTTTTGTATTTTTAGTAGAAATGGGGTTTCACCATGTTGGCCAGGGTGGTCTCCATCTCCTGACCTTGTGGTCTGCCTGCCTTGTCCTCCCAAAGTGCTGGGATTACAGGCGTGAGCCACCGCACCCAGCCTAAGTACTCCACATTCTTGAGAAGGAGGTGGCTTTGCCTGTAACCAGGCCTCATAAACTGGGGATTGAGCAAAAAACCAGAGAGCACGGCCCACTTCAGAAGCAATGTCTCAGTAGCCACGCTTTGTCATCTCCCAGCCCGATCGTGTAGTATTTTCCTCTACGCTGTGCTTTTACAGCTCCTGGACGGGGAGAGGGAGGGGCGGGCTGCTGATGTGATGAAAAATCCCGAGACCAGGTTTTTTATATCAAAGGAAATTTTCCAAAGCCGGTGAAATGGAGGGCAGGGGGCAGCAGACAGCCTCAGGCACAATGTCCTCGGCAAAAACACGGACGGACTCCCGATGCTTGCTTCGTCCTCAGATGTCTAGAGCGCGCAGACAGCATAGGGGACTGCAGGGAGGAGCACAGGCGGAAGCCTCAGCATCCTGGTGAAACAGAACACGGACCCGGCCCAAAGCCCGGGGACCAAACATGGCTGCGTCCTGCAGGTCACACTCTTCCCAAACCGCAGGCACGTCGCCACCGTTCCTAAGTTAGTTGATTGTGCATTTGTTCATTCAGTCACTCAGCCTGGCAAGACTGAGCTCAAGCAGGCCGAGTCTAGGGCTACAAAAGGCTGTTGGCAAACATCTGACTGTTTTCTCTTTCGATTCCCTGTCCCATTTCGTGGACGGAGCAGGCAATGAACCAGAACTTAAAGGAAAAGGAAAACGAAGCTAGAAGGATTTCACAGATAGAAAGTAAGGTGGGCCAGAATGCACGTGGGTGTCCCTTCACCCACCTGGCCAAAATGCAGATGAACGGCCTTTTTGCATAGCTCAAAGGGACCTAAGTCTTTCAGCTCTAAAACTTAGAAGTGGTATATAACTTGGCTGTTCAGTGTTCTAAAATGTATAATCTGGAATGGAAAATCCAAGACATAAATGACCCTGTTTCTTGGGGACTTAGAATTATTGCCCAATTTTGAATCCTGGCAACTCCCCAGGAGCTGTTGAGATGGAGAAGGCTGTCTGCCCGGGCCCCACATGGCACGCTCTGCTGCCTCGGGGCTCCTGTGTCTGCGTTTTAGGGTCTGGAAGTCAGTTGCTGCTCTCTGCTGGGATCTGTGTGCCCCTTCCCCGCTTCCTTCTCGCCCCTTCCTGTTTTTATAATTGTGTAGTTGTTAGTGTGAAATTGAGTAAGATCAGAGGAAGTGGAGGCTGAAAGTAGACCCAGAGGGCCACCTGTATGAATAAGCGATACTAGTCATTCCATGTGGATTTTGCACTTTTTTTCTGGTAACGCAAAAGTCTCCTAAAAAAAAAAAAAAAAAAAAAAAAAAAAAAAAAAAAAAAAAGTTTTTTGTTTGTTTTAATTAAATAATCTGGCCAGGTATGGTGGCTCACACCTGTAATTCCAGCACTTTGGGAGACCAAGGTGGGTGGATCACTTCAGTTCAGGCCAGGAGTTCGACACCAGCCTGACCAACATGGCGAAACCCCATCTCTACTAAAAATACAAAAAATCAGCCAGGCGTGGTGGCGCCTGCCTATAATCCCAGCTACTCAGCAGGCTAAGTCACAAGAATTGCTTGAATCCAGGAGACGGAGGTAGCAGTAAGCTGAAATCACACCACTGCACTCCAGCCTGGGTGACAGAGCAAGACGCTGTCTCAAAAAAAAAAAAAAAAAAAAAAAAAACATTGAATCACCTTTTTATTTTGGAATAATGTTAGATTCACAGAAAAGCTGTGATGATTGTACAGAGAGTGCTGGTCTACCCCTCCCAGTTTCCTCATGGTTAACATCTGACATGACCATAGTACAGTTTTCAAAACAAACAAACAAAAAATCAACATCAGTACATTATTGTTAATATCAGCTAAACTTCAGGACCCATGACGCATTCCAGGACATGACATTCATTTGATTATCGTATCTCCTGGTCTGTGATAATTTCCGTCTTTCCTTGATTTCCGTGGCCTTCACAGTCCTGAGAATACTGGCCAGGTATCCCAGAAAGCATTCCCCAGTCTGGATTCATCTGACGTTTTCCTTTGGTTAGAGTGGGGTCACAGCTTTCGGAAAGCCTGCCTCGAAGGTAGAGTGTCCCTATCGTCTCATCGTTTCAGGGGCACTGATAGCCACCTGCATCCCAGTGATGTTAGCTTCATCCAGTGGTTGAGGGGACGTTGGCCAGGTCTCTCCACAGTAAAGTTACTGCTTCCTTGTCTATCAATCTGTTCTTTGGAAGAAAGTCACTAAGCTTAGCCAACCCTCAAAGGAGAGGGGAGTGGGGGCAGTGATTAAGATTCGGCTGCACCTCCTGGATGGGGATTACCTACGTGGGTTACACTCTTCCGTAAAGAAGTGCCCCTTCTCCCCCATTTAGTTCTTTACTCATTCATGTATTCCTACCAGTATGGATAGATACTGGTGGAAATACATGAAATAAATACTCCTGGATATTTATTTGGTTCTCTAGGCTATAATCCACCATGATGTCATTTATTTTGCAGTTCACATTAATCTGGAACCTTGGCCACTGGGAGCTCTTTCGGATTGGCTGTTCATCCCGCTAACAGAGCCCTCCCCGTCTGTTTCTGATCACTTACTCACTTTCTGCTGTTACCAGGTGCCCTGGGCTCATCATGTATTTTCCCTGCCCCAGCCCCAGAATCAGCCAAAGACTTTTGGACTTTGGCTCTGTTTGCCAACTGTTTAGTTGGGTAAGTGGGCGCCTAGAGTGTATGCCAGGCCCTTCACTGGGCACTGGGCCCTGCCAGTGCTATGCTGGTGAATGTCTGAAAAAGTCAAGTATGCAGGTGTAGTATAAAGCTTACCGACACAAAGAAAGTGTAGCACATTCTTTACAAATAATAATAAAATATACAAGACTATTGCAAATTCATCGTAAATTCCATAAACATAGATTCTCACAGAGGGTTTCTATTGATTTTTGCCAAACTCTTGTATCCCTGGCCAACTTATGGTAGCAACTGATGAATGAGTAAGTTTCCAACCTGACTATTAGGGGATATATTTGTTTACCTTTATGAGTAAGATGAAAGTGAAATGAGAAAGATTTGTGTTGGAAACTCACATGTTCATCAGTGACATGAGCAACTTCTTTGCTGTCAGATAATAGTTTCTGAATACCAGGAGAAACTATTGGATAATAGCTTTTTAATATCAGAAGAAAATTTCTTCCATGTCTTTTGTGCTATTCATAATGTGATGGCTACTGACACAAAACATTTTAAAATTTCATCTGTATTAATATTTTATCCAGCACCTTCTTAAAAATAGACAAGCAACAAAACAAAAAAATCAATCCCTGATTTATAGCATTTCCTGATTTCTGTGGTATAAATACAACTATTAGTGTAAAATAGGCAAGCCCCCCAAACTGGGGCTTAGCCAGAGCGGGTTCTTGGCTTCATCCAGGAAGGAATTCAAGGGCAAACCAGGGGTGTTGGACAGCACCTTCTACGGAAGCAGCAGTGCAGCAGTAGGGGGCCTGCTCCTGGCACAGTAGGGCTGCCCCATGGGCAATGTGCCCAGAGTAGCGGCTCAAAGACAATTCTGCAGTCATATTCATATCCACATTTAATTACACAGAAACGAAGGAGTAGTTTATGCAGAAATTTCCAGGAAAAGGGTATTATCTTCCAGGTAGTTGGGTCATTGCCATGGAAAGGGGTGGTACCTTTTGGGTGTTGCCATGGCAATGCTAAACTGACAGGGCACACTGGTGGGCGTGTCTCTGCTGCCCTGTTTTTGCTGGTCCTCAATTTGGTCTGGTGTCTGAGCCAAACCGCCAGAGTTGAATCCCGCCCCCTACCTCACCATCATGGCCAGTTTCAAGCTTCACTAACACAGAGCCACAGAGGGCCGTGTAGCAGCACGTCACTCTGCAGCACTGCCAACAGACACAGTGGGAAAAATCACCTTAAAAGCATAGGTTATCGTAAAATATAGTAAAATAATTGGGAGGCTACATTTTAAGTATTTATTGCCGCTGTTTCTGGTATAATTTAATTGTAAGCGTATATAATTTATTTTTAATGGCTATGTTTATCAGCCAGCTCACAGAATTCTGAACACTTACTCATCAGCTCTCAGGGGCAGCGCCAACAGGCCCCAGCTCTCCCCTGGCACAGCAGCGAGCCAGCCACAGCCCTGCCTGGGTGGAGGCTGCAGTTCTCTGAGTGGCATCCAGGGTGTTGCACGTACCCTGTGAATCAAATTTGCATGAGGGAGCTGACAGCACTCCTAGAAAATCCTGTTCACACACAGCCCATGCACCATCTTGGGGTTTTTCACACCATCTATTTCTTATTTTCATTTTTTAACTCAGAAAATCTATTCTTCATGAACCAATCATCTAAAATCCTTTTGCAAGGAAGGAAAGCAAGTGTAAATCATGACTTCAGATGACCCAGAAGCTCTAAGAGCACAGATTTTGGAGTCAGACAGCATCACCACTTCCAGGCTTCAGGACCTTGGGCAAGTCACGGAACCTCACTGAGCTGCTGCTTCTTAATCCACAAAATAGGAGTAAAAATGCCACCCCTACCCCAGAGTTAATATCATAATTAGATGAGGCCACATATACAAAGGGCACAGCACAGCCTAGCACCTAGGGCCTCCTCTCCTTGGTGGTTCAAAGGCAAGTGGTAACAATTGCAGACAGCAGAGAACATGGCAGACTCTTCAGAGGCAAGGTCGTTGTCCACAGCCTCCAGGGCTTCCTGGAAGAATGTATGGGTCCTGCGCAAACTCCCTTGGTGTTTTACGGTACCCTTCTCACCCTGAAGCCTTGACAGTGTCAGAAGCAGATGTCAGTGTGATAACACAGGAAACAAGGAGATCATCTAGAAACAATGGGATTTGGAGTTCTTGAGGACATCAGTGGTTGGGTGTTTGTTCAAGGTGACAGAAATTCAGCTATGGGTATGGTCCAGGTGGTTGGCAACCTGCTGTTTTAGAGACAGTGTGGAAGAAATCAGGCATAGCACATGCTGCCTCAAAAATAAACAAACAAAAGCCCACCAGGGCACATACCATATGGAAATAGGAAGGAAGGGAGGGAGGGAGGGAGGGAAGGAGGGAAGGAGGGGAAAAAAATGAAGGAAGGAAGAGAATGAAAGAACGAAGGCACTAGCAAGTGTTTTTAAACTAATGTTTCTAAACCAGACTTGTTGATAACACCTTGACCGCAGGCTCCGTGCACGTTCTCACGTGAGCTCAGCCAGCAGCCAGTTTTTCAGAATTCTTTTTCTTATGTCTGTTTTTCCCCCTCACTGTTTCGTTGTGGTCGCCAGCAGCCATTTCTGAGAAAACCTTGACCTTGCTTATGATCGAGTAGGCCTGTTAACTAGAGAAGACCGGTGTTAACCTTCCGACTAAGCCACCTTCAGTCAACACACTTTTAAGAAACAAATGAACAAGGCCGGGCGCGGTGGCTCACGCCTGTAATCCCAGCACTTTGGGAGGCCGAGGCAGGCAGATCACCTGAAGTCAGGAGTTGAAGACCAGCCTGGCCAACATGGTGAAATCCCATCTCTACTTAAAAAAAAAAAAAAAAAAAAAAAAAAAATTAGCCGGCTGTGGTGGCGCGTGCCTGTAATACCAGCTACTTGGGAGGCTAAGGCAGGAGAATCACTTGAACTTGGGAGGGAGAAGTTACAGTGAGCCAAGATCATGCCATTGCACTGCAGCCTGGGCAACAAGAGAGAAACTCTGTCTCAAAAACTAAACAGACAAACAAACAAATAAATATTTAAAAACAAACGTCGTAAAACTTCTTTTTTTTTTTAACCAAAAGAGCTGACTGCAGTCTTTGCTGCATTTACACATCGTGCGCTGGCCCCTTTAGAGACCCTCTCATTAGCCCTGTGGGGGCTGCAAATGCCAAAACCAGCTCTAACCATCCTTGCAGTACTGAGCAGTTAGTGCAGGGTGCAACGCGAGCCAGGGCTCAAAACCAGCTTCTCTATTTGTTCATTATGTACAGTATTCAGGAGGTGGACGCAGCCCACATGTCCATGGACAGATGAATGGCTACAAAATGTGGTCTGTCCATACAATGGAATATTATTCAGCCATGAAAAGGAAGGACATTCTGACACATGCTACAACATGGATGAATCCTGAGGGCATTTTGCTACGTGAAATAAATGAGTCACAAAAGGACACATGTTGTATGAATCCAGCTATATGAGGGAAAAGGAGTACCTAAATTCATAGAAATAGAAAGGGAATGGTGGTTACCAGGGGCTCTGAGGAGAGGGGAAGGGAGAGTTATTTCATGAGAATAAATTTTCACTTTTGCAAGATGAAAAAGTTCAGGAGATCTGTTTCACAACAGTTACAATATACTTAAAAATACTGAACTGTACGCCTAAAATGGTTAAGATGGAGAATTTTGTTATGTGTTTTTTTACCATTAAAAAACAAAAACAGGCTGTGTGACAGGGCTTATGTGTGTAATCCTAGCACTTTGGGAGGCTAAGGCAGGAAGATCACTTCAGGCCAGGAGTTTGTGACCAGTCTGTGCAACATGGTGAAATCCCATCTCTACCAAAAAATACAAAAATTAGCTGGGCCTTATGGCCTGCACCTGTAGTCCAAGCAACTTGGAAGGCTGAGGCGGGAGGATCACCTGAGCCCTGAAGGTTAGGCTGCAGTGAGCTGTGATCATGCCACTGCACTCCAGCCTGGATGACAGAATGAGATCTTGTTTCAAAAAAAAAAAAAAAAAAAAAAGGAGAAAAGAAACTCAGCTTCCCTCTCTCAACGTCTGGGCTGCACTCTTTGGTGCTGGCTACATTCGCAAGTCCCCAGGTCTCTGGGGCTAGAGATCCTGGTGTCCAGCCTAGTCTCCTTGGCTCTGATTGGATCCCATGCCCCACCCCTGGCCAATCACTATGGCCAGTGAATGTGGTTTGTTGCTTAGCCACACCCACAACAACGAGCTGAGAGGAGGAGGGAGATTACCCACAGTCTCCAAAAGATGCTGAGGGGTTCTGGCCTGGCCACTGCAGAACTGTTGCCCTTGAGGCACGAGACACAGCCACTCCCCTTAGCACCTGTGCAGTTAGTTGGCATGAGGCACCCTTACCTTAGAGCCCGGCCCACCAAATGTCCCAGTATGCAAGTGGATTTGTCCACCACAACAAGTAATCTCAACATTTGCGTTCTAGAAGGCTGGGGTAAATTGCATTGGAGTTTACCTGCTCTCACCTTCAGCCCAGTCACTCAGTAAATACTTACTAAACCCATAGGAGAAGGTAATGGGAATGAGTGAGGCAAGACAGCCCCGGGGATGGGGAGGAACGGGATGGATGGGGAAGTGAGCCCCGGGCAGAAGCCCAGTGCCTCAGCTTCTGAAACCAAAGAATGGAAGAGAGGGTAGGTGGAGAGGCTGAGATGTTGACAGTGGAGAGAAACGGGAAACTATACGTGAGATAACAGAGTTCTAGAACTCTCCCCAGACCCACTCCTGCATACAGATTTCGGGTGGGCCAGTGTCGTTGTGAATGCCTGGCCGGGTATCTCCAGATGTATTAGTCCGTTCTCACACTGCTATAAGGACATACTGGAAACTTAAATTTATAAAGGAAAGAGGTTTAATTGGCTCACAGTTCCCCAGGGCTGGGGAGGCCTCAGGAAACTTACACTGATGGCAGAAGGGAAGCAAACCATGTGCTTCCTCACATGCCAGCAGCAAGGAGAAGTGCAGAGTGAGGGGATGGGGAAAGCCTCCTAGAAAACCATCGGATCTCTTGAGTCACTCACCATCACAAGAACAGAATGGAGGTCACTACGCCCACGATTCAATTACCTCCCACCAGGTCCCTCCCAGGCCCTCCTAAGGGGATTGTGGGAACTATAGTTCAAGATGAGATTTGGGCGAGAACACAGCCAAACCATGTATCACCAGCAGATCGGAGTCTGGTGCCATTATTTCCCAGAACACTCCTCCCTGACTCCAAGAAAGAGCCTTGTGGGGGAAGGCATGGGATCCCTGAGCAGCTGTAGACAGACTGCAGCTTGGAGATTAGAATCCTGAGTGAGCAGAGGGGCCGCCTCTTGAATAAAACCCAGCTGAAGTTCTAGGAAGTGCTGTCCGCCGGAGCTCTGATTTTGAAAGCATTCTTTCTTGTTCCTCGTTGTGTGTGTCTCAGCTCATATTCTCTCTGGGCTACAGAAGGAGAACCCTGAGCCCTGAGAAAATAGGGATGAGACCCTGCCTAGGAAGCAGACTCTTTGAATTTAGCTCTTACCTGGAAAGTGTTATTTCTGCTGAGAGAATTGGGGGCCGAGGAGGGGGGAGAGAGAGAGAGGGGAGGAAGGGGCTGTCAGATCTTGATCCCAGTTCTCTGTCCACCACTTCCTGCACTGGGTAAATTCCTTAACCTCTCCCAGCCTCACTTCTAACACAGGAATAAGGAGACCCCTCACACAAAGGGTCATGGCGAGGAATCAGTAGCTTGGTGCAGGAAGTGCTAGTGCTCGTCCATGGCGTCATTCAGCCGCCAGGCACCGTGGAGAAAGCACCACTAAAGCATTAATCCGCAGCACAGCCAGGCGTCAGCACGCTCCAGGTTTGCTCGCCCACGGTCAGGTGGATTTTGACGTGCTCTCCACTGAAAGTAGTTGCAACCTCTTCCCCAGGGCCTCTGCCGGAATCAGGTGTACTGGTGTGGAAAAGCAAAGGCGGATTAGACCATCCGCGTCCCTGCAACCCCAGAGCTCTGAACTCTGAGGGATAGACAGACCCACAGTGTGGACAGAAGGAGAAAAGGCTGTGGAGTCCCAGGGAGCTGGGCTGGAATCTCAGTGACTGGCTTGTTCTGTTATTTTGACCAACATTTGAGGACATACTAGGTATGAGCCAAGCATTTATTCTAGGGGCTGTGGATACAGCGGTAAGGAAGATAGATGCAAAGTCCCTAATCCCTTAGAGGGGGCATTCTCTTGGCTCAGAGGCCCAATACCACATCCGTGGTGTTGGGGGTCACTTGGCCTTGCCCAGCCTGTGTCCTCTGAGTGTTGACATCACAGAGTGTTGAGTGTATAAAATGAGTTAACGCAGGTGACTTCCAGCAGGGTGCCTGGGAAAAGGACGCACTCACTAAATGATGGTGTTGATATGCGCCGTGTGGCCCAGGCAAGGACCCCCATCCCAAACTTGAGGATAGTCCAGGAAGGCTTCCTGGAGGAAGTGACTCATTGTTTTTTTGTTTGTTTGGTTTTGAGACAGGGTCTCATTCTGTCGCCCAGGATGGAGTACAGTGGTGCTATCACTGCTCACTGCAGCCTCAACTTCCTGGGCTCAGGTGATCCTCCCACCTCAGCCTCTCGAGTAGCTGGGACTACAGGTGCAGGCCACAAGGCCCAGCTAATTTTTGTATTCTTTGTTGAGGCAGGGTTTTGCCATGTTGCCCAGGCTGGCCTCGAACTCCTGAGCTTAAACTAGCTAACCTCCCACTTTGGCCTCCCAAAGTGTTGGGATTACAGGTATGCACCACCAAACCAAGACCTCAGGCAGCAATTCTGTGGCTGGGACAAAGGAATGGAGACCCTCCCAGGTGGTCATAACCTCCCCTGACCCTTGTTTGCCCCTGCAGGTCTCCTACCCATGGATGAGGGGCCCAGCACCGTGGCCAGGGCCACACCCACCTCGTGCCACACAGCAGCCAAGCCAGGGCCCCCCGCCACATATCCCCTACCACCAGGGCGTCCAGCCAGCGCCAATGCAAAGGAGCTGGTCCCAGGGCTTCCCCAGACCCACCATGGGCCCTCCGGCCTCCCACCAGCGGCCTGTGAGCGCCAGAGAGGAGATGTTCTCCTTCGTGGTGGATGGTGCCCGCAAGCCCCCCATCATCAAGCAAGGTAAGCGTCAGGGCTGCCCTCGGTGGCTTGGGGGTGGATTCACAGGTATGTGGATGGGTCTTGGTTTTCCCTTTTTGATTCTAAAAGTAGAACATGTTCAATTCTAAAAAATAACAAATTCAGGAGAAGCAGAAAGTAGGAAACGCTTAAAAATCAGCCGTAATCCTTATCCCCAGGGTCTCCCTGTTGACTCTCGGGTCCCTCCAGCCTCGGTGCTGTCAGTACACACACACCAGTACGCCCGCAGAGCGTGCGCACCTCTGTGCGTGTGTACGTGTGTGTCCCGTACGCCCGCAGAGCGCGCGCACCTCTGTGCGGGTGTGCGTGTGAGTGTGTCCCGTACGCCCGCAGAGCGCACGCACCTCTGTGCGGGTGTGCGTGTGAGTGTGTCCCGTACACCCGCAGAGCGCGCCCACCTCTGTGCGTGTGTGCGTGTGTGTCCCGTACGCCCGCAGAGCGCGCGCACCTTTGTGCGTGTGTGCGTGTGTGTCCCGTACGCCCGCAGAGCGCGCGCACCTCTGTGCATGTGTGCGTGTGTGTCCCATACGCCCGCAGAGTGCGCGCACCTCTGTGCGTGTGTGCGTGTGTGTCCCGTACGCCCGCAGAGCACGCGCACCTCTGTGCGTGTGTGTGTGTCCCGTACGCCCGCAGAGCGCGCGCACCTCTGTGCGTGTGTGCGAGTGTGTCCCGTACGCCCACAGAGCGCGCGCACCTCTGTGCGTGTGTGTGTCCCGTACGCCCGCAGAGCGCGCGCGCCTCTGTGCGTGTGTGCAAGTGTGTCCCGTACGCCCGCAGAGCGCGCACACCTCTGTGCGTGTGTGTGTCCCGTACGCCCTCAGAGCGCGCGCACCTCTGTGTGTGTGTGCGTGTGTCCCGTATGCCCGCAGAGCGCGCGCACCTCTGTGCGTGTGTGTGTCCCGTACGCCCGCAGAGCGCACGCACCTCTGTGCGTGTGTGTGTGTCACGTACGCCCGCAGAGCGCGCGCACCTCTGTGCGTGTGTGCGTGTGTGTCCCGTACGCCCACAGAGCGCGCGCACCTCTGTGCGTGTGTGCGTGTGTGTCCCGTACGCCCGCAGAGCGCGCGCAGCTCTGTGCGTGTGTACGTGTGAGTGTGTCCCGTACGCCCGCAGAGCGCGCGCACCTCTGTGCGTGTGTACGTGTGAGTGTGTCCCGTACTCCCGCAGAGCGCGTGCACCTCTGTGCGTGTGTGCGTGTGTGTCCCGTACGCCCGCAGAGCGCGCGCACCTCTGTGCGTGTGTACATGTGAGTGTGTCCCGGGATCTGCACCACACTTTGACTCCGAGGTGCAAGTATATTAGTCATTGTAATCCCCTTTGCCCCCAACAGCCCTAGGAGGCTTTCAAATATTATAGCACCATGTTACAGGTGAGGAGAGACCGAAGCCTATCAAGGAAAAGATTCCCCAGGGACATATATTCAGGCCCAGCTAATCATGTTTTTCAGTCCCATTTAAGGCTGGCAAGCTTGGTGACGGCCCGGTCACAGCCTGGTCACTTTGGGACACACACAGCCTTCAGGGTTTCCTTCCTTCCCCCACTGACCCCCTTGAAAGCCTCATGGTACTTGGGAAGGAAACTTCTCGTCTGTCACTGTCCTCTTGGTCTCGGCAGCCTCACCGGCAGAAGAGCTGGTCACTTTAGTCCCAGGCACAGTTCCCGGAGCTCCCCCATGGCCTCTGGCACCAAGGTCCATTCTCTGTCCTCTTTGTCCCAGCTCCAGACCCCTCTGAGTCCCCAAGTATCTCTCAGCGGCTTCCACATCTTCCTCCGGTCTTGCTCAAGACCATTCACCCGGTCAGCTTGCTCAGTCACTAAAATAGTAGTTATTATTGTGACATATGCAAACGGAAGAGCGAATGCACTGTGTCTCCACAGTTCACGTCATCACCGTCATCAAACTCACCGCTACGCACCTACCACCTACAGTGAAAATGGCCTCAGCCATTTCCCACCCACATTTTAATATGAACAGTTTTTAAACATACAGCAAAGTGAAAAGAATGTCACAGTGACCTCTACCCCACCTAAATCTACTGTACTATACTCTTTTTTCTTTTCGGAGACAAGAGTCTTGCTGTGTTGCCCAGGCTGGAGTGCAGTGGCGCCATCTCCATCTCCTGGGTTCAAACGATTCTCTTGCCTCAGCCTCTCAAATAGCTGGGATTACAGGCACGTTCCATCATGCCTGGCTAATTTTGGTATTTTTAGTAGAGATGAGGTTTTGTCATGTTACTCAGGTTGGTCTCAAACTCCTGACCTCAAGTGACCCACCCACCTGGATCTCCCAAAGTGCTGGGATTACACACATCAGCCAACCGCACCTGACCCATTTTGCTGTACTCTTATTATATATATATCTATCTGTCTATCAAACATTCTGTTAATTCGTTAATCCACCTTAATTTTGGATACATTTTAAAATAAGTTACCTAGAGCTGTAGACTTGCACCTAAACATTTAGCAGGTATACCATCAACTAGAGCTCAACGGTTTTGTCTTTTTGTGTAAAATTAACATACAGTGTGTATTAGTTACCAATTTATAACCAATTACCCTAAAACGTAGCAGCCTAAACAAACAAACCCTGTACATTATCTTATACCATTTCTGTGGGTCGGCCATTTGGGTGGAGCTTCGCAGGATGGCTGTGGCTCGGGGACTCTCAGGAGGTTTGCATTAAGCTTTCGACCAGAGCTGCGGTCCTCTGAAGGCCTGCCTGGGGCTGGGGACACATCTCCTGGGGAGTTGGTGCACATGCGTGTGGGAGGAGGCCTCAGTCCCTCACTAGCTGAGAGCAGGAAGCCTCAGTTCTTCACCACTGCCACCTCTCCTAGGCTGCTTGAGTCTCCTCATAAAATGGCCACCAGCTTCCTCCAAAAGAGTGGTCCTAGAGAGAAAAGCAGCAGCCACAATGTCTCTGGAGATCCAGCCTGAGGAATGAAACTCCATCATTTCTGCAGTAGCCTTGGTTATGTAGAGAAGCTGTTATGGCTGAATTGTCCTCTCAAAATGTCTATGTTGAAGCCCTAATCCCCGGTACCACAGAACCTAACTGTATTTAGAGAATGCCTGCCTTTCTTCTTCCCTCCCCTCCCTTCCCCTCCTCTTTCCTCCCCTCCTCTCCCCTTCCTTTCCCATCTTTCTTTCTTTCTTTCTTTTTTTTTTGTCTCTCTTTCTTTCTTTCATTTTGAAACCGAGTCTCACTCTGTCACCCAGACTGGAGTGCAGTGGCACAATCCCAGCTCACTGCAACCTCTGCCTCCCAGGTTCAAGTGATTCTCCTGCGTCAGCCTCCCAAGTAGCTGGGATTACAGGCACCCACTGTCATGCCCGGCTAATTTTTGTATTTTTAGTAGAGATGGAGTTTCTCCATGTTGGGCAGGCTGGTCTCGAACTCCTGACATCAGGTGCCTCCCAAAGTGGTAGGATTGCAGGTGTGAGCCAATGTGCCCGCTGAGAATGCCTTTAAAGAGGTAACTAAGTTAAAATGAGGTCGTTAGGTGGGGCCTAATCCAATCTGTTGTCCTTGTGAGAGGAGGCGATTAGGACACAAGCAACACCAGAGGAAAGACCATGTGAGGACATAATGAGAAGGCAGCCATCTGCAGGCCAGGGAGAGAGGCCTCAGGAGAAACCACCCGGCCAACACCTTGGTCTTGCAACCTCTAAAACTTGAGAAAATCCATTTCAGTCAGGTGCAGTGGCTCACCCCTGTAATCCCAGCAATTTGGGAGGCTGAGGCAGGAATATCCCTTGAGGCCAGTAGTTCAAGACCAGCTGGGGAAACATAGCAAGACCCCATCTCTATTTTAAAAAGAAAGAATTAAAAATTTAATAAAGGAAAATCAATTTCTGTTATTAAGCCCCCGAGTCTGTGGTATTTTGTTATGGCTGCTTGAGCATATTAATGCAAGCTTCATCCAGCATTGGAGATGACTATATAGGGCCATGAATACAGGGACCAGAATCGCCAGGGCCATCTTGGAGACTGGCTGCCACTCAATGAAACGCACAGATCTTGAGTGAACACTCACTGCGTTTTGACAATGGTATGCACCTCTGTAACCCACACCCCTGTCAAGAACATCACCATCACCCCAGGAAGCTCCCTCAGGTCGCTTCCAAGTCACTTCCCAGCCCCTAACCCCAGAGGTAACCACTCTTCCGAATTCTTTTTCCACCATGGATTACAGATTCCTGTTCTAGATTCTCAAATCAGTGGAATCATGTGGTGTGTGTTTTTCATGTGAGGCTTTTTTCACTCAGCATATTTCTGAGATTCATCCATTTGGCTGTGTGTCTTACACGTTGCTCCTTGTTACCGTTGAGTCACATTCCGTGAACCCGTATCACAGATTCTCTTTATCCATTCTTCCACTGGTGGACACGGGTGCTCTTTCTTCTTTCACTCAGTCGTTGACGAGTGGATGCTTCCCCCTGTTTCTCCAGGGCCATGTTGAACTTGGGAAGTGAATAAGCCACGATCTGTCCTGTCTATGGCTTTGAGGCCCTCAGGTCTCCCTGGGCTCCACCACTACAGCCTCCCGCCGGGGTACCACCCAGGTTGGGAAGGCACCGTGGTGTCCACTCCCAAACTTCCACTGCATTCCCCTGATTTGGAGAGGGGCTTTCATCTGCCTGTAGTGAGGAGTTCCCTTGTGTGAGACCCGGGCCTCTCTGCTCCAGGCTTAGGAGAAAACTCCCAGCTCCAGTCCTCCAGGTTGGCTCTTCATTGAAAGCACCCATTTTTGAGGAACCTGGGGAAAGCCTTTCCTCTCTGAACAGAGCCGGACTCTTCAAACAAACGTGTTTTGCTTCTAGACCATTGCCCTGCTTTAGCTTTGAAAAATTCTACTTGGAAACGCAAAGCCAAGAACTTCATTGTTCTGGGTCAGGGTTTCTCAGTCTTGGCACTGCCGACAGGTGGGGCCAGATAATCGTTTGTCGTGGGGCGGTCCGGAACATTGTTTTTGAGACAGAGGCTCGCTCTGTCGCCCAGGCTGGAGTACAGTGGCTCACTCTTGGCTCACTGCAACCTCTACCTCCCAGGTTCAAGCGATTCTTCTGCCTCAGCCCCCCAAGTAGCTGGAATTCAGGTGCCCACCACCATGCCTGGCTAATTTTTGTATTTTTAGTAGAGACGGATTTTTGCCACGTTGGCCAGGCTGGTCTGAACTCCTGTCCTCAAGTGACCCGCTTGCCTCAGCCTCCCAAAGTGCTGGGATTACAGGTATGAGCCACCAGGCCTGGCCCAGCCTGTGCATTGTTGAGTGTTTAGCAACATTCCTGGCTTCTACCCGCTAGATGCTTGTAGCACTTCTCCCCCAACTCAAGCTGCGATACTCGAAATTGTCCCCAGACATAACAAATGTCCCCGGAGGGGACAGAATCGCCCTGGTCAAGGCCCCCCATCTTGGCGGTGCTCACCCTTCTCCAGCAGGCAGTGAGGCCACAGCTCCAAGGCCAAATCTTAATGGCAAAGCTCATACAGCTGAGGGAGAAAGAATTAGAATGGAGAGCAGAAATGCAGGAGGTGATTTTTAAAGATGTCATCCTGATTTATATTTACTGTCAATAATGGAATAATAATGGGACCGTTTGACCCTAACACTGGTATCCTACTTTTTAAAATGTAGCACTATATCACGAAGGTCAGTACATTTACTGCATAAGGGTTGAGAGTACAAGCTCTGAGTCAGACAAACCTGGGTTCAGATCTTAACTCCACACTTACCAGCTGCGGGACCTTCGCCAAGTTCTTGACATCCCGGTGCCTCAGATCCCTCACTTACAAAATACGATATGAATGCCATGTCTCTAGTTGTTATGCTAAATTTTTATTGTTGTATTGTTATTTTTTATTGGGTTTAAAATACATATTTTTGGCCGGGCATGGTGGCTCCCACCTGTAATCGCACCACTTTGGGAGGCTGAGACAGGAGGATCACTTAAGCTTAGAGATTTGAGACCAGCCTGGATAACATAGCAAAATCCCATCTCTACAAAAAATTAAATTAGCCAAACATGATAGCATGCACCTGTAGTCCCAGCTACTTGGGAGCCTGAGGTGGGAGGATCAGTTGAGCCCAGAAGGTCGAGGCTGCAGTGACCCGTGATCATGCTACTGCACTCTAGCCTGGATGACAACAAGACCCTCTCTGTCTGTCTGTCTCTCTTTCTCTAAATATGTGTGTGTGTATGTGTGTGTGTGTCTGTGTGTGTGTGTGTATGGAAAATATATATATGTAGAAAATACATATATATATTTAGAATATATATGTAGAAAATACATATATATATTTAGAATATATATATATATATATATATATATATTATTCTAATCCACAGTTGGTTGACTCCACAAAATGTAGAACCCACACATACGGAGGCCCAGCTGTATCTATTTCTTGTTATAAATCCCAATATCACAGAACCAGATATAAATAAGGCTTTGTGGGCCATACAGTCTGTGTTGCAGCTACTCAGCTCTGTGTTTGTGGCACAAAAGCAGCCAAAGATGATGCATACATGAGTAACTGTGGCTGCACTCCAGGAGAACTGCCCCTTCCGTCACAGGCGCTGGGCTGGATTCAGCCCCAGCCAGGGCTGTAGTTTGCCAGTCCCTGCTCGACCACACTTCATTCACTCCTCACAGTAGCCCTTTATGATAGAGACTCTTCGTGCCCCTAAATGGTACGTGTGGACTCAGGCTAAAAGAGATTAAATGACCTGCCCAAAGTCACCAGCTCTTCTGTGGCACAGGAAAAAGGTCTGGAAAGAGACCCAGCATGGTAGGTGACAGCACAGTTAGCGCCGGAGGAGGGAGTGAGGGGCACTTTCTCTTTCTCGTCCTTCTGTGACGCTCTCACCGCTTTTCAGTGAGCACGCACACAGCAGGTTTTTAAAAATTACATCAAATGTCAGTCTCTGGGGAAAAACAAACAGGGAGGCTAACGTGAACGTATTCTTCAGGCCTCAGTGAAACTCACGATGTCTTTTGTGCTCTCTGCTGATCTCACGCCTTAGTGTGGACCAATGCCAGGAAACCGTCAGAACAGTCAGTGGCCGAGGGGATTCCTGGGGCAGTTCCCAGCACGGAGATTTATATGGAGCAGGACCTGGCCCAGCAGGACAAGGTGAGGGAGGGGTCTGGGGAGGGGCGGACTGCAGCAGCAAGCGCACTGCAGAGGGACTCACCCATGTCTGTTCCCTTCTGTGGCCCAGAAGTGCCCTTATCCTGCTTCCAGGAAACCACCTCTTATTCCCAAGACATTCAACCACATGTTTTCTTCTAAATTACAACCTCCGCAACCACTGTTTATTAAGCACCTACTGTGAGCTAGACTGCGTCCCGTGCACTTGACATTCATTCATTCATTTAACCTTTGCTGTCTTCAGAATAGATTTTTTTATCACCCTCACTTGACAATGAGGAAACGAGCTCAGAGAGGTTAAGTAATTTGGCGAAGGTTGCATAGTACAAGGGGCAGGATTGGGATTCCAACCCAGTTCTGGTTAACTTCTAAACTGGTGATGGAATCCACAGCTCTTCCATCACCAGCTTCGAAGTTAAACAGACCTGAGTTAGCCTCCCTAGCAGGAGGAGGTGAGAGCTGAGGTCAGAGATGGCTGAGCAAATGAGAAAGACTTGTTAAAAAACCAGAGAGGTGTAGACAGGAAGAGAGAAAGGTCAGAACAGATGAATGTCAGCAAACCTGGGGAGGATGGATCCAGGTTGATTTCACCTCCATTAGCCACAACCTGAAAATTGTACTATAATTGACTACTTTTGCACAAATCTAATACTAAAAGCAATAGTCCAACCATGCCTTGCTTCCCCTAAAGATCAGGGCCTGAGCCTGCAGCAATTCTCAGAGTTCGTAAGGAACAGAACCACCTGGAGCTCCTGATACATGGGAGTGACATGTCCAGGAATCTGCAGTAAGGTGAGAAGCCGGGTTTGGATGCTCTGTCAGTTAAACAGCTGGCCCGAAACTTAGTGGCTTAAAACAGCAATTTAGTCCAGGCACAGTGGCTCATGCCTGTAATCCCAGCACTTTGGGAGGCTGAAGCGGGTGGATCACAAGGTCAGGAGTTCGAGACCGGCCTGGCCAATAAAGTGAAACCCCGTCTCTACGAAAAAAATACCAAAAAAATTAGCCGGGTGTGGTGGCACGTGCCTGTCATCCCAGCTACTCGGGAGGCTGAGGCAGGAGAATTGCTTGAACCCAGGAGGCGGAGGTTGCAGTGAGCCGAGATCGTACCACTGCACTCCAGCCTGGGCGACAAAGCAAGACTCCGTCTCAAAAAAAAAAAAAAACAAAAACAAAAAAAAAAAAACTCAGCAATTTATTTCCCACAATTCTATGGGTTGCCTTGGAAGATTCTCCTGCTACTGTCTTCTGGCCTCACTCAGGCAACTGCAGTCAGCCGGTGGTGTGGCAGGGGCCAGTGGTCTCAGAAGGCCTCATTCCCATGTCGGGGGCCTTGATTGGGATACCTGGAATTGGTTTTTCTTGTTTTTGTTTTTTTTAATTTCTTCCACAGACGGATTTATTTATCTTATTTTTTTGAAGTTTTTGTAGAGTTTTTATTAGTTTTCCTTTTTTTTTTTAATTTTTCCGTAAGTTATTGGGGTACAGGTGGCGTTTGGTTACATGAGCAAAGTAGTGCAGCCACTATGGAAAACAGCGGGAAGCTTCCTTAAAGTACTAAAAGTAGAACTACCATGGGACCCAGCAGTCCCACTACTGGGTATCCGCCCAGAGGAGAAGAGGTCATTATTCGAAAAAGATAATTGCACACGCATGTTTATAGTGGCACGGTTCACAATTGCAAAGTCACAGAACTAACCCTTCCATCAATCAGTGGATAAAGACACTGTGGTATATATATTCCATGGAATACTACACAGCCATAAAAAGGAATGAATTAACAGCATTTGCAGTGACCTGGATGAGACTGGAGACCATTATTCTAAGTGAATTAATTCAGGAATGGAAAACCAAGCATCGTATGTTCTCACTGATACGTGGGAGCCAAGCTATAAGAACACAAAGGCGTAAGAATGATCATGGACTTTGGGGAGTTGCGGGGAAGAGTGGGAAGGGGACAAGGGATAAAAGACTACAAATCTGGTGCAGTGTATACTGCTTGGGTGATGGGGCACCAAAATCTCACCACTAAACATCCCCGCGAAAGGACACCTGGAATGGTGAGCCCTCTCTGCACGTGGTTCTTCATCCCGGGCTTCCTCATAGCATAGTGGTCTCTGGGTTTCCAGAGGGCCAGGACAGAAGCCGTGCAGCCTCTTGAGAACTTGCTTGGAGACCACTCAGCACCACGTCTGTCACTTTCTGTTGGTCAAAGCAGATCACGGGGCCAGCCTAGATTTAGGGGCTGGGAAAACAGACTCCACTGCTTGATGGCCGAAGCTGCAGGGTATTTGTAGCCATTTTTAATCCACCACGGTTGTTAAGCTGGAACCAAGATGCAACCACATTGCTAAATTTTTACTATTTATGAGCTATTTATGCCCAGACTTACCAGGACTCCTTCAAGTGCAAGTGATAATAAACAAATTGGTTTAAGAAAAAATAGGCTGGGCAGTGGCTCACACCTGTAATCCCAGCACTTTGGGAGTCCAAGCAGGAGGATCACTTGAGCCCAAGATTTCAAGACCAGCCTGGGCAACATAGCAAGACTCCATCTCTGAAAAAAAAAAAAAAAAAAAAAAAAACCCAGAAAACAAAAACTTAGCCATGCATAGTGGACCTTGCCTATAGTTCCAACTACTAGGGAGGCTGAGGTGGGAGAATCACTTGAGTCCAGGAGATCAAGGCTGCAGTGAGCTGTGATTGCACAACTATGCTCCAGTCTGGGTAACAGAGCAAGACCCTGTCTCAAAAAAAAAAGATAAAAGCATTTACTGGCTTATCTTATTGGAAAATGTAAGGCCAACCAGCTTCAGGCATGACTGGATCCAGGAGCTTCAATGGTCAGACTGCTCCTTGCTGTCATTTTCTCTACTGTTTCCCTAATAGTTTTGCTTTCTGCAGCAGGCTGGCTTCTTATGTTGGAAAACATGACTATAGACAAACTGAAGTTCATGTTTAAAGTTTATGATCCAAAAGGAAGCAAGACCTTCTTCCTCTTGTAAGTAATACATGAAATCTCTGAGAAAATGCCAGTTGACCAGCCTGGGTCACGTGCACATGGCAGGTGGGACAGGAAGGATTATTGCACATCACTGACCCTTCTACCAAGACCATGTTGGGGGTGCTCCCTCCAGGAAGTCACAGGGTCCTCACCAGAAAGGCAGGAACCATAGCTGTGCACCGTGAGCTGGAGCCTTCTCTATACTTCAGCGCCCAGCGTGAGCATGGCACACAGTAGGTGCTCAATACACGTTTGTTGTGTGGATGCTGAACAAGCACCTGGCTGTAAATGGAGCCATTGGGTAACTCATTGGATGAAGCAAGGGGCTGCCCAGAGCATGGCATCTGTTTGAGGCTGACCTTCGAAATATTTCCACAAGTACACACAGGGACCCAAAAACAGACCCCGGGCAGCAGTGGGCTCCATCATGACCAAAACCTAGAAGGTCGAGCTCCCCAGGGCAGGTCTAGAAATTGCCCACCTGCTTCTTTCCAACCAGCAGAAAATTGCATGGAGAGCAGGGTTTCCTCTCAAAGTAACTGATCAGGAGCTATCAGTTTCCTCTCAAAGTAACTGATCAGGAGCTATCAGTTTCCTCTCAAAGTAACTGATCAGGAGCTATCAGTTTCCTCTCAAAGTAACTGATCAGGAACTAGCTGCCTCTGGAACACATCAGGGAATTTTGGTTTTCCATTCTCCTGATATTGATGAGTTCTGGTGAGAAGTTTGAGGGATTTTTCTCCCTTTTTTGGGAAACCTAACAAATTCTTCGACTAGTGTTTTTTCTTTTGGAGAGACGGAGGACTGGGTTAATGACACCTGTGGGTATAGCCTGCCAAGCTCCAGATTTTTCCAGCCTGAAGTTTACAAGAGCCTACACACATAAATCACCATTCCCCTCTCATTTATTTTTCATTACTTGGTTACCTGGAATAAGTTTTTATGTGAATAACCAAAAGAGGCAGGGAATTACAGAAGAGGGGAAAGAGGAAAAGCTATTTCAGAATGTATTAAATGTGTAAAGTTAAATAGCCCCGTTACAGTCAGAACGTGGTTGAATACAGTCATTTCCTTAATTACCTTTCCTTCGTCCCCAGATGCTGGACTGAGGCCTGGTAAGTTAATTCCTAAAAATATTATAAATAAACTTCTGGCAACAAAAATTCCCAAGCGGGTTGGTGGTTCTTAATGTGAAAGTGTAATTTTAGGGGAAAGGAAAGTTTCTGTCCCTCTAAGGTATGCACATGCATTGTAGGAGTCTATATGCAAGTAGGCATTTTAACCAAACTCTGGCCTCTATGAGTTTCCAGGTGACAGAGAGAGCCCCAAAGTCTGCCTTTTCCCTGCCTGCCTGCCTGCCTGCCTGCTCTCACTTTCCTAGAAGAATTACACTATAGTTTTCCTACCTTTTTTTATTTTTTTGAGACAGAATTGCATTCTTGTCACCCAGGCTGGAGTGCAGTGGCATGGTCTTGGCTCCCTGCAACCTCTGTCTCCCAGGTTCAAGCAATTCTCCTGTCTCAGTCTCCCAATTAGCTGGGATTACAGGCGCCTACCACCATGCCCAGGTAATTATTTTTAGTAGAGACAGGCTTTCACCATGTTAGCCAGGCTGGTCTCAAACCCCTGACCTCAGGGGATCCACCTGCCTCAGCCTCCCAGAGTGCTGGGATTACAGGTGTGAGCCACTGAGCCCATCCCCTACCTTTTTTTTTAATGGGCTCAGCCTTACACCTAGTCCCACACCTAGTATGCTTCCCATCTGATCTCCACCCAGGATGAAATAATTCTGCTGCTGGGAAAAGAGATCAGCCGTCTCTCAGATTATGAAATTGAATCCAAATACAAAGACGTCATAATAGCAAACCTGCAGAATGAAGTGGTTGAGCTGAGTCAGAAGCTGTCGGAGACCTCCACCTCCAGGCAGACCGAGAGGGAGATCACACAGAAGTGTCAGGTTCTGGGTGAAGACGTCGACGCCAAACAGAAAGAGATCCAGAGCTTGAAAAGCCAGGTGGGTGGAGCCCGAGAGGTACAGCACAGCTCTCAGGCCAAGGCCCGGGAGGCCCCAGGAGCACCAACCACGGTGACCCACCCAGAATTAGGGAACAGGCGGTCAGTGGAGCATGGCGGTTAAGAACACAAATCCACAATGCTGAGAGATTGGGCAGCTTCCTAGCATGGTAAGAACAAAATCAGCATTTGTTCAGCACCGGCCACGTGCACGAACTAGTACAAAGTACTTTAACTTATTTATTTACTATTATTATTGTTTTGAGATGGAGTTTCGCTCTTGTTTCCCAGGCGGGAGTACAATGGCACGATCTTGGCTCACTGCAACCACCACCGCCTACCAGGTTCAAGCGATTCTCCTGCCTCAGCCTCCCAAGTAGCTGGGATTACAGATGTGTGCCACCATGCCTGGCTAATTCTGTATTTTTAGTAGAGACAGGGTTTCTCCATGTTGGTCAGGGTGGTCTCGAACTCCTGATCTCAGGTGATCCACCCACCTCAGCCTCCCAAAGTGTTGGAATTACAGGCATGAGCCACTGTGCCCAGCCCTTTAACTTATTTAAACCTCACAATCCTCTGACACATCCATTCTACAGATGAAAAATCTAAGGCAGGCCCAGGCTGGGCGTGGTGGCTCATGCCTGTAATCCAGCACTTTGGGAGACTGAAGCTGGTAGATCCCTTGAGGTGAGGAGTTCAAGACCAGCCTGGCCAATATGGTGAAACCCCGCCTCTATTAAAAATACAAAAATTTGCCAGGCTTGGTGGCACACACTTATAATTATCCCAACTACTTCGGAAGCTGAGGCTGAACCCAGGAGGCGGAGGTTGCAGTGAGCCGAGATCGTGCCACTGCAGTCCAGCCTGGGTGACAGAGTGAGATCCTGTCTCAAAACAAAAACAAAAGTCTCAAGTCAGGCCCAGAGACACCCGGGAACTGCTTACAGCTTGCACAGCATGTGAGAGGTGGCGATGCGATTTGAACTCAGGTCTGCTTTCTTACAGACCCCATGTTCTCACCCCAATTTCGTATTCCCCCACAATGCTGTCACTTCAGTGATTGCTTCTCACCCCAATCCAGCCCTGGCCAGGGAGAGCTATGGACAGTTAGCTAAGTGGGGAGAAGGAACCTCGCAAGGTCGCAAACACAGAAGCCTTTACCAAACCCTGAAGGCAGTTAGTGACTGGTTCACTTACAAGGAATTGCATCAAACAAAAATTCTTCATCTGGAACTTGCGAATTTACCAGTCATGTTCCTTTCTCTTGAAACTTGATTCATATTTTTTTTTTTAACTTTAAAATTGACCAGCGATGTTGTATATCAGTTATATCTCAGCAAAGTTGTTAAAAGAGAAATGGGCTGCTGGTGAATTTCGCCCTCAATGCCTCATGCTGCTTAAACTGTGGTTGTCCCTTGGGCCTCTATTCACTGATTCACTGCTTTTGGCCTCTCCCTTCTGTACGCAATTCAGGGTACATAGTTTAAGCCCTGGAAAAAGCCCTAGGGTAGACGTGGTGACCCTAGGAGAGACTTTCGGGGTCTATAAGCTCCGCAAGGCGTAGTTACCTTCCAGAATAGGACATTATCTGTTCATTTGTTCATTCATTCATCCATCCACTCGTTCGTTCATTCAAATATTTGTTGAGTGACTACCCAGTGCCAGGCCCCCTTCTGGGCTCTGGGAATTCGGGAGAGAACAAGGCTGACCCGATCCTTGTCTTCTTCCTACAGTTCAGCGCCTATGAGAGGGACAGTAGACAGGAAGAGAGACAAACACATGCCCTAATATTGAAGCAGTGACCCTCCTTCAGACCTGTTTTTGAAAGAACAATGAAAGTAGCTGGTCCTGGCCAGGCGAGGTGGCTCATGCCTGTAATCCTAGCACTTTGGGAGGCCGAGGCGGGTAGATCACGAGGTCAGGAGATCGAGACCATCCTGGTTAACACAGTTAAACCCCATCTCTACTTTAAAAAACACAAAAAATTAGCTGGGTGTGGTGGCAGATGCCTATACCTAGCTACTCAGGAGGCTGAGGCAGGAGAATCACTTGAACCTGGACGGTGGAGGTTGCAGTGAACTGAGATGGAGCCACTAGTAGCCTGCCCATACTAGCCTGGGCAACAGAAGGAGACTCTATCTCAAGAAAAAAAAAAAGAACGTAGCTGGGGAGCTGGTCCTGTAGAAGTGACTGCTGCAGACAGCTGCCTGGACATGTCTCTAACTCATTGAGGAGCCTCTTTCTCTTGATCTGAACCCAGTTTTGGAACCAGATCTCCATGTTTTTCAGTAACTCCCATTTCAGAGTTTTGCTGCACTAAGTAAAGTGTCTTGTCCAAGTACAAGGTTAAGGATGAGTAATTGTCACATATCTTTGAGTCTGTGTTCACAAGTCACATATTGGGCATTGTGTAAAGTGCCCACATTATCTGGAAACTTGTCTTTTCACCAAGAAATTATCTAGAAATAATTACTCTGTGGCTGGGCACGGTGGCTCACACCTGTAATCCCAGCACTTTGGGAGGCTGAGGCAGGCAGATCACCTGAGGTCAGGAGTTCAAGACCAGCCTGGCCAGCATGGTGAAACCCCATCTCTACTAAAAAACACAAAAATTAGCCAGGCGTGATGGTGTGTGTCTGTAATCCCAGCTATTTGGGAGGCTGAGGCAGGAGAATCGCTTGAACCTGGAAGGTAGAGATTGTAGTAAGCCAAGATCGTGCCACTGCATTCCAGCCTGGGCAACAGAGTGAGAGTCTGTCTAAAAAAAAAGAGAGAGAGAGAGAGAGAAAGAATTATTCTGACTTATTAATATTCCTTCCTCCACCTTGATCTTGGCTCATAATTGAAAGATGACATTTTATAACAAAGCATCTCTGACGTAAAGGATGTATTTGGTTTGAATCCAAATCAAGTTTCATCTGCTCACATTTTAGTCTCTTAAATATTCTATTGCCAATGGAACATTCAAGCAGACGTATAAGCCACATGGCAGGTTGATTTATTGTTCTGATTACTTGTTCTCCCGGGCCTCCTGAAAGTGCGTGCCTATCAATTTGCTGCTCTCAGAGAGCCCTTCGATCCAATACAATACCCCAAGACACTGTGCCATGTGGTCTCTGCTGCCTGTGCTAATTAGCAGCTGAATTCGTATCTTGAAGCAATCAGTCTTCCTAGCACTATTAACTTTCTTATGACCCAGTGCCCATTTTATTACACAGTATAACAGGCACTAAATACCCGGGATTTATGCCAATTATAGACAATAGGGATATTTATTTTGGTCATGAAATTGATGAAGATGATTGAAGACTACGTGGAGTTTTCCCACAGTCTGAAATCCTACAGCTCTGATACTTAGATTGAAACATTTCCTATCTGTCAGACAGCACTGGAGTCTTTAGGGGATGGGTTTTCCCATCCCTTCTGGAAGTTTCTCTCTGTGTTGTACCTCAGGTATACAAACAAAAGCATTAAGCTGAGAAGAGCTGTAACATTTTTTTTTAAGTTCCAGGTACCTTTTTTATGGGGAGTTGCATGTCCCCACAGAGAACAGAAGAGGTGAAATAATTTTTTTTACTCCAAATTTCCAAAGTCAGACCTGCAAAAGTATAGCCTTGGAGAGAGTGGGGACATTGCAGCCCGTGTCCCTCCGTCTTATAGTGAGCACCCCTTCTCCAATATTAGGTGCCTCAGGGAAAATGTGAGTCGTGCACGAAATGGGCTGTATAAATTGTGAAACCTTAATCCTTCTGTTGATTCTACCACGGAGCCGTAGCCACAAGGTTTTCGGAGACAGACACTAAACACAGACTGTGAGCGCCACCTGGTGGCCAGGTGCACGGTGCACGGCGCACCGTATCTGCATTGTTGGGGTCCCCCCGCCCCGACTCCCACCCTGTCATATCTTATGATATGCCTGCAACATGATGTGAGTATTAGCAGGGATTCTTGCATCTCCTCTTAATGACAGCCGCACTGGCATTTTAAGTGAGCCTAGGCAAGGCTTACAAAGGCACACAAAAATATTACCCATCTGCCTTCCTGGAGACGGGCAAGAAAAGCAGACGCTAAAACCCACCACGGAATAATCACAGCTAGTATCTATATGGTGAGCCAGGTATGGTCCGAGTACTCGTCCATGTACTCACTCACTAAATACTTTCAACAACCCTGAAATGATGACCATCACCGCACCCACTGACAGAATTTTAAAAATGGGCAGAATTGGTATCCTCCCTATTTTCACGCAGAGGCAGAGTTTGCAGCTGGCGGCCGGGCTCCTGAGTCCCAGGTGCTCCATGGCCTCCGGTTCTTAATGCTGGTTCCTAGAGCCACGTGATAAGATGGAAAGAACTGGAAGCGGGCAACCAAAGCCTGGATTTGGATGGTGACTCTACCACTGACTGATCCGTGCAATCCCAAGCAAGTGAGCTCACCCCTCTGAGTCTTGATTTCCTCACTTGCAAAATGGGAGCTGATGTGGTTTGCGTGTGTCCCCACCAAATCTCAACTTGAGTTGTACCTCCCAGAAATCCCACACATTGTGGGAGAGACCCAGGGGAAGTGATCGAATCGTGGGGGCCGGTCTTTCCTGTGCTGTTCTCGTGAGAGTGAATAAGTCTCACAAGATCCGATGGATTTGTCAGGGGTTTCTGCTTTTGCTTCTTCCTCATTTTCTCTTACGACCGCCATGTAAGAAGCGCCTTTCACCTCCCGCCATGATTCTGAGGCCTCCTCAGCCATGTGGAACTGTAAGTCCAATTAAAACCTCTTTTTGTTCCCAGCCTCGGGTATGTCTTTATCAGCAGCGTGAAAACAGACTCATACAGGAGCATTCCCAGGAGCCTCTGTGAGGAGGCCATGAGGCTCTGTTGAAGTAGTGTCTGTGAGTGGGCTTTGTAAGCTCTATTCCAGGCGTCCCCAACTACGGCCCGCAGGCCGCATGCGGCCCCCTGAGGCCATTTATCCGGCCCCCCGCCGCACTTCAGGAAGGGGCACCTCTTTCATTGGTGGTCAGTGAGAGGAGCACAGTATGTGGCGGCCCTCCAACGGTCTGAGGGACAGTGAACTGGCCCCCTGTGTAAAACGTTTGGGGACACCTGCCCTAGAGTGTTCTATGAGATATAAACTATTGCCGTCATTTGAGGGAATTAATTTTATAACCTGCTTCCCTCTCTTGAACTTTGCTCTGTATTCAGTCAGTACTGGGCGACCTAGAACCAACAGGTGGTCTGTTTATGGCTGAGAGTCCAAAGGTCATTGGAAGGCACAGTAAGGAACCAAGTATCCCAGTGACACAAAGAGAAGGTTCCCGTTTTGATGACATAGGAAGTGGTGGTCCTTGAAGGAACAGGCCCTCCCCCGTCCCTTCCACTAGTTAAAACTGAAAAGCTCGGTTTCCCCAACACCCCAGCCAAAAATCAATCTGAATCTTTCCATCCAGCTTGCGAGAAGTACCTGCGTGTCTCCCAGACGTGGGCCAGCCCGCCTCTGACTGTGCCGCCTCCTCCCACAGATCAGCGCCCTGCAGAAAGGCTACAGCCAGGTGCTGTGCCAGACCCTGTCCGGGCGGAACTCAGAAATCGCATCCCTGAAGAATGAGGGAGAAAATTTGAAGAGGGACAACGCAATCGCATCAGGTGAGCCCTTGCTGTAGCTGGACCTGGGAGCTGCCCCTCCCGCCCCTCCCCCCGTGTTCCTGCCCACACCAGACATCACCAATCAACCACATACTTCTTGTTACTGAACTTGGCTGCAGCCTCGGAGTCCTTCTCAGCAACCCTTTAGGCAGCTCCTGTCCACGAATTTGAGTTCGTCCTCAGGAACGGTTTATGTGCCATCCAGTTCCTAGCCTGTGGCCTGGTTTGGAGTCAGCCCTTGATAAATATTTGAGCAAATGTTATCTCTTAGCTAAAAGGCCTGCTGAGCATGGACCTCACCGGAAAACACACGGGACAGGCTGTGACTCAGGCAGTCCCGTGAGCCAGTTTGCTGTGAATGCAAACTAGAATGTGGCTAAAATGGGGCTGCCCGTTTACGGCACCCAGCCTCTTACCCATCTCTCACTGGTGGACTGGGGCCGGAGCCAAAGCATTTTGCTGAGAGGTAGCTGGATACTCAAGGACTCAATTGGGGAATGGGGCAGCCAACTCATGGCCCACCCTTGCCAGGCATAGCTATTTCTAAGCCTGGATACATTCATTCATAACACTTTTTTTTTTTTTTTTTTTGAGATGGTATCTTGCTCTGTTGCCAGGCTGGAATGTAGTGGCACGATCTCGGCTCACTGCAATCTCTGCCTCCTGGGTTCAAGCGATTCTCCTGCCTCAGCCTCCCAAGTAGCTGGGATTACAGGCACCTGCCACCATGCCTAGCTAATTTTTGTATTTTTAGTAGAGGTGGGGTTTCACCATGTTGGCCAGGATGGTCTTGATCTCTTGACCTTGTGATCTGCCCATCTCAGCCTCCCAAAGTGCTGGGATTACAAGTGTGAGCCACCATGCCTGGCTATCAGTCAACACATTTGTGGAGCACCTGCTAGACCCCAGGCACTGTTCTAGGCACTGGGGGGAGAGAGCCTGGAGCAAACAGTCACGATCCCTCTGCTCCTGGGGCTCACACTTGGGAGAGTGTGACAGATAATAAGAAGTAAACAGATCAATGAACAAGCCCATACCAGAGAGAGATCAGTGCTCCAGAGGAAATAAAGCTGGGCACCATGGTGGGGAAGCGCTTTGGTGGGGGATGAAGTGAAGGAGAATAGCTTAGTGCAAGCTTGTCCAGCCCATGACCTGTGGGCCACATACGGCCCAGGATAGCTTTGGATGGGGCCTGACACAAATTCATAAAGTTTCCTAAAATGTCATGAGATTTGTGTGTGTGTGATTTTTTTTTTTTTTTTTTTTTTTTAGCTCATCAGCTATTGTTAGAGTGAGTGTATTTTATGTGTGACCCAAGACCATTTTTCCAGCGTGGCTCAGGGAATCCAAAAGATTGGACACCCCCCACCCCTGCCAACTTAGTGTCTGGGAAAGGATATCTCTGAGGAGGTGGGAGGGACTATCAGGAGGCCCCTGGGAACGGTGTGCCAGGCACAGAGCACAGTGCAAAGGCCCTGAGGCTGGACCGAGCTGCAGTGTCAGAGCAGCTGCTGGCAAGTGTGGGCGGGCGTGGCTGGGTCAGGGAACCAGGGCTGTGGGGCCCAGTGGGGTCAGGGCAGAGCCGGGGCCACATCACAGGGGAGGGGTTCAGGTTTTCTTTTAAGTGTGGTGGGATGCATTTTTTTTTTTTTTTTTTTTTTTTTTTGAGACGGAGTTTCAATCTTGTTACCCAGGCTGGAGTGCAATGGCGCGATCTCGGCTCACCGCAACCTCCGCCTCCTGGGTTCAGGCAATTCTCCTGCCTCAGCCTCCTGAGTAGTTGGGATTACAGGCACGCGCCACCACGCCCAGCTAATTTTTTGCATTTTTAGTAGAGACAGGGTTTCACCATGTTGACCAGGATGGTCTCGATCTCTTGACCTCGTGATCCACCCACCTCGGCCTCCCGAAGTGCTGGGATTACAGGCTTGAGCCACCGCGCCCGGCCTGCGTTTGGTTTTTAAGGCAGAAAATGACATGTCTAGAGACCTGCAGATGATGAGGCCATTGACAGAGGAAGGGGGAAGAGGGGAAAGCAGGCGGGTGGGCGGGGAATGAGTCTGGGTTGGGCGTATTGCTCCGAAAGTCCCTGCACAACAGGAAACGTGCCTGTGGCTGTGAAAGCCGAGCCTAGCAGTGAGCCAAGCACGGTCGCTGTCTCTTCAGGACCCGGCCCCCTGATCCTGGCTTTCCCTCTGCCTCACTCTGCAGTCTCCTCCCCACTCCAGGCTTCTACTTCTGCTCTTCTCTCACCCGCAGTGTTCTTGGTTACTTGTGAGCGCCTCCTATGGGCAGGGCTGCTCTGGGCACTGGGCATATAAGGGGCGTCTCGCTGGGCCCTGCCTTCCTCCCCGGCACCTGCCCATCACACCCCACCCATGCTGCAAGCCTGTCTCAGACACCGCTTCTCTAATCAGGGAGGCGGACAGACCTGGGCTCGGGCAGGGCCTGGGATGCACTACACTCTCACGACTCCAGGTGTGGTCCCCGGACCAGCAGCATCAGCATCACCTGGACCCTTGTGAGAAACTCGGCATTTCAGGCCCCGCTCCTGACCTTCCGATCAGAATCTTCATTTAGCAAGCTCGCGGCTGCTGCATGTGCACACTCCAGCTTGAGAAGCGCTAGGCCGGGTTATGCTGCCGTGACAAACAGTCCCCCAAGTCTCAGTAGCTCACAGTAGACAGGTTCACTTCCTGCTTCCGCCTCGGGCCCATCCTGGGTCAGTAGGGGCTTTGGTCACTGTAGCCACCCAGTGACTCAGGCTCACGGAAGCCAACACAACACATCACACGTCCCATCTTCCACGGCAAGAGAGGCAGACGGAGGAACAGGGACGAGTTCCTCACCTGCCTAAAACAAACAAACAAAGAAATAAAACAGAAAAGACGCCTGAAATAATGGTTTCCGTATATTGGCCCCAAGAAGCATGTGACAGTGATCTGGGAGGGAGTGGAAACAGACAAGGTGAAACCAATGATTGCCCCGGCTTGCGCTGGAGAGAGTTTCCAGACCACAGCAGGGAGGGAAAGCCAGATGGAGCCCAGGGGTCGGCTGGACTTGAGGAGCTGGGGGTGGAGAAGCCAGCACGGCTCCAGTTTGCTGGGGGTGGGTGGCAGTGCCCGACGGGAGGGGGCTGCACAGAGAGCGCCCCAGAGATCTCAGAGGGTCCCCCTCAATTTTTCAGCAGAGTCAGGTGTGATCAGCAAGTGCATGTGGGCAGGGAAGGAACCACCCTGGAGGAGCAGAGGGAACCAACTTGAAGCCCACCTGGGCCTGAGAGTAGCTCACTCTCCCACAGTCCAGGATGGGGACAGCTTGCACGACACGGGGCATCTGGGAGACACTTGGGCCAAATTCATTCTAGAGAAAAGGCCACGCTGGTCCCACCCAGCAAAGCATGCAGCCCAGCCCCAGAGAGAACAGTCTGTCTCCAAGGAACTTAGCTATGTCCCAGGACAAAACTCATTTTTACATAAAGTTCTGAATCACGTCGTTCCTTATTACACATTCTTGATTGTGCAATGAAGATTGATTCTTGGCTGATACCCACCAATAAAACTAGGATGAATGTTTTTCTAAGAAAAGGACCTATAATCCAAAACCACTGCATCTATGCATCCTTCTCACTTTTTCTCGATGTGATAATACATACTATATTGGCTATCCGCTGTTGCATAACAAGTGATCCCAAAAAGGAACAAATATGTTTATCTCACCCAGTTTCTGTGGTTCAGGAACTTGGGAGTGACAGTCCGGCTCAGGGTCTCTCATGAGGTTGCAGGAGCTATTGCTGTCATGTCCTCTAAAGCCTGACTGGGGCTGGGGGATCCCCTTCCAGAATGACTGGCTCCCATGGCTGTTGGCTGGAGGCCTCAGTCCCTCACAATGTGTGCCCTTCCCTAGGGCTGCTTGAGTGTTCTCACAACATGGCGGTTGGCCTTCCCAGACTGAGTGATCTGAGAGTGAGCAAAGAAGAAACCACAACATCTGTGATGACTCAGCCTGGGAAGTCACATTTCCCACTTCCGCAGTGCTGTATGAGTTACACACATCAGCCCTATTCAGGCGGGAGGGGGCTACACAAGGCCAGGAGTACTAACAGGCAGGGATCACAGGGGCCATTTTGCAAGTGGGCTACCACATATAGTCATGGGTGGCAGGGAATAAACACTATGTGTTAGCCACTCTACTATGTTCTTTATATATGTCGTCTTTTTTAAGCCTTACAACAACTTTGCAGACACAGTGAGAGGTTAAATAGGCCACTAAGCTAGGCTGAGCATCGTGGCTCATGTCTGTGATCCCAGCACTTTGGGAGGCTGAGGCTGGCGGACTGATTGAGCCCAGGAGTTTGAGATCAGCTTGGGCAACATGGGTGAAACTCTGTGTCTACAAGAAATACAAAAATTAGCCAGGCATGGTGGCACGTACCTGTAGTCCCAGCTACTCGGGAGGTGGAGGCAGGAGGATCACCTGAGTCCAGGAGGTCGAGGCTACAGCGAACCATGATTGTGCCATTGCACTCCAACCTGGGTGACAGAGTGAGACCCTATCTCAAGAAAAAAGACGACTGAGCTAGTAAGTGGTAGAGACGGTTTCCAAACTCAGATGAGTGTGAATCAGCACATCCCCTCCTGCCACAAGCCCATCTTGTGGCGCCTCCCGGTCCCTCTCTCTGCTGAGCCTTTGTTCCCAGGGAGGGCCGAGGCCCACAGGTACCACGACAGATGTCTCAGGTCTCCAGCAACATGCCCTGACCTCTCCTCACTGAGACCCTGAACAAGTGATGTGCAGCGGATATTGTCTCCACCCCGTTTAAGCTCCTGGGATCCTTGGAGACACCTCCCTTCTCGGTGCCAGGCTCATCACAAATTGGCTGACGGTGGTGGCGATGACAGTAATTCTCACTGCCTCTTTGACCTCTATGAGTCTTCTTTTTTACAGGGATGGTGTCATCTTTGCAAAAAGACATGTTAGCAAAGGATGAGCAAGTTCAACAACTAAAGGAAGAGGTCAGTCAACTAAAAAGTCAGAACAAGGAAAAGGATCAGCAGCTGGAAGCCCTTGGCTCTAGAGTGAGTAAGGATGGCTGTGTCACCTTCTTGTAGCTGTCCGGTGAAGAGTAACTAAAGTGAAGTCACGCGATGTCCTGTTTCATTCACCCTGGGCCTTTATTTTAAATGTATTCCTACCTCTCACACCGTGGTGCTAGGGGAAGGGGGTTGGCGGGGCAAACGTGAAATGCTCACCTAGAAAGACTAAAACAGCTGGCCAAGTTCTTGCAGCTTTTCAAAGAACGGCATGCATGGGGCCCAGAATAAGCAAGATGTAGCCTCAACTCCAGCAAACGTTTTCTAATGCCTGTTATAAATGATTTTGGCTAATTCCAGCAGCAAATGCGCTCCCGGCATGAATACTTCCCTGGCAAGGCTTCATATTAAAGCAGAATAGAATCACTGCATGCAAAAGAGGACACAGTGGGCTTCACCTCATCCAGTCACCACTGCTCTGCACAGTCACCTTCGAAGCAGGGTGTTTGCAGGTCCAAGTGCAGTTAGACAGGCTTTCACTTCTTCCCTCAGACTTCAGAGTGTACGAGAATGTTCTATGTGAAGTGAACCTGCCAGGCAAGTCCAGGGCTGTTTAAAAGTAACTTTGAGGCAAGGCACAGTGGCTCATGCCTGTAATCCCAGCACTTTGGGAGGCTGAGGCAGGTGGATCACATGAGGTCAGGAGTTTGAGACCAGCCTGGCCAGCATGGTGAAACCCCATCTCTACTAAAAATAACAAAAATTAGCGGGGTGCCTGTAATCCCAGCTGCTCAGGTGGCTGAGGCAAGAGAATTGCTTAATCCCGGGAGGCAGAGGTTGCAGTGAGCCGAGATCATGCCACTGCACTCCAGCCTTGACAACAAGAGTGAAACTCTGTCTCAAAATGATGATAATAATAATAATAATAATAATTTGGACTACTTGCAAAGTGTACCTCAATGCTCTGACTTTAAAATCCTGAATCTATAGGATTTATCAGTATTTGTGAGGTTTATTTATTTGAAAAATAAAGACAGGCATTTCAGATGTTCACATGAGTTTGGAATTAACCAAACTCATTTTTAATGGGCGCGTGGTCAGCCCGCCTCGCCAAGCCCTCTGCATCCATCTCCTGAGCAGGGTCACTGCCTGGATTAAATGTGTTGTCGCTCTTTCAGGTGTGGGGTGTGTGGGTTTGTGGATGTGGGTGTGAGGATATATGTGGGTGTGTGGGAGGGTGCGTGGAAGTGTGTGTAGGTGGGTGGGAGGGTGAGGTGTGTAAGGGAGTGTGGGTGGGTGTGGGTATGTGGGGGTGTGGATGTGGAGATGTATAAGGGTGTGGGTGTGTGAGAGGGTGTGTGGGGTGTGTGTGGGTGTGTGTGAGGAGTGTATAGATGTGTGGTGTGTGTGTGGCTGCGTGTGTGGGGTGTGTATGGGTGTGTGAGCATGGGGGAGTGTGGGGGTGTGGGGTATGTGGAGGTGTGGGGATGGGGGGTGGGGGGTGTGGACGTGTGTAGGCGTGGGTGTGGGTGTGAGGGGTGTAAATGCATGTAGGGTGTGTGTGGGTGCGTGTGTGGGTGTTGGTGTGTGGGTGTGTGAGGGGTGTGTGTGTAGGTGTATGGGGCTGTGTGTGGGGGTGTGTGAGGGGTGTAAACGTGTGTGGGTGTGTGTGTGGGTATGGGTGTGATATGAATGTGTATAGGTGTGGGTGAGGGTGCATGTGGGGTATGTGGGGTGTGGGTGTGTGTAGGTGTGTGTAGAGTGTGCAGGGTGGGTGGGTGTGTGTAGGTGCATGTGGGGTATGTGGGTGTGTGGAGGTGCGTGTGGGGTGTGTGGGTCTCTGGAGGTGTGTGTGGGGTGTGCAGGTGTGTGTAGGTGCATGTGGGGTGTGTGGGTGTGTGTAGCTGCGTGTGGAGTGTGTGGGGTGTGCGAATGTGTGTGGGTGCATGTGGGGTGTGGGGTTTGTGTCTGGAGGTGTGTGTGGCGTGTGGGGTGTGTGGGTGTGTGGAGGTGCACGTGGGGTGTGTGGGGTGTGTGGGTGTCTGGAGGTGTGTGTGGGGTGTGCGGGGGTGTGTGTGTGGAGTGTGGGGTGTGCAGGTGTGTGCAGGTGCGTGTGGGGTGTGTGGGGTGTGCGGGTGTATGGAGGTGCGTGTGGGGAGTGTGGGGTATGTGGGTATGTGCAGGTGTGTGGGGTGTGTGGGTGTGTGGGTGTATGAGTGTGTAGGTGCATGTGGAGTGTGTGGGGTGTGTGGGTGTGTGGAAGTGTGTGGGGTGTGCAGGTATGTGTAGGTGTGTGTGGAGTGTGTGGGGTGTGCAGGAGTGTGGAGGTGTGTGGGGGGTATGTAGGGTGTGCTGGTGTGTGTACGTGTGTGTGGAGTGTGTGTAGGTGTGGGGGGGGGTGCGAGGGGTGCAGGTGTGTGGGGGGTGTGCAGGTGTGGGGTGTGCAGGTGTGGGGTATGCAGGTGTGGGGTGTGTGTCAGGGCCATAGAGCTGACATCAGGTGGGGAAATATGGAGAAACAGTACCTCTGGCTCTTCTACCCAGCAAATGCATTTGGGTTACTTTTGTCTCATGTCCCCTTCCCCGTTGACCTTGGGACAGGGCTGCCATCTTCTCCAGGCCGCACCTGGCGTTCATCAGCACGTGGGCTACTCGTGAGCAAGGATATTGCTCATGTGAACATCCAAAATGACTGTCTTTATTTTTCAAATTACATATGCTGTGTTAATTTTAGAATAAAAAGTAGAGAAAACTGGAAAGCAAAATTAGAGAGAAGAGCGATGCTACCCCACGAAATCTAGGACAGCACTGAGTGCAGATGCCTTCTGTTTTGTTTCTATAACTACCTAGAAAAAAAGAGATATGTATTAGATATATAACAACAAACTTACACTATACCCATTTTTTAAACTTTAAACAATCACTGTGTTCCCACATTGACAAGAGCTTTTCTCATGGGTCTTTCAAGCTCCCTCATACTCTCTTGTCGGTGCACAGTGGAATCAAACAGCCCCAGGTACTGAGCACGGGTGTTTCCTTTCTGTTCACTATGGCTAACAGTACTCTCAAAAACATCCCTAAACTCACAGACTTGCTGATCGGTCCGGCCATTGTCCCTACACATTCCTCAAGCAGAATTTTGGGGTCAAAAAGGAGGCACATTATTTATGTTCTTTTTTTTTTTTTTTTTTTTAATAAAGAAGAGGAAGAAAGAGAAAGAGGAAGAGGGAGAGAGGATGGGGGTATTGCTTTATTGCCCGGGCTAGAATGCAGTCTAAATATGGGTATGCCTGTAATTGTCTTTAATAATGGAGACATGAAAGAAAATGAGGGAAGAGAATAGCAAACAAGGAGCCAACCAAGATTTCTTTTAAACTTCTAAGTTGATATGATGTGGTACTGATAAGAGTGTATACTTTGTATATTTAAAGTGGAGAGTTCTATAAATGTTAATTACATTTACTTGTTCCAGATCTGAGTTCAAGTCCTGAATATCGTTGTTAATTTTCTGTCTCATTGATCTGTCTAATATTAATGTTGAAGTCTCCCACTATTATTATGTGGGAGTCTAAGTCTCTTTATAAGTCTTGTATGTCTGCATATTCCTGTATTGGGTGCGTATATATTTAGGATCTTTAGCTCTTCTTGTTGTTGCATTGATCCTTTTATCATTACATAATGTCCTTCTTTGCTTCTTTTGATCTTTGTTGCTTAATTGTAACTTCTGCTTTTTATTTATTTATTTTAGCTCTCTGTTTGGTTGGTAAATCTTTCTCCATCCCTTGTTTGGAATCTTTGTGTATCCTTGAATGTGAGATGGATCTGGATGCAGCATACTGATGGGTTTTAGTTTTTTATTCAAATTGCCTGTCTTTGGATTGGGGGATTTAGTCAATTTAAATTTAGAATTAATAATAGTATATGTGAGTTTAATACTGCCATTAGCTGGCTATTTTGTCCATTAGTTGATGTAAATTCTTCATTATATTGATACTCTTTTTGATAATTTTTTTAGAAAGGCTGATACTGTTTGTTCCTTTCATATGTGTAGTGGTTCTTTCAGAAGCTCTTGTAAAGCAGGCCTGGTGGTGATGAAATCTCTGAGTGCTTGCTTATTCACAAAAAACTTTATTTTTCCTTCACATGTGAAGCTTAGTTTGGCTGGATGTGAAATTCTGGGTTGAAAGTTCTTTTCTTTCAGGATGTTGAATATTGGCCCCCACTCTCTTCTGGCTTGTAGGGTTTCTGCTGAGAGATCTGCTGTAAGTCTGATAGGCTTCCCTTTGTGGGTAACCTGACCTTTCTCTCTGGCTGCCCTTAGTATTTTCTCCTTCATTTCAACCCTAGTGAATCTGACGATTATGTGCCTTGGAGTTGCTCTTCTTGAGGAATATCTCTGTGGTGTTCTCTGTATTACCTGGAGTTGAATATTATCCTGCCTTACTAGGCTGGGAAAATTTTCCTGAATAATGTCCTGAAGCGTATTTTCCAGCTTGGATTCATTCTCTTCGTCACATTCAGGTACACCTATCAAGCGTAGATTAGGTCTTTTCACATAGTCCCATATTTCTTGGAGACTTTGCTCGTTCCTTTTTATCCTTTTTTCTCTAATCTTGTCTTCTTGTTTTATTTCATTGAGTTGGTCTTCGACCTCTGATATCCTTTCTTCTGCTTGATCAATTCGGCTGTTAAAACTTGTGCATACTTCACGAAGTTCTCCTATTGTGTTTTTCAGCTCCATCAATTCACTTATATTCCTCTCTAAATTGAGTATTCTTGTTAACATTTCGTCAAATCTTTTTTCAAAGTTCTTAGTTGCTTTAGATTGGGTTAAAACAAGTTCTTTTAATTCACAGAAGTTTCTCATTATCCACATTTTGAAGCCTGCTTCTGTAATTGGAACACACTCGTTCTCCATCAAGCCTTGTTCCGTTGCTGATGAGGAACTGTGATCCCCCGCTGAGGGAGAGGCGTTCTGATCTTGGGCATTCTCAGCCTTTTTTGGCCGTTTTCCTCCCTTCGTTATAAATTTATCCATCTGTGGTCTTTGAATTCACCGTCTTTGTAATTAGGTTTCTGAGTGGACGTCCAACTTACTGATTCTCAGCGCCGAAATCTGAGCAACCCACTGCACCGACCAAATCAGCGGCGTTAAGATTGATGGTGCTTTTCCGACTCTGCACCAAGAACCGTCGCTCCAAGGCGGCGGCAAAACCGCCTCGCCGGTCACAAGAGTCGCGCTGGCGACCCGTGGGGCTCCTCCGCTGGGAATCTCCTGGTGCGTGAGCAACAAGAATTCATGTGAAGGTGTGGCGTCCTCTCATTCTTTGCGCTTTCAGTGGGAGCTACAATCCCGAGCTGTTAGTGATCAGCCATCTTGGATTTATTTATGTTCTTAATGCCCCTTGCCAGATTGCCCTCCAGAGTGGCTGTTCGGTTTTCACCGCCACTCCCAGGCCAGTGACGTCTCGGGGGAGTAAATTGCATGAGCTCTCGGAGCCGTCCAGGCGCACTCGGGACCCTCCAAGGACATCCGCGCATATTCCTCAGCACAGACTCTCCGAAGCTGGGTTTCCTTGTGGTTTACATTGCTGGCTTTTGAAGATGAGAGCATTTGCTGTATGCCTCTGATTTCATGAGTGGAGAACCAGGAATAGCTGCAGGATCCTGTGTGCCCGTCAGACACAAGGGGATGCCTTTAGGGATCTCTGCGGGTGACTGGATGGAAACAGCCAGAAACCCTCTCAGGGGCTCACATGCGGCCTCGGAGCCCCTCCTTCCCCCAACAGCCCTACTTGGCCAACATCAGCCTCTTTGTCGCTCTGTTCTCCACAGTGCTCGGTGCTAAAGGAAGAGTTAAAGCAGGAGGGTGCTCACAGAGAGCTCAGGGAGGCCCAGGAGAAAGAGTTAAAACTCTGCAGAACCGTGAGTTGAGCTTCCTCCTTCCACCAGAAAAACCAGAGTTTGACCTTCGGGTTCTTGGTGGGATCCTGGGCATCACTCAGCGCCAAGCCCCGAAGCTCTGTGCTTGCTTGCTTGTTTATTAACGTGGTCCATCACTCTTTGATCTGCTGGTCCATCACTCTTTGATCTGCTGCTTCTGTACAGGTGAAGGGACCCCATGATTCCCTGGGCAGTTGTCTCTGGCTCCCTCAAGGAGCCAGGCTGGGGTTGAGACTGGGGACAGGGACAGGAGGCTGGCCAGCTGACCACCACATGGTCCCCTGCCCTGCCCCCAGCCTGTGACTCTCAAACATGTGTTCCACTGTTCCAAGTTTAATCCTAAACACAGACACTGTTGTTAACACTTCCTGAAGTATTTTTATTTAAACACAACCACTTATTTATTTACTTACTTATTTATTCGTTTTTGAAATGGAGTCTTGCTCTGTCACCCAGGCTGGAGTGCATTGGCGTGATTTCAGCTCACTGCAACCCCGGCCTCCTGTGTTCAAGGGATTCTTCTGCCTCAGCCTCCCAAGTAGCTGGGACTACAGGCGCCCGCCACCACGCCCAGCTAATTTTTGGATTTTTAGTAGAGACGAGGTTTCGCCATGTTGGCCAGGATGGTCTCGATCTCCTGACCTCATGATCTGCCCGCCTATGCCTCCCAAAGTGCTGGGATTTCAGACATGAGCCACTGCACCCAGCCTAAACACAACCATTTTAATATCCACTTGTAAAAACAAAATAAAAAGCTATTTGCTTTATATAGAAGGTAACCATAAAAATAAATACAATGACAACAGGACCATTAGAGCAGGAGGAGGTGTATTCCCCTTGCCCTCCGAATCCACCGCCCACCTCAACAGGTGTGTATTTTCCGTTCGTTGGGAAGCCCAGCTTCTCTGGCATGCTCTTCCCCACGCTAGCGCTGTTCCTCCCGGGCCAGGAGCATTTTACTCCCTGCCTCAAACAAAGAAAGAGAAACATTTCGTTGTTCTGTTCTTCCAGACCTTGCCTGTTGTGTCTTCCAAACAGGTTTCCCTTTAGATTCATCTCAATAATATACCCCAAGAGCAGGGTGTTTCTAAGGAACTGATGGACATGCTGTAGCGCTTAATCCAGGACTGTACTGACTTCCAAAAGACACTAATTTCCTTTATCCACAACTTTTAATATATCAGTTGAAAAACAGTCTATTTTGCCTGCTATTGTAAAACCTTCCCCCAGGAGAAAGAATTAAACAAGCTGATACCACACAAGGTTCCACCTTAATGAATGGGATGCGAGGGGTTTCGAGGGCTCAGATCAGGAAGGCAGCTGCTGCCGCTCAGCAGGGAGGTTCACTCTGTTGTTGAATCTTTCTCAGCAAATCCAAGACATGGAGAAAGAAATGAAGAAGCTTAGGGCGGAGCTGAGGAAGAGTGGTACTGAACAGAGCGTGATCTCTAGGACCCTGAGAGGAAAGAATAAGGTACGTGGCAGACGCCGGGCCCAGAGTGTGCTGTGGCCAGGAGCTCCCCACTCACCACCCCTGTTACTCTTCCAAGTGGCCTGTGCTGCTATTATTAACCCTTCTTACAGCTGGGAAAAACTGAGGCTCACACAGGGAAAGGGACCAGGTTTACTCTATAGATAATGTAATTGTGGCAGGATTTGAACCCAGGTTTGTCTGACTCCAGAGCCCCTATGAGTAACCCCACTACGCCGTAGTACCTTCTAAAACTGTTTCTTGATTTTTTGGTAAATGAGACCGTCCCACCTGCCAGTTCCAGTGAGTTTAGTGTTGCTTAATTATTTTAATGTTCCTTCCCATCACTGGAAAAAAAATTGCATACTCCAGACCTGTGCTATCCATTACAGTAGCCACCAACCATGCATGGCTATTTAAATTTAAATTAAGGCATGGTAGCTCACTCCTGTAATCCCAGCACTTTGGGAGGTGGAGGCAGATGGATCCATCACCTGAGGTCAGGAGTTCGAAACCAGCCTGGCCACATGGTAAAACACCGTCTCTACTAAAAATACAAAAATTAGCCAGGTATGGTGGCGCAGGCCTGTAATTCCAACTACTAAGAAAAACTGTGGCAGAAGAATCACTTGAACCCAGGAGGTGGAGGTTGCAGCAAGCCAAGGCGACTGCACTCCAGCCTGGGCAACAGAGCAAGACTACATCTCAAAAAAATTAATTAAAATTAATTTAAAATAAATAAAGCAAAATGTCGCTCCTCAGTTACACCAGCCACGTTCCAAGTGCACAGTAGCCACGTGTGGCGGGCGGCTGCAGCACTGGACCACACAGATACGGAAATTTTCATCAGCGCAGCAAATCCTATTGTTTTAAACTAATGGTGACCCCTTTAAGCAACAATGACCAATTGAAGAGTTGTATAAAAGATGCTTATGGATCGCACATATTTTAATTTTTTTTTAACTGAAAATTTATTTTAAGAGTCCTGAGCAGTAAGGACAGAGTCTATTTCTTTCCATTTGAATTATCTACTTTATTTCATTAGAAGATAGTCGTCACTAAGAAAACTAATAATTTTTTAAAATAAGTAAAGACAGAGATTCACTACATCACTCAGGCTGGTCTTGAACTCCTGGCCTCAGGTCATCCTCCTGACTCAGCCTCCCAAAGTGCTGGGATTACAGGTGTGAGACACCATGCCCAACCACAACTGAGAATATTTTAAGAACAAATCTAAAAGGCAGAGGAATTCTATGTGAAGGGAAGTTTTCAGGAATGATCAGAGAAATAAAAGCAAATCTAGTTCTTTCTCCAATTTTATTTAATATGAATGTGAGTATAGTCACCGGAGATCAAATCATTAAAACCTCACAAGCTGAAATTATACTACACCAGGATCACATCGTATGGATAGTGTTGAAGCCTGCAAAAGTTGGCCAGACATAAGTAGACTTGGTAGAAATAACACACAATTCAAATCAACAATTAAAACTACACAATGTAAAACTTATTATCGATTAAAACTTAAGAGAAAAATCAAATATTCTTATCCAGGTGTGGTAGCTCACACACTTTGGAGGCCAAGCAGGAGGATTGCTTTAGGCAAGGAGTTCCAGACCAGCCTGGCCAACATAGTGAGACCCTGTCTCCACAAAAAATCAAAATAGTCACTTAAAAAAATCAAATATTCTTGAAAAAGTTTAGATTTGTAAAATATAATCTGGGGAAAATGGACATGGTAGAAATGTAGAAATGAGAACTACAAAATAAAACAGTGACAGACCTGTGATTGGTAAATATTTGACAGGATCCAGAAAAACATACAGATGAATCAAATATCATTATATAATTTAGCAACAAAAGAACTAACCCAGATATAAATGATTTCAGGAGACTAACGTGAAAATGAAAACATTTGGAAAGCTGTCAAACAATTGGTTTAATGAACTGCACTCTGGAAAATGCCCTCCCCATGAAAATGAATTGACTATGGTGTATTTTTCTTTTAAATAGTTGTAGTAATGAACATGGAGTCAAAATGCCCTCTGGGCCCTCAGATTTTCTCTAAGCAAGGCTTTGGCTGCATTCTACAAGTCTTAGTATGTAGTATTTTCATTATTACTCAGATCAAAATATTTTCCAAATCCCATTGTATTTCTTCTTTCACCCATGGGTTACTCTGAAGTTTATTTCCTAATTTCTAAAAATATGAGGGTTTTCTGTTTACCTTTTTTGTTACTGATTTTTAGCTTATTTACAGTGTGGTCAGAGAACATCTTCTGGGTAACTTCATTCTTTTGATATTGATTGAGACTTGCTTTATGACCTGCATGTGGTCAACTTCAGTTCCACACGTACACTTGAAAAGAATATGCATTCTGCCATCATTGGGTATAGTATTCTATGTACGTACATTCAACGAAGCTTGCCAGTAATGCTCAAAACTTAAACGCTCTTGTTGATTTTTTGTCTGTGCATTTTGTCAGCCACTGAGAGGCATGTTGTTTAAAGATCCTATCATGATCGTGGATTTGTCTGTTTCTTTTTTTAATATTGTAAATCTTTGCTTCATATATTTTGAGCCCGTGTTAGTAGATGCATATAAATTTACCATTTCATTACTTCCCATCGAATCAAATCTTTGACCATTACAAGATGCTGCTCTTCATTGCTAGGGATGTTTTTCCCTTAGAGTCTTTGTCATTAAGGTAGCTCCATCGGCTATACTAGCTTTATTTTGATTTGAGTTTTCAGAGACTATCTTTTTCATACTTTTTATGTCAATCTTTATTTTAAAATGTGTATCTCATATGAACAGCACATGGGTTTTATACAGTTTGACCATCTTTGTCTTTTAGTCCAAGTATATTTACCATAATTGCTGGTATACTGGGATTTCCATTTATCTTCTTGCTCAGGGTCAGTTGTACTTCCTGTTATGTTCCTTTTTCTCTCCATTCTTGGTGTCTTTTGAGTTGATCGTTTTTTATCATTCCCTTTTTCCCTGTATTAGCTTGGAAACTGTCTCTCTTTTACTCTTCATTTAGTAATCATAAGAAAATAGCATGCATTCATGACTTAACCAAAATCTAATATTTAGTGAGTTTTTAACTCTTTTACTATTTTAGTGATTATTCTAAATTTTACAATATGCATTTTCAAGGCACCAAAATTCAATATTCATTAATAATATGTCCTTCTTCTTGTTAACACAATGACTTAGACATTGACACTTTAACTTCACTTTCCCCATCCAGACTCATATGCCACTGTTGTCATTTTCTAAACTTCTATTTGAAACTCTAAGACATTATTAGTATTTTTCTATAGTCAATATCCATATCTATATATGACTATTCTATCTTCTCCACATATTTGATCATCCATCTAGATTTTTCTTCCGCCTGAAGAACATCCGTTAGTAGTTTCCTTCAGCATGGCTCTGCTGGCATCATATTCTCTCAGGAGTGTGTGTGTGCATGTGTATGTGCATGCATGCATGTGCATATGTGTGTGTGTGTTTGCATGTGTGTGTGCATGAGTGTGGGTGTGTGTGTGCATGCGCATGTGTGTGCATGTGTGCATGTGCGTGTATGCATGTGCATGTGTGTGTGCATGTGTGTATGTGCATGTGTGCATGTGTGTTCATATGCATGTGTGTGCATGTGTGTGCGTGTGTGCATGTGTATGTGTGTGCATGTGCATGTGTGTGCATGTGTATGTGCGCGTGTGTGTGCATATGTGTACATGCATGTGTGTGCATGTGTGCATGTGTGTGTGTGTGCGTGTGCATGCGTGCATGTGTATGTGCATGTGTCTGAAAACGTTTATGTTTATCCCTCATTCATGAAACATCTTTTGACTGGGTATGGAATTCTGCACTGCCCATTGTTTTCTTTCAGCACATGATAGATGTGAACTCGATCATTCTACTGTCTTTTGGCGCCAATCATTTATATTTAGAAGCTATAACCTATTATACCATAGCGTCATCTTTTAATATTCTAGTTTTTTAAATGTTTCTTTTCCTTTGATTTACAGCAGTTTTATTGGGATATATCTGGGTGTAAATTTGTTTTTATTTATCTTGTTTGGGGTTCGTACAGGCCTCTTGAATCTTGGGGTTGGTGTTTTCCATTAGTTTTGGAGCTTGGGCTGCAAGCTACGTAGACAGTGGGGAGCTAATGAGGCTTTTGAACAGGGAACTAACGTGATTAAATTTGGGATTAATGGTAATGGTGAAAATGATCGCCACAGTTTTTCATGGACTCAGCTTTATGCCAAACATTTCATCTCTTTTCATCCTCACAACACCTCTGACCTAGAAATTATTAATGCCCCTTTAATTTTTTTAATATATTGGAGCTTTTCAAGATGCCTGTTTCATAGATGTGAGAGTCAAGGCTCACAGCCAAGTCACTGCCCAAAGGCACACAGTCAGTAAGTGGCAAAGCCAAGATCGGGGGAAGCCAGACCTGTCTGACTCGTTACTGTGGCACAGCCATTAGCCACGTGTGGCTATTTAGGTGAAATTAAATATAATGTAAAATTCAGTTCCTCAGTCACATGAGCCACACTTCAAGTGCTCAACAGCCAGATGTGGCCAGTGGCCACCGTATTGAACAGCACAGCATTAGGGCATTTCATCATTGCAAAGAGTTCTACCAGACAGTGCTGCCCCACCACTTGGCAACCTGCTCACAGGACCAGGAAGGATGTTCTCGAAGGAAATAAATTGGAGGCAAGGAGACCAGGTATCACGGCCAAAGGTGCTCAGGGCCTAGCCTGAGACCATGCATATTAGTCTGTTTTCACGCTGCTGATAAACGCACACCTGAAACCGGGAAGAGAAAGAGGTTTAATTGGACTTGGAATTCCACATGGCTGAGGAGGCCTCAGAATCATGGCAGCAGGCAAAAGGCACTTCTTACATGACGGCGGCAAGGGAAAAATGAAGAAGAAACCAAAGGAGAAACCCTTGATAAACTCATCAGTCTCATAAGACTTACTGTCACGAGAATAGCATGGAAAAGACTGGCCCCCATGATTCAATTACCTCCCTCTGAGTCCTTCGCACAACACGTGGGAATTCTGGGAAATACAATTGAAGTTGAGATTTGGGTGGGGACACAGCCAAACCATCTCACCATGCACAGGGGAGGAGCTCAATAAATCTCTGAGAGTTGGAGCCAAGGGCCTGCTGTGTGGCAGGGGTATGAGGAACAAGACTGCCAGAGCTGGGAGTGGGGGCAGGGAGGGCATTTACTGAAAGGAGGAGCCCTGAGCAGAGCCCAGGACAGCCTTTGCTTCAGCAGCATTTGAAAAACATCCACCTCGGCTGGGCACGGGGGCTCCTGTTTGCAATCCTAGCACTTTGGGAGGCCAAGGTGGGCAGATCACGAAGTCAGGAGTTCGAGACCAGCCTGGCCAACATAGTGAAACCCCATCTACTAAAAACACAAAAATTAGCTGGATGTGATGGTGAACACCTGTAATCCCAGCTACTTGGGAGGCTGAGGCAGGAGAATTGCTTGAACCTGGGAGGCAGAGTGAGCCAAGATCATGCCACTGCACTCCAGCCTGGGCAACAGAGCTAGACTCCATCTCGGGACCAAAAAAAAAAAAAGAAGAAGAAGAAAGGAAGAAAAACGTCCACCTAAACAGAAGCTGGGGCATTTTTACACCTGAGAGGATGCAAGTGGGGAAACTGAGGCCCACCGAGCTTAGCTGGCCTTCCCAGAAACAGCTCGCTGGAGACTGGCTGCACCCTGCCACTCAGAAGAAAGCTGTGCAGGTTACTCTGGATGTTTTACATGAAGTCTGTGTGACCCCTCTCTAGCCCCCTAATAAACCTTGTGAGGTTGTTTCGGAACAAAATCCTCTCACCTGGGAGAGTTAATCTCATTTCCTGGGAGTGCCTGAGCCCTGGCTCCGCAGACGCTCAAAATCATCTTCATGGTTCGGACATGAACCAAGCAGCTGCAGGGTCCTGTCACGGCCAGCAGAGGGCAGCACCGAACATGCCCAAGCGCGCCTGGCGTTGCCCACTATCCAAGCAAGCAGGATACATAGGCAAGTTTCCCTGCTTTAAACGCTGCCTTTTGCAGGCTGCAATTCTTTACTGGCCATTGCTTAGCGAGTCTCCCAGAGCTGTTTCCCTTGGTAAGTGTGCTGGAAGTGGTAACAACAAGCAGTTATGATAATAAACCCAGCAGTAACAGTTACCGAGTGCCCAGGGTGGGCGGCGGTTCCTTACGGTGTCAGGATGACACTGTATGGTGGCTACTCCCATCCACCTGTCCTAGGTCACAACACCTAACGCACTTATAGAGCCCTTATGAAGTGCTGTCACTGTTCCGAGCTTTTTTAAATCCCCACAGTAACTCTGGGAAAAGGGAACTAGTATCATCACCCCATTTGACAGACAAGGACACTGAGTCATGGAGCAGTGAATGACTTTGCTGAGGTCATACAGCTTGTTAGGGACAGAGCTGGGATTAGAGCCCAAGATGCAGGGCCTGGCCCTTTCCCCCAGCAAGCAGTGCCCCCTGAGCCTGCCTCCACCCCGTGCACGCCTGTGACCCCTGCCACATGGGCTGCAGCTGTGCCTATCCATCTGGGACCCCCCCCACGGCCATTAGACATCCTAGAGGAATTTCTCCAGAGTGCATTATGACCACATTAGCAGCAAGCACACGCTTTCATCATCATTTCAGGTTGAAGAGAAGCTTCAGGAGGATTCCAGAAGGAAACTGCTTCAGCTGCAAGAAATGGGGAACAGAGAGAGCCTCATTAAAATCAATTTGGAGAGGGCAGTAGGGCAGGTAGGCATGGTCCAGAGCCCCCTTCATTGGCCCACGCTCCCCCATGATTGCACCCAAGCAGCTGGCAGGGGTGAGAGAGGAGGATGCCCGAAGTAGGAAGACATGTGCCTTCCTTCTCCCGTCTCTTACGGGCAGAGGCTGGCTGCGGCTCCCCGTCCCCGTGGACATCGCTAAAGAGGCTTCCGCTGCCAGGGGGCCTCCCACTCAAATAGTTTGCGATGACCTGAGCCCCAGACCAGGTAGCCCATCCTGGCTTGCTGCCTGCCCCCAGTTAACCGAGCCCCTTACCCTCAGTGGGGTTTCTAGCATCTTCTCCCTAACGATCTTAGTCCTGACATTTACCACAGATTTCCTTCCCCTCAGGCCCCAGCAGACATTGCGCTCAGTGTCTATAAGGAAATGCCACTTTCTTAATGAACTAAAACCCCAGAGTGTCCACAGTGGGTACTGGATGGAGAAGCTCCCGGCCGCGTGTGAGCTGCTATGACCTGGTCTTTAGGTGCCGTTTCTCCAATGCTGTGGCCTGAGGTCGCTGGTGGCCCTTCCTGGCACATGTGGCACAGTCGTGAGGGCCGGAATGTGCAGGCGAGACTTTACCAAAGGCTAAGGGAGAGGAAACGGGGAACCCAGATGGGAGGGCAAGACCTTCAGGAATGTGGCCCCCCAGGGGCAGCCACCCTAGAGTCCTCCACAAGGGTCCCTCTCCTGGAAACCACAGCTCTGGGGGATCCACAGAATGGTTTAGGCAAGTGCGTGTTTTTGTGTGTGTGTGTGTGTGTGTGCGCGCGCACGCGCATGTGTGCACTTTTTTATCACTGGGAGGGAGGGCCATGTGTGTGTATGTGCACGTGTGTGCTTTTTTATCACTGGGAGGGAGGGCCTCCCACTGGATTCAGGCAGGTCTGTGAACTACCAAAAAAGGTTAAAAGCCAGGATCCCTCCACAGCACCCAGCCCAGCTCCCAAAGCTGTTCCCTTTTCTACGGTCCAAGCTTTACCAGGTGGTGTGACCAGGCCTTTGTCCCTGCACACTAAAGTTCAGATATTCACAGCTGTCACCTCCAGCACCATCTCTCCTGCGGGCTGCCAGCCCCTTACCAAGGGCGCCGAGCCGGCCGTCTGGGCCTCTCCCTGTACACCCTGGCTACGCCCGCCCTCCCCCAACACACACCTGATTTCAGGCCTGACCTGTGCTCCTTGCCCAAGGGCCAAGCTTCTGGTTCCAGCTCTGGGCAAAGGTCATCTGGGAGGAGCCTTGGAGGTACTGAGACTGCTCCAGGTCTACACCCAAGAGAGAAAGGGCCAGCCCCGACTCTGCCTCCCAGGGCCTTGCACTCCTGCATCTCCAAGGCCCTGCTCCCTGTCTAACAGTCTGCCCTTCCCCAGGCAAGTGACGCCAGGCCCAAGGCCACGTCTAAGATGATCTCTCCCTCCTAATGGCCCTGGGCAGCCGTTCCTATGGGGAGCCCCTGGTGGCGATGGGGAGCCGGGATTCACAGGAACTCCTCTGCACAAGCAATTCTTTGGGTGAGCTGGGACCCTCCCCTTGGCCATGAAGCCAGAGATGTCCCTAAGACATTGGCCATTAGGACTCCCCCTGTGCAGTAAATACCTGTGTCTTGGGCCCTGTTGACTTTTAGGATGACGCAGTAGCCCCATTGGTCCCTTCAAGGCTCTGCTTTGGAACCTTTGATAACCACATTTTGCCAGTAACCGGAGACTCACGCCGGGGGCTGCCGTGTTGATAAATTCCCAGAGAAAGTCGGGCTCCTTTTTACCTTTAACTTCTGATGGAATCAGGACACCTTGGACTTGGGATTCTGTAAGCCCGGACTTAATGTCACTTCTATTTCATCAGCCTTAACCCGAAACCACTAGCACCCAGGAGGGGCCAGTGAAAGCCGCCTGAAGTTGAAGCCCTTGGCTTTAGCTGACGTTTCTGTGTCCAGGCATTTAATGAAGGCTTGTTGGGTGTTTGAGTGTCTCCTCTACACTAGGCACTGTTGCGGGCTCTGGGGAGACCAAGGTGAACATGCTGGGCACAGTCTTCAGGACGATATGGGCTCAGGCGTGAAATAGAGAAAGAGAGAACTTTCTCCCCTCCCTGGGCTTCCTTGCTGACTACACAATTTACTTGGGCTGACAGCCTCCATATTTATTTCACAGTCTGGTGCCAACTGAGCAATTACCAAAGAGCGCTCCCGGCCCCAGACTTCCCATTGGATAATTGGCAGCAAGAGGCTCTTCTGAAGGTTTGAGACATGTGTGTGCACTGACCACAGGCACCGGTCGGGTTAGGCAGGCGTGCCTGAAGAGTAATTAAGGCCTGCTGTTCTCTTTTCTTCTGTGGGTACCGCGACTCCCGGTGAGCAGGGAAGATTCTGATGACGCAGAACGATCGTTCAGGCGTGCAAACCCTTCTGAGCGGTGTTTCCGCACGCTGCCGTGGAAACGCTGCCCCCACTGGCTGGCCCCCGCCGGCCCCCTGACCCTTTGCTCCCCTTTCTCCTACAGCTGGAGCACTTCAGAAGTCAAGTCATCAAGGCCACCTACGGACGGGCAAAGCCATTCCCAGACAAGCCTGTCACCGACCAGCAGGTTAGTCCGCCGTCCCTGCCACGTGGCGCCTTCACTTTCGTTTTCTCCTTCGGGGATCTGGATTCCAGACCCTGGGAGCATATGTTTCTGTTTTTTGTTGGTGGCATATTTTTCACACTGTTGCTACACCATAAAGATTTGTTTTGATTTTATAGGATTTCCTGGCTTTTAAAGTAAAAGCCAGTTAAAACTGCCTTGAAATGTGTCTGTGAAAATCAAATTAAACCATGCGGGCTTACTTCTGGTCTCCAGACACACATGTGCAGACTTCATTAGCACTGGGAGAAAGGGAGCCGCCTCCCCGCAGCCAGCGCATTCTGGCGCATTCCTTCAGAAGAGAAAGGTTGACAGCGGCAGTGAGGGTGGACGTCTGGCTGCAATGATTGCCATGCTGTTCTTCTGTCACTCTTTCTAGCCCCCTGTGTCACAGCACAGGTGGGAAAGCATGCCGTGGGCTGCTCTCGGTGGGTGCGGGAGAATCTGACCTTCTGCTTAGGAGCCCAGAATATCAGGCTCAGTGTTCTGAATCCCTATGCAACACAGAAGAAATCTGGAACAAACTCAGGGTCACAGTACAGGCCTTTGGATCTTAAACAGAATCTCTGGGCCGGGTGCAGTGGCTCAGGCCTGTAATCTCAACACTTTGGGAATCCAGGGCAGCCAGATCACGGGGTCAAGAGGTCGAGACGATCCTGGCCAACGTGGTGAAACCCCGTCTCTACTAAAAATACAAAAATTAGCTGGGCGTGGTGGTATGTGCCTGTAATCCCAGCTACTAGGGAGGCTGAGACAGGAGGATCACTTGAACCAGGGATTCGGAGGTTGCAGTGAGCCCAGAATGCGCCACTGCACTCCAGCCTGGATCCCAGAGCGAGACTCCATCTCAAAAAACAAAAAAGAATCTCTGATCCTGGGACTCATGCCCTGGTGACAGGACCAGTGTCCCCCTTCAGAGCCAGGGCCATCACTGAACCGTATCAGGACCTCCGTCCTCCCCTGCTGAGACAGGGACTCAGACGGAATCTCTCCCATTCCCTTTCCCCCAGGGCCCCCCGCCCCTGTGTATTACATCTTTTTTTTTTTTTTCTTTTTCTCACCAGTTAATAGAGAAAATCACCCAGGTCACTGAGGACAGCATCAATTTTCAGCAGAAAAAGTGGACCGTGCAGAAGGAGACCCAGCTCAGCATCTCCAAGCAGGAGGAGACCACCGAGAACATTGAGAAGTTGAGGACGTCGCTGGACAGCTGCCAGGTGGCCCCCCCTCGCGCCTCCCGCACGCGGCCCCTTTGTCTGATTTTTGTGCCGCTCATTTGGGAAGTCGCCCAGCTTTTTTGGAGCAAGTTAGGCAGAAGTGCTTCGCTTCTCTGTCCACTTTGTCCTCCTGTTGGTGAAACTTCTCGGAGAAGAAAAAACAAAGGGCCTCAAAAATGCCTCCCAGGCGAACGGGGTGTGTCCAAAAACAGATGGAGCTTGGCTCTTGTCGCCCAGGCTGAAGTACAATGGCATGATCTCGGCTCATGCCTCGGCCTTCCGGGTTCAAGCCATTCTCCTGCCTCAGCCCCCTGAGTAGCTGGGATTGCAGGCACACGCCACCATACCCGGCTACTTTTGTGTGTTTAGTAGAGATGGGGTTTCTCCATGTTGGTCAGGCTGGTCTTGAACTCCTAACCTCAGGTGATCTGCGCACCTCGGCCACCGCACCTGACCCATTCCTGCTTTTTATTTGCATTTTCTTTTTTGGCCCAGCCACAAAGGGCGTTTTCCACACCCTTGCCTTTGACTCTGGAGGAGCAGGGATCGGAGGACCTGGCCACGGCCCCACGACCCCCCACACTGGGACATGGTTTATCCGAGCAGGCGGTGGCTTCTGCTCTCTCTAGAAACCAGCAGCTCCTGTCTAGGGAGTTTGTGCAAATGCTGGCTTGTCAGCACTCTTTCAAATCAGGAAACCACGCGTTCCGACCAGCCTGCGTGTTGATCTTGGCAGGAATTCCAATGAATGGAAAAAAGAAGTAGCCACATTTGCCTCTCATTGCAGCCAAACTGTCGATGGTACTTTGGCTTTGGGATCTCATATACCTAAAAGAGGGCTCACTTTGACCATCGAAAGTCTAAATTAGAGTGCCAAAAAAAAAAAGAAAAAAAAAGCTGTCAAAACATAATTTTTTTTCTTTTTTGAGAGGGAGTCTTGCTCTGTCTCCCAGGCTAGAGTGCAGTGGCGCGATCTCAGCTCACTGCAACCTTGGCCTCCCAAGTTTAAACAATTCTCTGCCTCAGCCTCCCGAGTAGCTTGGATTACAGGCACCCGACACCAGGTCTGGCTAAGTTTTGTATTTTTAGTACAGACAGGGTTTCACCATCTTGGCCAGGCTAGTCTTGAACTCCTGACCTCTTGATCCACCCGCCTCAGCCTCCCAGAGTGCTGGGATTACAGACCAGAGCCACTGATCCCGGCCAAAAATTTTTAAAAAGAAAAAACTGAGCCCTCCCAGGGTGGCCAGCATGTGGCGCTGCCTGCTTCGAGTCTAGAACGCTGTTCCTCAAAAGTGGCATCAGGGGCTGTTTCTGGCCACAGGGCCTGGGCGCCTCATGATCTCAACTCTCTGCAGGCTTGCATGATGTGCTGCTGTGGCAGTGACCTGAAGAAGGAGGTCGACCTTCTTCAGCACCTCCAGGTGAGCCCACCTGTCTCGGCGCTCCAGAAGGTGGTTCTGGACATCCTGAGGCACACGCTGTCCTGGCTGGAGGAGACGGAGCAGCTCCTCCGGGACCTGGGGATCCCGCCCTCCAGCACCGACAAAGGTTACTGGGACTTTTTTTCTCACATAGTTGCATGACTCTAAAATGTCGCATTGAAGCTCAGCGTGGTGGGACATCTGTTGAGGAAGTCTTCATGGGTGTCTGGCCAAGTCTGTTCCCTTCTCCAGACTCCCCTGCTTCTCTGCTTGAGACATAATAATCCATTTAAAAAAATACACAAGTGAGGCACGATAACTGAAGGAAAATGAAACAGAACAGAGGCGAAGGGAAAATGAAAGCAAAACTATGCAAAGTCTAATTACGCTGTTTAACTTTCAAGGCATTTTCCTGGGGAAATAGCCATGTGATTCTAGGCACGTCACTTACCCTGTCTATGCCTCTGTTTCTGAATCTGTAAAATGGGGATAATAGGGCGTACCCACCTTTAGGGCTGTTGTGATTTTTTTTTTTTTTTTTTTTTTTTTTTTTTTGAGATGGAGTCCCACTCCATCGCCCAGGCTGGAGTGCAGTGGTGTGATCTCGGCTCACTGCAACCTCCGCCTCCCGGGTTCAAGTGATTCTCCTGCCTCAGCCTCCTGAGTAGCTGGGATTCCGGGCACGCACCACCACACCTGGCTAATTTTTGTATTTTTAGTAGAGACAGAGTTTCACCACGTTGGTCAGGCTGGTCTCAAACTCCTGACCACAAGTGATCCCCCCACCTCAGCCTCCCAGAGTGCCGGGATTACAGGCGTGAGCCACCACACCAGCCTAGGGTGTCGTGATTATTAAAATGCGTGATGTATGGAAAGTACTTGGAATAGTACCTGGTACACAATAGGCATTACTAAATGTTTGTTGACTTTCCATTTTACAAAAAATAGTGTCACATTACCCCCAGTTTCCTTTGGTCTGTTCCTAATGGTACATCATCAGGAAGCCCCTCCACGTCAGCACACACAGACCTACATCATCGCGGTTGCTGATTCCATTGTATGGGATATGCCATTATTTATTTAGACAATCCCCTATCATGGGCACTTGGGTGATTTCCAGTTTTTCACACTCATAAATCGTGCTGAGATGAACATTGTTGCACATACACCTGAAGGTGGAGGGGCATGAACCACTTTCTTTCAACAAAGATTTATTGCACTCTTGCTTACAAGACACCAGGTGCTATGCAGAGCAGAGACATGATAGGGTCAGGAACAGGCAGAATCAGGTCGTGTGTGTGTGGTTCACTGCAAAAATCTTCCACTGTGATCGTACATTTGAAATTTTTATAATAAAATACTGGGATCGGGGGGACAGGCACTGTCCCTGCCCTCAAAGGGCTTATGGTCTCGGGGGAGGGATGCGGTGGGCATTAATGGAAAAGCACTCAAACAAACATGAAAGCTCAGTGGTGACAACTGCTGTGAAGTGCAGGGTTCGATCTGGTCAGGGAGGGCAGGGCAGCTGCAGGATGCATAGGAGTTGTTTGCCAAAGAAGGGAGAGAGAGAATTCTGAGCAGCAGGAGCAGCGTGGTGGCAGGGGGCGCGTGGAGAGCACACGGGGCCGACAGAGATGGGGCAGGGCGGGGCAGCCTGGCGAGGGGGCTTCCCAAGGCGATCCTGGGGGGCCTTGCAGGGCCTTAGTCAGAAGCTTTTTATTCTAAGGGCAGAGAGAAGCCCATGAAAGCCTTAAGTGAGGAGCTAGACAAGCCTGCATTCTGAGACAATCACCTTGGTGGCATGTGGACAACGTTCTGGAGGGTGGTCAGCGTGGTGCCCCAGGAGCCACTTGGGAGGCTGCTGTAAGAGCTGACGAGGCCACCCGAGGGCAGGGTGGGGATGGGGGAAAAGCAAAGATTCAGGGGCGGGTGAGAGGTAAATCGGCAGGCCTCGGTGGTAGGACTGGAGATAGGTGGAAGCAAAGGCCGAGAAGAGTCAAGAGGACTTCTAGGTGTTCGGTGTGTGTAAAAGATGGATGTGATTTCTTCACTAAAATTCAGAGCAAGGAATGCAGGATGAGGCCCAGGTTTGAGGGAAGATGAGTATGAAGTACCTGGAGACGTCTGAGTTGAGACACCCAAGAGACCGCTGTTTCCCCAGATGTCTTGTTTGGGGATAGATCATAATGATGTATCCCCAGCACCTGGAGAGCACGTGCCACACAGCAGGGACCTAATAAGTATCTGTAGGATGGAGGGATGGAAGAATGGATGGAAGGAAGTATGGATGGATGGACAGATGGACAGACGGATGGATGGAAGGGTTAGGGTGGGTGGGTGGATGGATGGATGGATGGATGGATGGATGGATGGGAGGAAGCGAAGGTATGGATAGAAGGGTGGTTGGGTCGGTGGGTGGATGAATGGATGGATAGAATGCAGGAAGGCAGGCAGGAAGGAGGGAAGATAGGAAGAAAGATTAAAGCCATACACGTGTAAGGTATCCCTTAGGAAGATTATTTGTTCTTCAGTCTTGAAGAATAGCTAGAACTCTGCTCCATGTTTTGCCTGATTTCGTGTAAGCTCATGACCTACATGAAATTAACGAGGGAGAAGGGACAGAGCACAGGGCAGCACCTTAAAGAACTCCAGCATTTGGAAGCTTGTTGCTACTCCTTGCCAAATCACCCTCCAGAGAGCCTGCATCAATTTCATATTCTTGCAGCAATGGATAAGAATAGAGGAGTGATTTTCAACTCTGGTGCTTCAACATCCCCAGCAGGATGCTTCCAAAGTATCCAGAAGGTGGGGTAACATTCTTAAAAAGCAAAGGCAAAGCCAATTAATTTTTGTGCAGAAGCCTTCCCCTCATCATATAGCAGAGGGCGTTACTGTTCTTGTAATAATGGCAGAGTCATGAGCTTACTTGAAATGAGGTCAAACGTGGAGCAGAGTTCTGGTTGTTCTTCAAGACTGGCACTAAAACAAAGACCCCCATCTCCATCCTGGTAATAACAGAGCCAAACTACATGTGCACTGTCCCCTTCCCACTTCCAAGGCCATTTTAGTCATCTAGACTAGGTCCATAAAGCTAGCAATATATTACTGTTAAGAAATGTGGGTTGTTGCCAGGGGTAATGGCTCATGCCTGTGATCCCAGCAACTTGGGAGGCTGAGGCAGGAGGATCGTTTAAGGCCAGAAGTTCAAGACCAACCTGGGCAACAAAGTGAAACCCCTCATCTCCAAAAAATAAAAAAATAATAATAAATTAGCCAGACATGGTGGCACAGGCCTGTAGTCCCGGCTACTCATGAGGCTGAGCTGGGAGGATTCCTTGAGGCTAAGATTTCGAGGCTGCAGTGAGCTGTGATTGTCCCACTGCACTGCAGCCTGTGTGACAGAGTGAGATCATGTCTAAAAATAAATAAGCAAATGCGGATTGTAAAGTTAAGCTCTCAGGCCCAGTAATTCCGGAAAGGCTAAGAAAGGCTAATTTTAGGCAGCGTTCCTCAGACCACCGTTTTCTTCTCCTGACTTCATGGAGTCGTAAGATTTGAGCAACATGAAGCAGGTCTCTGCAGAATCCCTCCCTTGTTAACACACACGCTGGGTCTACAAGAGGGGATGAAGAAGGCAGTATTTCCAAACTCCTGGACTCCTTCTTGATGCCCTTACTGCCAACTAACCCCTTGGAATAATGTTCTGGAACCCTCACTGGGGAAATGGTGGTCTGCTGACTGCATATTCTGTGATGACAACTAGCTGGTTCTGAGAAGTCAAGAAAAAACGAACGGAGAATTACAGAAAGGTTCGTAAGTAGGACCCATCTTTCGTCCACTCAGGAGAAGAGGAAACGGATGGGAAAAGACATTTTCTCTTCCAATATAAGCAATATTGCACCGAGTGCCCAAAAGAGTGGGAAAAACGAGTGAGCCCGAGTATGCCCTATATTCTCTACCCTTGTACCTAATTTCTAACCCAGAGCTAGTCCAGGAGGAGGAGGGGAAGAGGGAGAGGAGGAGGGAGGATGGGGAGGAGGAGGAAGGATGGGGAGGAGGAGGGAAGAGGAGGAGGAAGGAGGGTGGTGATGATGGTGGTGATGGTGATTATGGGGGCGATGATAGTCGTTCCCTACTGAGCACTTATATTCTAGAGACTGTTCTCAGCATATTATATACATGATCTCATTTCATCCTCATAACAACTCTGTGAGTTAATAATTTGCCCATTATCCTCATTTTAGAAACGAGGAAACTGGCTTAAAGCTGGTTTTATGATTGCTCCACTAGGATAAGGTGATTCGAGGCACTTCACATTACAGAGGCTGACAGGGAGTCCCCAGTCTATTCACCGCCATCCCACACACTCCCAGGAGCCGCCTGCATTCGTAGCTCCTAAGAGAAGGGTAGAAAGCATGGGTTGTTTAGCTTCTCCTGGGACTTAGCCCTGAGTTAGGTGTTTCACATGCACTGTGTGCCTTTATCTTCCCACTAACCCAATGAGGCAGGTAAGATTACTGTCTTTATTTTATTTATCTTTTTTTTTTTTTTTTTTTTTTTTTTGAGATGGAGTTTCGCTCTCGTTACCCAGGCTGGAGTGCAATGGCGCGATCTCGGCTCACCGCAACCTCCGCCTCCTGGGTTCAGGCAATTCTCCTGCCTCAGCCTCCTGCGTAGCTGGGATTACAGGCACGCGCCACCATGCCCAGCTAATTTTTTGTATTTTTAGTAGGGACGGGGTTTCACCATGTTGACCAGGATGGTCTCGATCTCCTGACCTTGTGATCCACCCGACTCAGCCTTCCAAAGTGCTGGGATTACAGGCTTGAGCCACGGCGCTTGGCTTTTTTTTTTTTTTTTTTTTTTTTAAGACGGAGTCTCGCTCTGTCACCCAGGCTGGAGTGCAGTGGCACAATCTCGGCTCACTGCAACCTCCACCTCCCAGGTTCAAGCACTTCTCCTGCCTCAGCCTCCCAAGGAGCTGGGATTACAGGCATACACCACCATGCCTGGCTTTTTTTTTTGGGGGGGGGGGTGTTTTTAGTAGAGACAGGGTTTTGCCATATTGGCCAGGCTGCTCTCGAACTCTTGACCTTGTGATCCACCTGCCTCAGCCTCCCAAAGTGCTAGGATTACAGGCGTGAGCCACTGCACCCGATCTTTCTTTTCGAGTAAAAGTCTTGCTCTGTTGTCCAGGCTGGAGTACAGTGGTATGATTTCAGCTCATTAACACTTCCACCTTCCAGGCTCAAGTGATCCTCCCGCCTCAGCCTCCCAAGTAGCTGGGATTAACAGGCATGTGCCACCACATCACGTAACTTTTGTGTTTTCTGTAGAGACTGGGTTTCACCATGTTACCCAGGCTCAAATTCCTGGGCTCAAGCAATCCACTCAACTCCCAAAGTGCTGGGATTATAGGAGTGAGCCACTGCGCCCAGCCTTCATTTTAAAAGTAAAGAAACGGAGACACAGTAATGTTAAAAAGCTGTCCAAGGTCACACAGCTGGTGCATTAGGGCTAGGACTCAAACTGAGGTATTTGTGATCCTAACACCTGTGTTTTCCCCATGACCCTGACCTTTCACCTCCCCCACCACACACACACACACACACACACACACACACACACACACACACACACACACTTCCTTCGAAGATGCAGCAGGGTACCAGGCACATGCCCAATCCTAGAGGATGAGTACTGTCACCGGCTCAGACAGAGACAGAGCTAAGAATTCTCTTCCCCTAAGGTAAACTGTATGTGACTGCTGCCCTGAGCCATGACCACGGAAAGGCCCATCTGTATCACAGTAATGTTGGTCCCCAGCTGAGACTCTGGGGACCCACTGCCAAGGCTTGAATTTCAGCTGTGCCCCTACTAGCTGTGTGGGCAGTTATGTAACGTGGCTGTGTCTCCATTTACTTGCTCGTGAAATGGCCATCCAGTCTCCTAGGGTCATGTGAGGACTAAGTAACGGGATACACGCATGGCAGTGCTGGTCACACGCAGCTTGTAATTGCTGGTGGCTGCTGTCATTGTCAGCCTCAAATACTTGTTGACTTAATCTGAGCTAAACATGGGTAGCCATCAGCCAGGTAGCACATGGGCAGCACAGCCTGGTTTATTTGCACCCAGGTGACATCCTCTGGAACCCCTCCTCTGTCTCTATTTAGCAGCAACTGGGGTTTCCTTAGCCCCAAGCCCTCCACTGGGTTGAAGCCAAGAGCCGTTTGTAGAGGCCTCCTCCTTAGAGTCGTTGACAGTGAGCCTCGCGTCCCGGGTACCAAGTGCCCAAGTGGCAACTCAGTCGACGTCCCTCCAACCTCAAACCCCCTGCTCTTGACAACCAGGCTACCTGCCCCTTAGAACATCCTCCTAAGAGATAAAACATGCGTAACATGCCGGGTGTCATGGCTCGTGCTGTAATCCCAGCACTTTGGGAGGCCAAGGCAGGCAGATCACCTGAGGTAGGGTGTTCGAGACCAGCCTAACCAACATGGAGAACCCTTTATCCATATCTTTACCAAAAATGCAAAATTAGCCAGGTGTGGTGGCACGCGCCTGTAATCCCATCTACTTGGGAGGATGAGGCGGGACCCTTGAACCTGGGAGGGACAGATTGCAGAGAGCCAAGATTGTGCCATTTGCACTCCAGCCTGGGCAGCAAGAGTAAAACTCTGTCCCCCCACCCCACCCCACCCCTAAAAAAACCCACGAGTGACAAGCTAAGACCTAAGTCCTGAAGCAAATCCCCCCTGGGGAATCCAGGTGGGGTGAGCATCAGGGAAATGACTAGCGGTGTTGTTTAGTGATGTCATGTGCAGCCCACAAGGTGAGCCTCAGCAGGGTCCAGTGTGTGGGACGGGTGGAGGATTTGCTGTGTGGTTCCCCTAGGAGTATAAAAATGTTTCAGCTGCACCTTGAAAATCAGCTGAATCCTCCTGCCTGGTTTCCCAGGGTTCCTTCAATCACAGAAAGAAAGGACTTTTTACATTTTTCTCTGCAAGCTCAGTCGTTTGTATCTATTTCTGCAAGACTTTGTTACAAATAAGAGACTTTTCCTGCATGCCTGAGGAATCACTCAAATATCCAAGATACATTGTGTCTTTCAATGAAAAGAAAGCAAGTTGCAATGCAATATGCTCAATGGGCTTTTATTTTTCAAAAATGTCAGCATCTGACCGAAAGAACAACCTGGAGAAGAAGATTTCAAACTGTTAAGGGTATTATCCCAGGCCCGGTACAGTGGCTCATGCCTGTAATCCCAGCACTTTGGGAGGCCGAGGCAGGTGGATCACGAAGTCAAGAGATCGAGACCATCCTGGCCAACATGGTGAAACCCCGTCCCTACTAAAAATACAAAATTAGCTGGGCGTGGTGGCAGGCACCCATAGTCCCAACTATTCAGGAGGCTGAGGCAGGAGAATCGCTTGAACCCAGGAGGTGAGGCTGCAGTGAGCTGCGATCAGGCCACTGCACTCCCTCCTGGTGACAGGGCGAGATTCCATCTCAGAAATTTAAAAAAAAAAAAAAAAAAAAAAAAAAAAAAAAAAGAGTATTATCCCAGCGGGGTGGGATTGCACTGGACTGTGTCTTCCATTCAGTTGTTCACAGGTGTTCGTTCACTGAGGGCTGCTGCGTGCTGGCCACGATTCTTCGCAGCAGCAAACACTTCCCACATTGGGAAGGTTTGTAACATTTGGGTTTTTGTAACCAACCTATGTAACTTTTGTGTCTCTGAGCTGCCCAACACTTCCTTCTCTTTTTTGAAACCCTCTGCCCCTCAGCTCTCCAGGCCCTGGGCACCCTGCTTCTCTCCTGATCTTTCCCATTCATTCTCAGCAGCCCACTTCACCAACTCCTGTCCCTAACGAGGGTGTCTTCTTCTCTGCAGTCAGCCCTTGGTCCACCCCATCTCCTTTCTCATGAAGAAACTCTCCACTCCCATGCCTCCCCAGCCACTCCTGTGTGCGTTATCCACACGGATGCCTCTGCAGGCGGGGCTGCCAGGAATGTGGTGCAGGGGGTCCAGCCAAGGCAGCAGGGGGGATCCCTGGCCAGGAGCCATGGCCACAGGAGGAAAGGGGGCTCTTTCTCAGTTCGCCCAAGGACCCTGGATGGGCTGGGCTGGGCCAGCCTTGCCAATCAGCATGTCCGCCTCTCTGCTGACCATCTCTCCCTGGAGTCCTGCCAGTGCCTCCAATTCACCATGTCAGAAACAGCCCTGGTTGGCAGGGAGGGGGGCTCCTTCTCTCTCCCTGCCACACCCCACCCCCACCCCATACTGTCTGTCTCTGGTCTGATGGCGAGGCCACCATTCTACCCCTTAAAAAGGTTTTCTTTTCCTTTCTTCCCTCTCATTCCTGCTTCTCCCACCCTCAGTTAGGGGATTAGCACTCAATACCCCGACGTCCCTTAGTCTCTTAGCAGAATTCCCTGTCTGTCACTCAGAGGAGGGGAGCTTGTCACAGGGAACATCCAGGATCATCTGGTGACATTTTTAGTTGTCACAACCGGGGTGGGGTGATGGGGGGTGCCCCTGGCATCCAGCAGGTAGAGACCAGGGATGCTACTAACCATCCCTCAGTGCCTAAGACAGCCCCACAGCAAAGGCTCGACAGGATCAGCAGTGCAATACCAGCAATATGGCCTGACACAGCAGCAGTGCTGCAGCAAGCAAACCCTGCCAGCTCCAGCCTCTCCAGGGCGGCCCAGTTATTTTTCTGGGGAAAAAAAAAAAAAAAAAAAAAAAAGGCTCTTCATCAGGCCACTTCACTGTTCTGTCAGCTGCTGGAATAGGAGTGACTCAGACCCTGAGTCACACGGATTAGAGCCAAGTCCTGGCTCAGCCACTGGCCTGCTGTGTGGCATTGAGTTGGCCCGTGTCTCAGAACGCCACTGCCTCATCTATAAAATGGGGACCCACTGGGCACATTTCAATCATGTTTAAGTCACGTTTCCACCCTCAAGGCGATGGTTTCAGGCCTGTCACAGCTTGGCCTCGCCCTTCCACGCCTCCTCTACCATCTGCTCTTCCCTCTCCCGTCATCTACTCCAGCCCAAGTCAGCTCAGCCCTTACCCGGAAGAGGACTGCCTTTTCCCAGCCCCGCCCCATCTACCCCACATCCCCCCGCATGAAGCTATGGCTTCCTGTGACTGTTGTAACAAATGACCACAAGAGAGTGGCTTCAGGATTAATTTGGTCTCACTGAGTCAGCAGGGCTGGTTTCTTCCTGAAGCTCTAGGGCAGCATGCATTTCCTGGCCTTCCTCAGCCTCTAAAGCTTCATTCCTTGCATTCCTTGGCTCGTGGGCCCTTCCTCCGTCTTCAAAGCCAGTGATGTGGCATCTTCCAGTCTCTTTCTGCTTCCATCACGTCACCTTCCCCTCTGGCTGTGGTCAAGCCTCCCTCTGTCTCCTTCTTATGAGAAGCCATGTGATTACATTGGGCCACCCAGATCATCCAGAATAACACCCATCTCGAAATTCTGAACTTTATCATATTTGCCAAGTTCTTTTGCCCTGTACGGTCACACCCACAGGTTCCAGGGATTCAGACCTGGAATTGTAGGGGATGATCATTCAGCCCACGTGCCCCTATTCTGAAGCACCCTCCTCTGGCTCACTGAATTCTGCCCACCCTTCAACATCCACACCCAGTGGTTCTTCAACCAAGTGGCCTTACTTGCTTGCTCCAGATGAATGATCCCTCCCTCCTCTGAGACCCTCACCCTCCCATCTCCTTCAGCAGTCACTCACGTGCCACCTGGGGTCACTGCATGCTTCCAGCAAGCATTTACATCTGTCTGTCTGACTAAACTGGCAGCCCCTGGAGGTCTTGGCTTTAGACCATTCCCCTCACTCAGCACCATGCTTCGCACATAGTAGACAGTAAATAGGTGTTCTGTTGATAGGTTTTTATTTTCCACCTCCAAAAAGAAAGTTGGATGTGAGCTCAAGCAAGGCTTATCAGCTATTTTTTTATTTTTATTTTTATTTTTTTCGAGACTGCGTCTTGCTCTGCCGCCCACACTGGAGTACAGTGGCACGATCTGGGCTCACTGCAACCTCTGCCTCCCAGGTGCAAGCAATTCTCGTGTGTCAGCCTCCCAAGTAGCTTGGATTACAAGCATGCACCACCACACCCGGCTAATTTTTCTATTTTTAGTGGAGATGGGGTTTTATCATGTTGGCCAGGCTGGTCTTGAGCTCCTAACTTCAGGTGATCTGCCCATCTCAGCCTCCCAAAGTTCCAGGGTTACAGGCGTGAGCCACCATGCCCCGCCTAAGTCACCATGCCCGGCTGTTTATCCACTATCTTACGATCGCAGGCTGGATGGCAGTTCATGTTGCTTTGATGGGAGGGCAGTGTTGCCTGCATCCACCTGTCTGCACGCTTTGGAGCTGAATTGAATTGATACTTACATTCTTCCTGCGTCTCTTTTTTTCAAGGGTTCTCTTTGTATCTGATACATCTTCTGGAACATTATAAAAAACTTACAAGCCAGATGCAGGAACTTCAGGTAATTCTTTTAATTTCTTTTTTTCCAAAGTTTATTTTGGCCCCTGCTTGGCATTTATATAGCACTGTGCATTTGAAACCTGTTTTTTCTTTATCAGCTTGTCACTCCACACCCTCCAGTAGGTGAAATGATTTCTCTATTTGCACACAAAGAAGCACAGAAAAGGTTGGCTAAGATCTCCCAGGAGGGTAAGGGCGATGGCAGGGTCTGCCCTCGGTCCGGCCTCCTGGGCTAACCACACTGTGTGTTTTCTCTGTCAAAGGCTTAGAAGACTTATTGCCAGATCTTTTTTTCTGAGGCTCGTTCTATCGCCCAGGCTGGAGTGCAGTGGATCTTGGCTCACTGCAACCTCTGCCTCCCAGGTTCAACTGATTCTTCTGCCTCAGCCTCCCAAGTAGCTGAGATTCCAGGCACCTGCCTCCACACCTGGCTAATTTTTGCATTTTTGGTAGAGACAGGGTTTCACCATGGTGACCAGGCTGGTCTCAGACTCCTGACCTCAAGTGATCCGCCCACCTCGGCCTCCCAAAGTGCTGGGATTACAGGCGTGATTTTGAAAACTGTGTTTGTTAAATGCAGTGGACAAAGTACAGCTATCTATAGTACAAGCAGCAGAATTACCAAAAGAAAAGAAATATTCTAGAGGCAAATGAGCTTTAGGGATTATATCACTCTGACAGCTATTGCCATAATAGTGTTATGTAATAAGCACCCTCAAAACTTTGGTGGCATTCAGCAATTGCTATTTACTGATCACATGTCTGGGGTCAGCAGCAAGGTGGCTCTGCTGAGCTTGTCTGGGTGTTGGCTGGCCTTTGGTTGATCTAGGCTGGCCTCAGCTGGAGTGACTCAGCTCCATGCATCCCAGCAGGCAGGCTGGGCTGTACTCAGGAAACTGCAGAGCTACAAGAGAAAGCAGCCCAATCACATAGTGTTTTTCAATCTTCTGGTTGTGTTATGTCTGCTAACATCCCATTGGCCAGAGCAAGTCCCATGGCTGAGTTCAGTGTCTAGAGGCAAAATATAGGCAGGCACTGCAAGACACATAGCCACAGACACGGATAGAGTGGGGTGAAGAAGGGGCCACCATGCCTGTCAGCCACAGACGCTTGAGTCCAGGGATTGGAAATTTTTTCTATAAAGGGCCAGATAGTAAATAGTTTAGATTCTGCAGACCATATTCACCCCTCTTCCATTCTGCCATGGTAAAATGAAAGCAGCCATAGACAATATGTAAGTGCTGGGCACGATAAGCATGGCACTGTTCCAATAAAACTTTATTTACAGCTGGGTGTGGTGGCTCATGCCTGTAATCCCAGCACTTTGGGAGGCCAAGGCGGGTGGATCACCTGAGGTCAGGAGTTTGAGACCAGCCTAGCTAACATGGTCTCTACTAAAAATACAAAACACAAAAATACAAAATTAGCTGGGCATGGTAGTGGGCACCTGTAATCCCAGCTGCTCAGGAGGCTAAGCCAAGAGAATCGCTTGAATTCGTGAGGTGTAGGTTTCAGGGAGCTGAGATCAAGCCCCTGCACTCCAGCCTGGGTGACAGAAAACAAAACAAAACAAAAAACTTTATTTACAAAAGTAGGCAGTAGGCCTAATTTGACCTGTGGACTATAGTTTGTCAACCCCTGACCTAATCCCTTCTCCTCATTTTTCAGATAAGGACAATTTCAGTGTCACACAGCTAATAGGTGAAGAATCAAGACAATATTCAAGCCTCCTGGCTCCTATGTGACTGCTTTTTTTCTCACACCCACCTACCACTTACTGAACACCTACTGTGTGCTCAGCAGTGTGCCAAAAGCTTTCCATCATTATCTCATTTAATCCTCACAACTCTAAAAGATCGATACTGTTATTAACTTCATTGTCTAAATAAGGAAGCATCTAGAAACAACTAGAGCTGGGATTCTTTCTAGATTAGAGCTGGGATTCTTTTTAGATACAGAGTCTAAATTCTTAACCACTGCATGCCGCCTTGTTCTGTGATTTTAAGAAACTTTTGGGGAACCCATTGTACCCCAAAAGGTAAACAATTGGTAAACAGATGTGGAAAGATTCTTTAGTTAGGCCTGTCCCCCATCAGCTGTTTGCTTTTCTCTCATTTTAGAGCAAGTTCAGGTCTCAGGAAACTCAGCAGTCTTTACTGCAAGAAACGCTGCGGGAGCATCTGGCAGAGAAGGAGAAGCTGAACAAGGAGATGCTAGAGCAAGAGGAGAAGCTGAACGCCCACATCAGGCAACTGATGGAAGATAAGGAGGTAAGGCAGTCCCTGCCATTTGCTTTACTACTGGAAACTGATAAAATGGTCTTTTCTATGGGAAGTTGAGGGTGTGTGCTTAGACAGAGAAATCTCAGCTATTCTGTTTGGTGCTGTGGAACTAAATTAATCAAACAGAGTGAATAATTGGGAAGGATTTAACCTGAAGTTTGAATTCTAAAATGCACAGCAAAATCAACTTGAAAAGGCAGCATGATTGAAATTTCAGGAAACCATGCCTTGTTTGTATATGTATTGCAGCCGGCTTTATAAAACTGAGTCATCGCTGCGGGTCCTGGTTTGTAGCTGACAGACTGTTTCTAAATGTGCACAAGATCAACTTCAGATGACAAATTTGAGTCTTTTGCTTTCTCTTTATGCATGTCAGGGGAAACAAATGGCCAAAATTGCTACTGACTTTTCTAGAAACCAGGCCAGTTTGAAGACAGCAGCGACTCTCAAACCCGAGGTGCCCAGGAATTGTCTGGGGATCTGGTTAAGGTGCAGATTCTGTCTCAGCAGGCCCGGGTCGCAGCCGGAGACACTACATTTCCAACAAGCTCCCAGATGGTGCTGATGCCACCAGTCTGCAGATCCACATTTTCTTAGGGCGAAGTCTTAGAGGAAGGTTTTCTTGAAGTTTCCTGATAAGAACCACCCGGATGCTTTGCTAAAAATAACAAATCTTGTTCCCCACCCCCAGACCCATTAAATCAGAACATCTGGAGAGGGCCAGGAACTGCGTTTAATGAGCTGATTCTCATCACTGTCCTAGAGTTACCCCCTTTTTTTTCCCTTAAGCTGGAGTCTTGCTCTGTTGCCCAGGCTGGAGCACATTGGTGTGATCACAGTTCACTGCAACCTCAAACTCCCAGGCTGCAGTGGTCCTCCCACTTCAGCCTCCCAAGTAGCTGAGACCTCAGGCATATGGCACTACACCCAACTAATTATTATTATTATTATTATTATTATTATTATTATTATTATTTGGTAGAGGTGGGATCTTGCTACATTGCCCAAGCTGATCTTGAACTCCTGGGCTCAAGTGATCCTCTCACTTCAGCCTCTCAAGTAGCTGGAACCATAGACACATACCAAACACCATGCCCAGCTAATATTCTTATTTTTTGTAGAAATGGGGTCTTTCTCTCTCTCTGTTCCCCAGGCTGAGCTAATATTTTTATTTTTTTTAGAAGTGGGGTCTCTCACTCTCTGTGTTGCCCAGGCTCGTCTCCAACTCCTGGCATCAAGTGATCCTCCCACCTCAGCCTCCAAACGTTCTTACAGGCATGAGCCACCGTACCCGAGGGCTGGCCCTTTTTGTTTGCTTGCTCACTTGTTTGTTTTTTGAGACAGATTCTCACCCTGTCACCCAGGCTGGAGTGCAATGGCATGATCTCAGCTCACTGCAACCTCCACCTCCTGGGTTCAAGTGATTCTCCTGCCTCAGGCCTCCCAAGTAGCTGGGACTACAGGGGTGCGCCACCACGCCCAGCTAATTTTTGTATTTTTTAGTAGAGACAGGGTTTCACCGTGTTGGCCAGAATAGTCTCTATCTCTTGACCTTGTGATCCACCTGCCTCAGTCTCCCAAATGCTGGGATTACAGGCATGAGACACTGTGCCTAGCCAGGTTGGCCCTTTTTGATATTCAGGGACCCCTCCCATGAATTTTACTGTCTTTATGACTTTTGTCATTTAGGAGATTTAAAAAATACTAATTTAAAAAATACTAATGCTTTGCCCCTCTCCCCTCACTCTGCAGGTTTTGATCTAAGTGGGGTGGGGGTGTGGTCCCCGCTCAGGACTCCTGGGTGATCTCAAAGTGCAGCTAGGGTTGTGAGCCACTGTTGTGGGTGGGCATGAAACAGCATGTGCGTGGTGCCCCCACCCCCGCAGCTCCCTCAAGACAGCGGCCCCAGATCCACCGGACCCTGACTCTTCCAAGACATCTCCTTCCTTCCCCAGAGAAGGACTGGACCTGCCACCTTCCCCATCTTTCCCCAGCTCCTTCTCTGTCACACACACCTGCCTTCCAGACCTCTGTTGCTTTCACCTCCATCCTCACGTATGTCCAGTTACCCCAAGACATCGGCCTCCTCCTCTTCCCTCCTCTCTTTGCCTCTTTCTCTGCTTTTCTGCATTCGTAAAGTAAGAGATTAAAAAGGAAGAGCCATCCGACCAAATCATGTACACTCCGCATAAGGTAATATTAATGATAGCTATAAATCAAGGCCGGCACATTTTGAAGAGCATTTAGACATGGGAAAAGGCAGCACCATTCATTCCATAGAGAAGAAAATAAAACCAGAAAGTACCTAGAAATCTTCAAAACCTTCACAAAACTCTCTGCCGACTTCCTCCCCCCTCTCTGATTACCTTCTTTCGACGTCGGCATTCCAAAGGCCTTATTTCTTATTTCTCTTTTTAATTTTGGATTGACTTGTTCCATTGTCAGGGTCTGGTATTTCAGCAGCCCCATGTTAAACACTGCATTGTATGGCTGCTTGGGCTTCCTAGACACCCACAGCGACACAACCGTGGCAGTGTTTTAAGAGCTGGCGTCAGATCAGCCCCTCTTTCAAACCTGCAAACCTCGGTGCACCCCACCCTCCTTGCAGAGGGAGGAATTGACATCAGGCACCTGCCAGACAGACTGTGACACTCGAAGGTCACCCTTCCGCCGACACTCAGATTGATGGACTTGACCCTGGGGACTCCTAGGAAAGTTATCTCTTAGACTTCAGTGCCAAGTGTCCTGACGTTGATTGAACCTTCCTCAGACCTTCTGAGTCCTATCACCCACCCTTTCTGAAAATACATGTGTCCAGCCTCGTTAAGCAGGCTCCCTCTCATGAATCTTGACTTGGCTGAGGACTTTGTTTCAATGGAAAAGACAAAAGAAAACAGAACATTTTTAGATTCCTTTATCAATCTAGCATTCTTGTTACCAATTGTTGACTGCAATCACTTGATTTGTGCACACACCAATCAGGGATTGGCGAAATGGTCCCATAAAGAGCCCAATAGTAAATATTTTCAGTTTTGTAGGTCAGGTGCTCAATGCTCTTCTACAAAAGCAGCCATAGACAATACACAGTCAGCACAGTGTTCCAATAAAACTTTATTTGCAAAAACAGACAAACCAGATTTGGTCTCTAAGCCATAGTTTGCTAACCTCTGGGTTAGAACCCAGGCTGCAGAATCAAATGGGTCAGTGAGAATCCCTTGCTCACATGATTTACTAGGAAATTGGGTGGATTCCTTAATTTAAGCCTGTTTCCTCCTCCTCTTCAGGGTGGAAAGCATGGCTTATCACTGGGCCAAGCATTTCATGTTCATCAAACCATCCACCCCCTCATATCAACCCAGCACAGGAAAACGATTACTGTCTCCATTGTACAAGCAGAGAAACTGAGGCTCTGATAGCTTCACTTACCCAGTGCCTTACAGCTATAAAGGATCAACCTGGGGCTCTACCCTGGCTCTCCCGACTCCAGAGCACATGCTCTGAGCTCCTAGGCTGCCCACAGCCTCCCCAGGAGCGTGCGGTGAGGAGTGGAGAGGTCGGCCATGCAGTGCCTGGCAGCGTCCAAATTCCTGCCGTGGTAAACTTGTCAATTCAACAATGGTCATTGGTTTCCAGGCTTTGGAGGAAAGCATTACTCGAGAGAGAAACAGAGCGAAAGAGGCTTTAGAGAAAGAACAGAAGAGAAGGCAAGAGCAGGAGGACCTCCTGGCCCAGCAGAAGAAGGTACACATGTCAGGGAGACAGGGTCAGCTTCAGCCCAAAGCAAGGCTCTGCAGCTAGGAAGGGTGGATCTGGGGCTCTGCTCTGAGCTCCCGGGCGGTGTGGCCCACAGTCCTCCCAGGGAGGTGCAGTCAGGAGGGAAGAGGTTACCTATTCAGTGCCTGGCAGAGCCCAGATTCCTGCCATGGTAACCATGTCTGTTAAACAATGATCAGGCTTTGGCGGAAAGCATTACCCAGGAGAAGAACAGAGTGAAGGAAGCATTAGAGGAAGAACAGACAAGAGTCCAAGAGCTGGAGAACCGCTTGGCCCGCCAGAAGGAGGTACGCTTGGGGAGATAGAGTCAGCTCGAACCCCAGTTGGCTTGAGAGCCATGTGGAAGTAAGTTGAGAGCCGCCGACGATGGGGGTGAGAGCATGGTGGAGGCTTCCTGTGTAATTCGCGTTTGGGTGGGCTCAGCTACTTTGGAAAGCGTGGGAGACTCAGGGAGAGAACCCTGGAGTTGTAGCCTTGACAACCAATTGGGAAAAAATTGTAAACAGTGTGAAACACCATCAGAGAGAGAGAGAGCTTGGGAGACGAGTTGGGAATGGTGACATGGGCATCTTCTGTGTTCCGAAGCACAGAAACGGGACAATGACAGAGTCATGGGACCTCAGGGCTGCACGGACCCTCCACCAGCATCCTAAAAGCCTCCAGCCTTCAGCACCACCCCTGAGGAATGTTCTCCAGCCCAGGGCAGTCCGTCCCAGCATGGATGCCTCAGGCTGGCAGAAAGTTTTCCCTTTAGGTTGAGTTGTGTCAAACTCTTACACCTCGGAAGAGTATCAGTCCTTCAGCCTCCCCTGTGCTCCCACAAGACACGCCCACTTCCTCTTCCACACGATGACTCAGATGTGTGAAAACAGAGGCGCTGGCACCCTGGCACCCTGGCACCCTGCGTCTGCTCCTCCCCAGGCCTAAGCCCCCTGGTCCCTCAGGCCCCTCACAGGACTGCAGCCTGGCGCTGGCCCCCTCTTATGGCCTGTGCTGCTCTCCAGAAGTCACAGACTGGTAGCTTGTGGCTAAAAAGGGCCTGTGGGTGGTATGTTTGGCTCTGGAATGTTTACTTTGAACTCATAAAATCTACTTAAAAGTTCAGATTTCATCTGGGCACAGTGGCTCACTCTCTGTAATCCCCGCACTTTGGGAGGCCAAGGCGGGCAGATCACCTGAGGTCGGGAGTTCGAGACCAGCCTGGCCAACATGGCAAAACCCTGCCTCTAAAAATACAAAGATTAGACAGGCGTGGTAGTGTACACCTGTAATCCCAGCTACTCAGGAGGCTGAGGCAGGAGAATCGCTTGAACCCGGGAGGTGGAGGTTGCAGTGAGCTGAGATCACGCCACTGCATTCCAGCCTAGGAGACAGAGTGAGACCCCATCCCAAAAAAAAAAGTTCAGATTGCCATCCTCTTCTGAAAAGTCAGAAAATCTAGCCCTTTTTTCTACCTAGCAAAAAGGGACAAGAAGCCTTACCAGGTAGCATCAGTTTGCCTCCCTATTGCACTAAACACAGCCCACGTCACTTTTGCTGTCAGTATGGGCTTCATAGGCATTTGAGTTTGCCACCCATCACCCACTCTCTTCCTAAAGGGTGGTGGCCAGAACCACCATTCTCCAGCCGTGGTAGCCTAGGGTAGAACTCTTCCCCTTCCTCACTGAAGATGTTCTACTTCTGTTAATACATCTAAACCAGCTTTTGGGAAAGCTCTGATACATTTGTAGATTCATGTTTAGCTTGTGGTCACCCTCAGATCCCTGATCCTTTTTCACGTGTGCTTTTATGAATTCCTTAATCCTGACCCAGCACAGAGGAATGCAGGCCTTGCAGCCAGATGAGACGCGAGTTCGAATCCGAGCTGGTCTGAACTTCCTGATTGCGGCAGATCTGCCGCTACCTCCCTTCTCGAAGGGGTGGCTGTGGCCTCAGATTTGGCCTCCAGAATTATTGCTGAGTAAATGGCAGCTGCTACTACTGTCCCTCCTGCCACCTGTGCCCCTTCTTCTGTTTGAGCGTTTGTTTTCCAGCAACCCTCACTCCTCAAGTATAATCCTTGCCCACCCACTACTGCAGGAGAAACAAAAAGACCTCTGGGCAAAGCCTGTGCCATTTGACCCGACCCACAGCAGGGAAAGGTTCTCCCTCGGAGTCTGACACAGCTGTGCCCGGCAGCCCTCGTGCACAGCGTCACTGACGTTTGCTCCCAAGTTATTTCTCCAGGGATGGGGATGAGGAGGAGGGTCTCCAAGGAGTCACTTGAGTTAAATACCTCAAGGGGCCAACAGCAAAGGCCTGGGGAAGATCCTTGAATTTAGAGACTTTGAGGTCCTGGGGCTCAGGAGAAAAATGTAAGCTTCATTGCAGAGGGACTCTGTGGTTGGGTCACCCCTGGTCTGTTAAAATGTCAGCCTACTTCTGTCAGACCCTCTCTGTGGCTTCCTATTGGGGGAACTTGAGAGAGCAGCCCCAGCCACAGGCTCCATTCAACTGCCATTGGCTATTTGATTTTCTTTTTATCTGTCACCCGGGCTGGAGTACAGTGGCACGATCTCACTCACTGCAACCTCTGCCTCCCGGGTTCAAGTGATTCTCCTGCCTCAGCCTCCCGAGTAGCTGGGACTACAGGTGCACGTCACTGTGCCTGGCTAATCTTTTGTATTTCTAGTAGAGACAGAGTTTCACCATGTTGGACAGGCTGGTCTTGAACTCCTGACCTCAAGTGATCTGCCTCCCTTGGCCTCCCAAAGTACTGGGATTACAGGCGTGAGCCACCGCACCCGGCCTGATATTGTTTTCATTGCATCTTCCGCCACGTTATCAGGGTTTTTAAGGATGACAGAATCACTAGGTCATAATCTGGGTCTTGAGGTCATGTTCAAAGTTAATTCCCATTACCTGTTGTGAACTTGGGAGCACAGCAACTGAGCAGGTAGGGCCTGGGTGAGCCAGGCAAGGCCTCTCTTCCAGGTAGCACCTGTCCCGTCTGCAGAGGAAGGGCTGGCGAGTATAGACGCAGAGTCAGACACAGCAGAGCCAACTCTAATTCCCTAGGAAGTGCCTCAAAGTCTCTTTCACCATTCACAGGAAATGTCCTACCCTGAAACCCACTTTAAAGGATCCAAATAAACATGAAATTCTTCAGATGCCACTTTTCTTCTGCTTGTTTAAGGCTAGTGTTGGGACAGCAGAGTGTTGGAGTTTTCTATTTTTCACTGCAAAGTGTGTAATACCTCAGCCGTACTCTGGCTTAAAGACTGCTTGCGGGCTTTTCTGGGGCCCTAACCCGTGGTTATCATGGATATCACATTCCAAGTTCTAAACGCCTGACAGTCAGCCTGGTGACAGCCACTGGAAAATCGAGGTGGCCTTTCTTGTGGTGACTGGAAGCAGGCTGGCAATGTATTTCCTTTGGTGATCGCATTAAGCTGTTTAGTTGAATAGCTTAGCAGCAAGTAACTTCCTAGACAAACTTCTTGATTAGGGCCACACTTTCTTCCCTACACCCTACCAGAACATTGCTTATCCCTTCTAGAAACTGGCATATTGTGGCTCATTAATTGGGCATACTGCCCTTTTAATCTGCTGAAGAGATTCATTTCTGGTTCAAGCGATTCTCCTGCCTCAGCCTCCCGAGTAGCTGGGACTACAAGTGCGCACCACCACGCCCAGCTAATTTTTAGATTTTTAGTAGAGATGGGCTTTCACCATGTTGGCCAGGCTGGTCTCAATTTCTTGACCTCATGATCCACCCACCTCAGCCTCTGAAAGTGCTAGGATTACAAACATGAGCCACCGTGCATAGCCAAAAATTCCATTATTAACGAGACTCTTCTTTTGATCAGAAAGGCTATTTGGCCCCGTGATGGGAGCTGCCCCACTGCTCTCCCGTTCCCTGTCGAGAGCTCTGTATTCCGGCTCTGTGCTTTCCTCTGTGCAGGCTTCAGATCCTGCCCTCACCGCTGACAAAGGGTGTGGCTTTGAGCCCACTCTGCCTTCCTGTTCCTCAGTTTCCTCATGTGGAAAAGGGGTCACTCTCAGCACTTCTCCGACAGAGCTGCTGTGACACTGAAGGGCTGGCCAGGGGCCTGGGTGTATCTAATAGCTGCCCGGACACTCTGGCTGTTATTGTTACTATTAATATCTTATTAGTAGCAATCTCCCCCCTGAAATGTGCAGGCCACCAAGAGGACTGGTCCTTGACTTGCAGGTTTTAGAGAGCAGCATAGCCCATGAAAAAAGGAGAGCAAAGGAAGCCTTGGAGTCGGAAAAGAGAAAAGTTCAGGATCTGGAGAACCACTTAACCCAGCAGAAGGAGGTATGAGCAGCAGCAGGAAAGACCGCTCTGGAAGGAGCAGCAAAGCCAGGTGCCCTGGGAGAGTACGGTCGGAAATGGGGCAGACAGAGCCACACCTCCCTTTGGAGTGGCCAAGGTCTGCCACTGACTGGCCGTGTGACCTCGGGCAGATCGCCGTATTCCCACCCCTGTTTCCTCATCTGTAAAATGGGAATGCTAACAGTCCCTGGCTCAGTGGGTTAAATGAATGCTATCAGGTATAAAGTACATAGGAGCACACCCTGCAGCCTAGAGGGCCCTCGGGAAGCTTTTTCTGCTCTTAGGCTCAGCTACCTAGGAAAGAGGGATCGTCCTCAGGAGAGAGCCGTGGGTTTCAGCCAGGGTCAGTGACTTAGCCAGCATCGTCCTCACCACACCCGGCAGGACCACGGGAGAAAGCACTGCTCCTGGCCCGGCCTCCTGGCATCCTGGACTCTGAGGCAGGCCCTCCCAGGACTGGCTGAGGAGTGAAACACACAAACACAAGGAGAGATGGGGCAGGTAGGTGCACACTAAGTGCACGTGGTTGTCACACCAAATAAGCCCCAGGAATCAGTGCCTTCTGGAATGGACAAGATGGGCATGCCAGGACAGAAAGATGCTGGGGAGGCCAGGAGGGGTTAGAGCTGGAGACATCCACACCCACCCAACCCAACGCCACCAGCCTAGGGACCTGGCCTACCCAGACACACCTGCCCAGAGCAGCATGAAAAGCCTTCAGGTCAGCCCAGGTGCCTCGGTCACAGCCCGGAATTAAAAGCCGGGGGTGGGAGGGGTGGTCAGGAGGAGGTCACTCAGGGACCCACGATGGCATCTCCATGAGCTGGGCTTTGGGAATAGAGGTGGCACAGACACACACATGCCGGCCCCCACAGAACTTCTAGAAACAGAACTGATGGCTCTGATGGTTCAATTCAGTTTCATTCATCTGCCCATAAATATTCATTTATCCACCCACCAATTTCAGTTTCATTCATCCACCATGTGCCAGGCCCGGTTCTGGGTGCCATGGACACCGTAGTGAGCAAGACAGACCAGGGCCAGGCTGCCCTGATCTTCCATCCTAGCGCTGGGGAGACAGACATCCCGCAGAAGCAGGGGCCGCACCAGGGCCACAAAACCAAAGCTGAGGAGCAGGCTGGAGAGAGTGCCCGCGGGCGGGACCACTCAGGAAGTGACATTCCAGTGAGAACTGGAAGGGAAAAGGAGCCTGGGGCAGAGAGGACCACTGGATAAAGTGACACAGGTGTGACGGTCAGGACCGAGCTCGCCAGGAGGCAGACAGGGGAGACTGGGTGAGGAATGAAACCAAAGCTGGCCCAAGATGGGAGGCGCCAGGGCACAGGGGAGGGAAACAGGTGGGAGAGGCGGGGAAGGAGCCGCAGACGGTGCGGAGCTAAAGGGTCCATCCCGGACTCAATTCTCAGCTCTGCCCTAACAGACTGTGTGACCCTGGGCAAGCCCCTTGCCCTCTCTGTGCCCTCATCTGTCATGTGGGTCTGGTGGCAGAACCGCCCTAAAGGTGTAATATGAGGAGTCAGTACATCTGTGGCTTGGGATGCATCAGGTGGGATGGGCGGTTGAGTGGGTACGGCAGGGTGGGGGCTGCGCAGCCTTAAGCAAAGCCCCTGGCAGTGGGATGATGCCAAGCCCATGAAGGAAGCGAGGTCAGAGTCCAGGTAGGCAGAGGGAGCACAGACACGGGAACAGCCTCACTAAGGGGTGGGACCCACACTGTGGTCACCGCTGCCCCCAGAGCCTCCCTTATCCATACGGGCCAGGGATGGGGTCCTGAAGCTCAGGCTACAGCCAGGCAGTGGCTCACACCTGAAATCCCAGCACTTTGGGAGGCGGAGGCAGGTGGGTCACCTGAAGTCAGCAGTTCAAGACCAGCCTGGCCAACATGATGAAACCCTGTCTCTACTAAAAATACAAAAATTAGCCAAATGTGGTGGTGCAACTGTAATCCCAGCTACTTGGGAGGCTGAGGTGGGAGAATTGCTTGAACCTGGGAGGCAGAGACTGCAGTGAGCCTAAATCTCACCACTGCACTCCAGCCTAGGCAACAGAGCGAGATCCCATCTCAAAAAAAAAAAAAAAAAAAAAAAAAAAAAAAGGTTGCCATAATCCCATTTCCCCCCAAATAAACGTCATTTACATTTCAGTACATACCCCTCTGGTCTTCTGTTGTACATATACACGTATATTTAAAATGCTTTTCTTGTGAACTTTATGTTGGTGGGGAGGGAGTATAATTGCAGGAGTTTCAACAGCTGGCTGCGGATAGCGTTTTTCGAGCCCACCCTAACTGTTTACCTCCCAGGGCTTGCACAGGAGAGTCTGGTGTCCAACGCCCTCCCCATCACCAAGTCTGTGGGGTTTGTGTTCTCAGCTCTAAACTGACCTACACAGGAATTTTGGAAACCCATGCCTTTGTAGACTGGAAGTGGCTGCCTGGGTCCTCCTTTGGCATGGGTCTGCAGGGACAGAAGGCACGTCCCAGTATTCTCTCTCCTGCCCCACCTCCCGAAGAGCCAGGTACTTCCAACAAAGGCCAGCATTGGTGCCAACACATCCCGGTTTATTCAGTGACTCAACACCAAACAGCAGGACCCAACCACTCACCAGCATGTCACTTCCTGAACACCAGCCCTGAGATCTTGAATGATGACTCACTACTTTACGCACAAGACTAAGATATGGCTCCCAGGTTCTCACCAGGGCGGGCGTGCCACGGTTTTCACCTCTGTCCCCAGTGGGCGCTTTGCTCTTTGAGATCTTTCTCCCAAACCCTGACTTGGTGGCTTCAATGGTGACTCAACGTGGTTTCCCTTTACGGTGTCGTCTCCCTTTGAGGGCACAGGCCCTCAAACGACTTCCATTGACTTCCAGATCTCAGAGAGCAGCCTTGCCTACGAGAAACGCAAAGCAAAGGAGGCCATAGAGAAGGAAAAGAAAAAGGCGCAAGACCTGGAGAATCGCGTAACCAAGCAGAAGGAGGTATGAGTCGCAGGGAGGGAGAGATGAGAGGGCCCAGCAGGGTGCAAGGCAGTGCTCTGGGGCCAGGCTGTGGGTTCAAATCCTACCTCTCCCCATCCCTGGCCTAAAGTGGGACTTTAGGCAAGTACTCTACCATCTCGATGCCTTAGTTTCCCCACTTATGAAATGCAGATGATACCCACAGATCAATCTCCTTGAGCTTTTGTGAGACATGACTGCAGTTATACACACAGAACACATGGAGAGGCGCCCAGCACCCAGCACTCCACGGGGACGTGTCAGCTGCCCAGGTTAGCATGATGAGCTCGTGGCTGTGGAGGGGCAGGATCCGAAGCCAGGACTGTCTGACTCCCGAACCCTAAATCATCACCTCTCCCTCTCTACTGCACTTCAGCTTCGTGTGGGCTCAGCTGCCTGGCATAAGAGGGGAGATGCTGGCCGGGCGCCCAGGGCTTTGGGAAGCCAAGTCAGGTGGATCACCTGAGGTCAAGAGTTCAAGACCACCCTGGCCAACATGGTGAAACCCCATCTCTACTAAAATTACAAAAATTAGCTGGGCATGATGGTGCCTATAATCTCAGCTGCTTGGGAGGCTGAAGCAGGAGAATCACTTGAACCTGGGAGGTGGAGGTTGCAATGAGCCAAAATTGTGCCGTTACACTCCAGCCTGGACAACAGAGCAAGACTCCATCTCAAAAAAAAAAAAAAAAAAAATAGAGGAGATGCTAGGGTACAGACACCTGGGTTTCTGATCACTTTGATATCAGTTTTCCCAGCAGAGCTTGTCATCATGATTATCATCACCTTCATAATCAAAATGCATTTACTGTTCTTGTTTTTGTTTTTGTTTGGAGACAGAGTCTCATCCTGTCGCCAGGCCTGGAGTGCAGTGGTGTGATCTCGGCTCACTAATACCTCCACTTCCCGGGTTCAAGCAATTCTCCTGCCTCAGCCTCCCTAGTAGCTGGGATTACAGGTGCCCGCCACTATGCCCAGCTAATTTTTTTTTTTTTGTATTTTTAGTAGAGACGAGGTTTCATCATATTGGCCAGGCTGGTCTCAAACTCCTGACCTTGTGATTCACCCGCCTGAGCCCCTCAAAGTGCTGGCATTATAGGCATGGGCCACCACACCTGGCCATCTTTACTGTTATCACTGAGAATTGTAAATGCAGTAGGAATAGAAGTGGATTTTGCCCATGACCCTGTCTTACCCTGCAGGTACCTCATAAGCAATAGGGCATAATTGGCTTCTGCTTGGTCCCAGCAGTACAAGGTACACACACACACACACACACACACACACACACACACACAATGACCAATATGTCAAAGTCAAAGCAGGTGACAAACATGCATCCTGGCAATAATGGGTTAAACTTAAATGTAGGTGACTATGACTTCAAAGGATTTTCGGGACCAGCTAGGACTAAAAAGGTCTCTATTCACATCAAACTGGGATCATTTTCTTCAAAGAAAGGTTTGCAAACATTAGCATGCATTCGAATCTTGGGGGAATTTATTTTAAATGCCTGTTTCTTGGACCACAACCCAAGAAATTCTGATCCCCTGTGGAGGACAGACTCAGGAATCTGCATGTTTCATAAGCAGCCCATGGTGCTGATGCACTTTAAACAATGCTGCTCTAGGGAGGATAGTCAGGAGGACCCGTCAGCCCTGGACGCCACTCTAAGAGGGTCGTTGAGTAACTGGCCATGTGTCCAGAGAAGGCAGATGAGAGTTGGGTGAAGTGATGTGGGACTTCTCAGCCCAGAGCCATCACGGTCACAGAGGACCCCTGCAGGGAGGCACGTGCTGCAGGCTGTGGGTGAGCCTGAGAGAGGCAGTCTCTTCCCAAGCAGCCATGTCCTCCAAATGATGGACCGTGGATCACCCATGAAACACACTACGGGTAGGCGAAAAGGAGAGGTTAAAGCATTAAAGGTAGGTAAGTTGGGACATGAAATGGATCGGGAATGAGACTAATGCAAAAAAAAAAAAAAGTATATCATGAAATCAATGAATGAGTCACAATTTTTACTCTAGCAGTTACAGTGCAAGGGAAAACCCAGCTGGCTGCACAGTTTACCAGACAAAAATGGACCAACCACTCATGGAAATATGACCATTCTTGGAACTAGACCAGCGAGAATCTCTCCTAAGGGTCATTATGTAGAGGATTCTGCAACAAGCAACCTTCTCAGCAATATCCTTAGAACAGTGACACCAGAAGGTAGGGTCTCGGCTGGGCGCAGTGGCTCATGCATTTTGGGAGACCACGGCCAGTGGATCACCTGAGGTCAGGAGTTCAAGCCCAGCCTGACCAACATGGTGAAACCTCGTCTCTACTGAAAATACAAAAATTAGCCAGTCGTGGTGGTGCATGCCTATAATCCCAGCTACTTGGGAGGCTGAGGCAGGAGAATCGCTTGAACCAGGGAGGCAAAGGTTGCAGTGAGCCAAGATCATGCCATTGCACTCCAGCCTGGGCAATAGAGTGAGACTCCTTCTCGAAAAAAAAAAAAAAGAAGAAGAAGGTGGGGTCTTATGGCAGCCCTCAATGTAGACAGGTGGCATCACCCTACATGAGCAGGAACAGGACCCAGCCCAGGGACTCCCCATTTACCAGGAAAATCCAAGGAAACACAAGTACGCTCAGAGAGTTGTTAGTGTGCACATTATTTGTATACACAGAAGAGCAAAGATTGGTTCCATCTATATAGGCAACATGGAAAAGGGAGAGAGGAGAGAATAAAGTAATTTCAAGCGCATTGGGGCCGGTGAACTTTGTTCTTCTGTCCTTGGACAAGCTGCTGAGAAGCTGGCAGGGAGCAGAGATGCCAGGCTGTGTGAGTTCCCATAGCAGGGCCGCTTCACAGCTCTTCAAAGAAACAAGTGCAGTTTGTTGTGGATTCTCTGAGACACCTGGGGTGCGTCACTGAGCTGCGTATAACAAGCTCTTCTGTGGGATGCCTGCCTGTGTCCCCAGTGAGCACCTCCTCGGCCAGGTCTGCATGTGGTCTGCTGTGGGATTTCCCAACAGTAACAGTAAGGTTAAGACCCTGAACAAGAATCAGACCCAGTTCAGCGGAGGTACATGGAGGATACAGCAGCTCCTGGGTGAGGCTCGTGGGAATAACAATAAAACAGCATAGGTATTTTATTTTTTGAAAAAAAATGTTTTCTTTCCTGATTACAAAAAAACACACCTGTCATTCTAGAAAACTTAAAAAAAAAAAATAAGAAACCAGAAAATCACTCCGAAGAAAATAATAACTAACAGAGTGCACTGAGCAGAGTTGCCGCTATCGACATTTTGACGTGATTCCTTCCAGACCGCCTTTGTGTTGAGCCCCAACATCGACGTCGATAAATACCGATTGATTATGAAGCTAGAGATTTACAGTGACACCGTGCACACTGCTTTGGATGCTCTTTTTGATATTTAACATATGACGTGTCAACCTTAAATCATAAGATTGTCTAAGTATAGAGTTTATTCAGGCTCAGAGCTTGAGGACAGCAACCCAGAAAACAGACTCCAAAAGAATGGGTCAGCGTTTCAAAGCAGAGAGGTGAAGGTTTCACTTTGATAAGCAGTGAGCAGGATCGCAGTGTCCACACAAGGTCAGCACCTGCAGTTACAGCCCTTTGGTTGGTTACAGCTTGCTACATTCTTGGGAAAATTGCTTTAACATTCCAGGATGAGGGGTGGTCATCTGAAGGAGCCTTACCCCACTCGTTTACAGAAAGGAACAGAAGTTGTGGGTGTGTGCTACGTGACCCAGGCCACACAGCCGCATTCCTCTCGAGCCTCAAAATAATTTAAGGTTTCAACTGCTTTAAGTTTGAATGATTTTGGCCAGGCGCAGTGGCTCATACCTGTAATCCCAGCACTTTTGGGAGGTCGAGGTGGGAGGATCACCTGAGGTCAGAAGTTCAAGACCAGCCTGGCCAACATGGCAAAGCCCCATCTCTACTAAAAATACAAAACTTAGCCGGGCACAGTGGTGGGTGCCTGTAATCCCAGCTACTCAGGAGGCTGAGGCAGAAGAATCTCTTGAACCCGGGAGGTGGAGGTTGCAGTGGGCCAAGTTTGTGCCAGTGCACTCCAGCTTGGGCAACAGAGTGAGACACCATCTAAAAAAAAAAAAAAAAAAAAAAAAAAAAAGTTTGAATGATTGAATTTTGCATAGAGTGTCTCAGTGGCATGGAACCATGTTCTGTGGCCTGGGTTTGCAGTGTGCTGGATGGAACCTGATTTCTTTCCTCCTCCCCTGTGGCCGGGGTACAGGGTGGCTTCTCGGTCTTCTCTAGTGCAGAAGATGCTCGGCTGACACACCCTGTGCGTCGGTTTCTATGTCCTTAGGAAAGATTCCCTAAAGTGTAGTTGCTGAGTCACAGGACATGCATGATTTTCAGGCTCACAGGACACGTTCCTGAATGACTATGTAAAAGGTCACAGCAGCTTGCCCCTCCACCAACAGAGCTGAACAATGCCCAGGACTGCAAATACATTTGAAATGGGATTAGACAATATTGATAAGATGGCCAGCACAGTGCCAGTCAAGAAGCCCACACGCCACATTATTGCAGGAAGGGCTCAAGGAGAAGAATAGAATGTTGACTTTGAAAGAGCAAAAGAATATGTTCCAGGTGGAGGGACAAGAGGTGCCCAGGACAGGGCTGCTGGAGCCCTGGAGGAAACGGGGTATCCTGGAGGCAGGTACACAGTGAAGGAGAGAAGGGACCCAGCACATTCATCCCGGAGAACAGATTTAGAGACAGACATGACAGCCCTCCTCAAATATTTAAAGGGCTGTCTCATAAAAGAGAAATAAAATGTACTCAACGAGCTCCAGGTGACAGAACTGAACTCGGAGACCAGAAATCACAAGGAGACAGATCTCCGCTGAATATAAAGACAAGTTCTATAATAATTGGAACCTTCCAGAGAAGGCATGGACTTTCTACTTTCAAAGGATCATCAACAAGAATAATTAGAGCAGACTTTGCCCCCTCACTGAAGGTCGGGGAGAAGGGACCTGGGTAAGTATGTATTCCTGAATCTCTGTTATTTTGCTACTTGTTTTTTGTGTAGGAAATGGAATTAAAAGAGCAAAAACAGGATGTTTTAAATAATAAATTAAGTGACGCACTGGCCATGGTTGAAGAGATTCAGAAAACAAAGGCAACTGAAAGTCTAAAAGCGGAGAGCCTCGCCTTGCAATTAAATGAAACATTAGCTGAACTGGAAACCGCCAAGGCAAAAATGGTAGGTGGCTGCCTTCCGGGAGCGGGAGACTTTTTCTCTCCATGGAGGATGACGGGGCTGTGAGAATGTGTGGTTTGGGCAGGGGCTTCTCAGCCTCAGCACTGCGGATGCTCTGGGCCAAGTACCTCTTTCCTGCAGGGGCTGTCCTGAGCATCTTAGGTTATTTAGCACCATCCCTGTCCCCTACCCACCGGCTGCCAGAAGCCCTCTCCCTGCAGTTGTGGTCACCAAAAATGCAGACAGTGCCAAGTGTCCCTTAATTGCCCCCTAATGAGAAGTATTGGTTTAGAGTGAAAGGTACACAGAACTAGGATGCCCTCTCTGCAAGGTGTTCTGAGACGTATTTCAGGGTCCTCGCAGGATCAGGGAGAACACTCAGGATTTAGCGATCAGTGACTATTCCACTGGCTTTAAGACAGTGTGTTAAAGCGTAGACTCGGCATTCGAGGCCCTCCACAACCAGGGCTGGATGTTGCGTTTATTCTGTCCTCCATACGTTCAACCGACAGGTTTCTGGGCAAGGAAGTAATGCAGGTTAATCTGTCAGAAGAGGCCAAAGTAAATTTCATGAGGGTGTGGCACGTGGTATAGACCAGAATCATAAGGACCTGACCTTGGTGGGGGCGGGGGGAGACATGGGAGGGAGGGAGTCGCCGGAGGCAGTTACAATGGCAGGACTTGATGATGGCTGGCGGGACGTGAGCGCCAAGGAGAGGACAGTGCCAGAGGAGACCGCACGCTTCTGGCCAGGGCGCCTGGGGACATGATGGCTTAGGGACAGCATAGGAATGGGAGTCTGGAGGTCTGGGATCATTGTGGGTGGGGGGGTTCCTTGGGGCAATCTTCTTTTGGAGAAGAGGAGAGACGAGGAGGAAGCCAAGGATAGGGCGTCAAAGTTCAAAAGCCCCGCAGCTTTGGGTACGAAGTAGTTTTGGGAAAGAAAGCAAGACGAGAGCCTAATCTGGAAGGCAACCTCCTAGGCAGGGTCCTTGGAAGAGCGAGCGTCTCGGGCAAAGAATGTACCTGTCATGGGGAGATCAGAGGCCATGGCCCAGCGTGTCACCCGGGAATGGGGAGCAGGACAGGGTGAGGTTGGAGGAGCAGGTGGGCAGCGAGGAGGAGGTGCTGACGTGGAAACACCAAGGGGAGCCTCGGGAGGGAATGGGCGTGGGAAAGCAGCTGATTTGCCATTCGGGGATCACCAGTAATTTTTTTTTTTTAAGAAATGCAAGTTGTTTTGTTTTGTTGTTGTTTTTTTTTTTTTTTTTTTTTTTAAGAAATACAAGTTCTGGCCGGGCACAGTGGCCACACCTGTAATCCCAGCACTTTTGGGGGTCAAGGTGGGTGCATCATCTGAGGTCAGGAGTTCGAGACCAGCCTAGTCAAATGGCAAAGCCCCATCTCCACTGAAAAAAAAAAATACAAAATTTTGCTGAATGTGGCGATGCATGCCTATAGTCCCACATACTCAGGAGGCTGAGGCAGGAGTTTCACTTGAACCAGGAGGCGGAGGTTGCAGTGAGCCAAGATCATGCTCTGCACTCTAACCTGGGTGACAGAACAAGACTCTGTCTCCAAAAAAAAAAGAAAAAAGAAAGAAAGAAATGCAAATTCATTCACTTTTTCTTATGAAATTATTCACTCATTAATTCCACAAATATTTATCAAACATCAAATGCTGTGGGCATAGCAGTAAGTAGAAAAAGACACATTTCTGCTGATATGAAGTTTACATTCTAGTGGGCATGAGAAACAAACAAGATTAAAGGCTTCAGGGACAATGAAACAGACACTGGAAGAGAAAGTGTCTGGGGCTGCTCCCGATAGGTGGTCAGGGAGGGCCTCTCAGAGGAGGTGACGCTGGAGCTGAGCCCTGAAAGTCAAGAAGGAGTCAACCATGCAAGGAGCTGGGGAAGAAGTTTACAAGGGGAACAGCCCGTGCTAAGGCCCTGGGGTGGGGCCCAGGTTAGCCCCTGTGTGTGTGCAGAGGGGGCATATTCTTCTTGTTGTCATATCCAGCTCCCAAGATCACACCGAATGATACTGTTTCCCAGATCGTGATGGAAAACCAGCTAATCCTGCAGCAGCAGAGGGTAAAGGCACTCCAGGATGAGCAGGAATCGCAGAGATACGGGTTTGAAGAAGAGATCCTGGAATATAAAGAGCAAATCAAACAGCACTCCCAGACCATTGTGAGTCTTGAGGAGAGACTCCAGAAGGTCACTCAGCACCATAAAAAAATAGAAGGCGAGATTGCAACGTTGAAGGACAACGATCCAGGCAAGTCCAAAGGGAGGCCAAGGAAATCTTAGTGTTAGGGGCAGGTTCTGATTGTCCCCTGGGTCCCAACAGGCTGATGGTTAAGAAAAGCACCTCATTCAAAAGCCCATTCATTCCCTGAGGCCCCCTTTTGTTCTTGTCACACAACGATATCAGAAGCCCTCCGAGGCCCAGGTTCAGCAGAAGTCATAGCAATGAGTTGGGACATCCTTTGTGCCGACCCAGTGAGCCGGCGAGACACGCAGGCTACCAGGGCTGTCAGGGCCATCGAGAGCAGTGCGAAGTGGAATCATCATTTCCACACAAAAACAGCTCGTGCAGGGGCCTTTCAAAGGCTTCTCTCTGCCATCGACCTTTTGCATCTCGACCAATGCACTTTCATTGGCAGCCAGGATTTCTCCCATAAAAAATAATCCCAAAAGAGGCTGAAAAAAGAACTCAGACTTGTGAGCACTTGTTGGCCCCAGATGGCCAAGGGAAGTTGTATTATTGTAAAGATATTAAGCTCTTGGAGAAAGTTCTGGAAGTAGAGGACTGGGGCCAGGGTATCCCAGCCTCAGCACTGTTGACATTTGGGGCAGGATCATTTTTTCATGGATGGGACTATCCTGGGCACTGCCGGGTGTTAGCAGACCCCCTGGCCTCCACCCACCAGATGCCAGTGGCACCTCTACCCCAGTTGTGACAACCAAAAATGTCTCCGGACATTGCCCAATGTCCCCTAGAGGCAAACTCGCTCCTGGTTAAGAAACACAGCTCTAGTCCCCAGCAAGTTGGCAGGCCATCAGGACTTCATTCATTCATTCATTCATTCATCTCTCTCGGTGGAGCTTCTGTGATGTTCCAGTCTCATGTAGGCACTCAGGATCCAGTGATGGACCAGCCAGTTTTTGTCCCCCTCGTAACAAAATTATTGCCCTGACAGGTGATCCCAGATGAATAGGGCACTGTGATGAGGACAAAGAGCGGGGTTCCGTTTCCCAACCCAGAGTCCAGGTCAGAGGGAGGGTGTTTGAGATCGAGCTGGGACCTGACGGGCGACTGCATCTTTGTGACCCCCACAACTTAGGCCAGTGTGCACTCCACAAATGTTTGTTGAAGGAGTAAACAGGTGAGTGAACACGTGACTGAGCGGTGAGCCAGGACACCAGAGGCAGTGCACTGAGGTGTGGGAGGCCAGGAGAGGAAGGCCCTAAACACAGACTCTTCTTTTGGGAGAGGTGGGCAGGCGGTGGGACCAGGGGCTGAGGCCGCACGGCTCACCAGCTTAGCTGAGCGGTCACCGGCAGCTTCCATCACTCTGGTGTCCCTTTCATTGTCTGTGAGTGGACTTGAGGATCCCTGCCTTCTAGAGTAGCTGGGAAGGTCACATAGCCACACACTTGGGGAGAGCCCTCAGCCCGTGACTCGGAACACGTGCGGGTCTCACAAGGCGGAGAGCGCCGCAGGTGGAGGCAGGATTTGCAAATTGTGAAAGACACAGGTGCGTTTGTAAGCAAAGGGGAAGGACGGCCTCCTCTCACAACATTCACGTGTCCCTCTACTACAGCCCACAAGGAGGAAAGGCCCCAAGACCCTCCGGTGGCTCCCATGACGGACAGCAGTGCCAAAGACATGGCGTGCGAACACCTGATGTGAGTACCTGTGGGTGTGTGAGCGCCAGGCATTCTCACGGGTGCCAGCTGGGTGGGGGCAAACAGGAAACCAGCCCCTACCGGGGCCATATTGTCAGAAGCCAAACAAGGAGCGGAGCCTGCTGCCTTCCCAGTGCTGCTTACATTTCCCCATTCCTTCAGCAAGGCAGGCGGTGTCGTGGAAAGAGTTAGGTGGAGCTGCATTCAGACCCTCCCCATCTGTTTTCTGCTGTTTATAACAGAATACCCAAAATGGGGTAATTTATAATGAAAATGAGTTCATTTCTGGCCAGGCACGGGCACGGTGGCTCATGCCTTTAATCCCAGCACTTTGGGAGACTGAAGTGGGCAGATCACAAGGTCAGGAGTTCGAGATCAGCCTGACCAACATGGTAAAACCCCGTCTCTACTAAAAATAAAAAAACATAGCCAGGCGTGGTGGCAGGCACCTGTAATCCCAGCTACTTAGGAGGCTGAGGCAGGAGAATCACTTAAACCCAGGAGGCAGAGGTTGCGGTGAGCCGAGATCGCACCACTGCACTCCAGCCTGGGTGACAGAGTGAGACTGCATCTCAAAAAGGAAAGAAAAGAAGCTCATTTCTTACAGTTACAGAGACTGAGAAGTCCCAGGCTGAGGGGCTGCATCTGGTGAGGGCCTTCCTGCTGTTGGGGACTCTATGCAGAGTCTGGGAGCGGTGCAGGGCATCACGTGGCCAGGGGCTGAGCGTGCTGGCTCAGGTCTCCCCTCCTCTTTTTATAAATCCACAGTCCCACTGCGACCATAACCCATTAATCCACTGACCCAGTAGTCCACAAATCCATTAATCCATAATTGCGCCTTCATGACCCAATTGCTTCCTGCCTCTCAATACTGCCACATTGGGGGCTAAGTTTCAACTTGAGATTTAGAGGGGACAGACATTCAAAACATAGCAGATTCCAACTGGACACTTTCTAGCCATGTGACCCCGGGCAAGTCACACCGCCTCCCTGACGCTTAGCTTCCATGTTTGTGAAGTAAGGCTGTACATACTTTTATTAGCTGTTTTTCCCAAGTAGGTGTTATAAGCAGAGATTGCAAACAGGAGACCACTTGGTGGGGTGCGGTCCTATAGGGTGAGAAGTTGAGGAATCGGCTAAATGATCTTAAATAAATGACCTCAACTCTCCTGACCCTAGAGCCAGTGTCTATCCTCAAAGAACCGACAGTTTTCAGAGAAACAAATGTATGAATGGGAAAGATCCAGAAAGCAGCATGTAAAGAAGGAGGCGCTGATGGGACGCAGGGGAGGGATTCAGAAGTCCCCAAACAGGAGAACCATCTGCCTCACCCTTGCACCAAATTCTAGTGACCGAAGTCTGACATCACAGGGTTTTTACAGAGAGACAGGGATATGCAGCCTCCCCATTGTGAAAAGCTCCCGACTCCTCCTCCTGTTGAAACTCTAGAAACAGTGGTCCCATGACTTGGAGAAGCGTCGGCACTGCCTGGCTCTGCTGTGGTCCACTTCCTCAGAGTGTGAGCAGGCTTGAGTTCTAAGGTTCTGTCCTCAAGTTGGAAGATTTGTGGTTGCAGCCAAGGACACACTCGTGCGCACACACACATGCACGCACAAAGAAAATATACTATATATATGTAGTTATTTTCATTGTGATGATCGCCAGTCTTTTTGTGTGTTTGTTTGACATGCAACTTGCCAATGTTTTACTTTAATTCATAATAAACACAGTAACTTCAAAAGTCTGTATAAGGCCAGGCACGGGCACGGTGGCTCACGCCTGTAATCCCAGCACTTTGGGAGGCTGAGGTGGGTGGATCGCCTGAGGTCAGGAGTTTGAGACCAGCCTAGCCAACATGGTGAAAGCCTATCTGTACTAAAAATACAAAAATGAGTCAGGCAGGTGGTGGACGTCTATAGTCCCAGCTACTTGGGAGGCTGAGGCTGGAGAATCACTTGAACCCAGGAGGTGGAGGTCGCAGTGAGCCGAGATTGCACCACTGAACTCCAGCCTGGGCAACAGAGCAAGACTCCATCTCAAAAAAATTAAAAATACATTTAAAAATGAAGTCTATATAAGAAGAGCCTGGATTTCAAAAGCCTGTGAACTCAAATGAAGTGGCAATGATACCTGCCCCAAGACTAAGGGTCCTAAACCGCTTCCAGAAGGGCAAGACCTCCTCCCTGCAGCACACACGACCCGTCTCCCCAAGGCTGCGGTTTCCCAACTCACTGAGATGCGCACCCTGTGTTCTTCCATTCAAATACCCCCGCAGGGCGCCTCCCCTGCCATTCCTGCTGGGCGCCCTTCACCCCTCCACTGGGCACAGCCCCGCTCCCATCAACCATTCTGAGTCTCAGGGTGCCAATGGTGTGCTGCCCTCGGCGGGTGGTGGGGAGTTGTCCCCGCTGCTTGCCTGGTTACCGAGGCCACTTTTCTGCTGGCTCCCCCAAGGACACCATTCATTCACATCCAGCCCCGCCTCTCTCCACCCGGAAGTCAAAGAGGCTGATGAGAGAAGAAAGCCACACTGTCTTCCTCTCCTTCTTCCCTGTCCCCGAAGAATCCCTGAACCTCCTCAAAGTCGCCTTCCCCTCTCCCGCCACCATCAGAAACCCACAGGCACGTCAGTTCGTGATGGTGGGTGGCGGGTGTCACTCTCACACAGGCATATTTGAGCCTCACACTCAACTCAGCCAGATCCATTGTTCTATCTCAATGGATTTTCCTTTTTCTTTCTTTATTTTTTCTTAGAGACAGGGTCTTGCCCTATCACCGAGGCTGGAGTGCGCCCTTCCACTCCTGTGCTCAAGCAGTCTTCCTACCTTAGCCTCCCCAGGTAGCTGGGACAACAGCCACACATCACTCTGCCTGGCTAATTTTTTTCTTTTTTAAGACGGAATCTCGCTCTGTCGCCAGGCTGGTGCGCAGTGGCACAATCTTGGCTCACTGCAACCTCCGCCTCCTGGGTTCAAGCAATCCTGCCTCAGCCTCCTGAGTAGCTGGGACTACAGGTTCGTGCCACCACGCCCAGCTAATGTTTGTATTTTTAGTAGAAACGAGGTTTCACCATGTTGGTCAGGCTGGTCTCAAACTCCTGACTTCATGATCCACCGTCACAGCCTCCCCAAGTGCTGGGATTACAGGTGTGAGCCACTGTGCCTGGCCGAATTTTTTTTTTTTTTTTTTTTTTTTGTAGAGATGGGGTTCTGATTTATGTTGCCCAGGCTGGTCTCAAACTCCTGGGCTCAAGTGATCCTCCAGTCTTGGCCTCCCAAAGTGCTGGGATTACAGGTGCGTGCCCAGTGCCCGGCCTAAATGTATTTTCTTAAATGAAGTTGCAACAAAAAAGTCATTTTTGTTTCGGAGATTTTGAAGTCTCTCCTCGTCCCTTGCTGGGACTGGCATCGCATGGACCATTGAGAATCTCTTTGCATTTGTACTCGGTCCCTCCCTGACACTCAAGAAATAACATGGAGTTTGAGTGGAACTGACTTCACCTGTTTTTGTGATTTTCAGAGATGACTTACTGGCTGCTCAGAAGGAAATCCTGTCTCAGCAGGAGGTCATCATGAAGTTAAGGAAAGACCTCACCGAAGCCCACAGCAGAATGTCAGATTTGAGAGGTTTGAACGATCTCTTGTGTCTCTTGACCCACTAGAAAAAGGAAAGAGATAAGGCTTAAGAGTTGAAATCTCAGGAGGCTGAGGCAGGAGAATTGCCTGAACCCAGGAGGCGGAGGTTGCGGTGAGCCGAGATCGCGCCATTGCATTCCAGCCTGGGTAACAAGAGCAAAACTCTGCCTCAAAAAAAAAAAAAAGAGTTGAAATCTTTAGCATAAGAAATCCTGCTTCCCTGTGCTGTCCCAGCACCCCAGGCAAGGCTTGATCCTTGCACAGAGAGAGGGCTCAGTACATGCTGCTTGAGGAGTTGAGTGAATGAATGAATGATATGTGTTTCATGGCTTTGCTTAGTTCTGTGCTTCTCAAACTTCTTTGTCCAATCTTCCAGATGACAGGTCTCTGCTTAAATGCCACTTCCTCCAGAAAGCCCTCCCTCACTCACCCTCACCAAACATAGCCAAGAGATCCTGCTATGCTTGGGCTCCCTTGGCCCCTGCACTCTGTCTAACCTACGACTTAGCACACAGCAAAGCTACCTTTGACTGTGTGTTGTTGTTGTCATTGTTTATTACTCGGGGTCAGCAAAAGCTGTAGCCTGGATATATCCCTGATTCCCATCCTCCACTGAGTCCCTGACTCAATGCCAAAAGGCACAGGGCACATTCTCCAGAGGACTTCGGACCTCTGCACTGAAATGCAACTTTCTTCTTCAGGGAGAAGTTTCCTTTAGCACAGATTTGCTTCTGGAAGCAGAGGCTTGGAGGGCGGTCCTGGGCTCTCCCTGCGGCAGGCCGTTTTGCACAAGGCCCAGCACTCACTAGCTTTGGGACTGAGGGCAAGGGCGTCTCTCCAGGCCTCCTCTTCCTCAGATGCCAAGTAGAGACAACGTGACTTCTTCCTAGGATTGATGTGGACGTCAGTGGCTACCCAGAGTCGGGCGAAACAACTGAGTTCTGCGCCGTTCGGGACAGACCCAAACAATGCTGCCTTCATACTCCCGCTTCGCGCCTCCTATCTCCGTCCTTTCACTTCTGCCTCCCCCTTTCCTGCATCTGATAGCAGCCTCTCCTTCCCAGCCCTACTCTCCCTCAAGCTGAAGGACGCAGATAGACAGGCAGGAGCTGGAAGATGGAACTAAGCCTGGGGAAGTGGAGGAAGGGAAAGGAATGTTCTTATCTTGCATCCGTCCCAAGCCCTTCAGTAGGATTTGCTCCCTGTAGCTGTTGCTGTCGCATTTATGGCTTTTTCCATAATAGGGTATGAGAAAGTGTGGGGTAGAGGCCACAGTGTCCGGTTTTCGAGGAAGGGGATGCTGAGCCTGATTCCGTATCTGCTCACTCTTAGTTGCATGACCTCAGGCAAATCCCTTACCTCTTTGAGCCTCCGTTTCTCCATCTGTGAAGTGGGGATGTTCATAGTAGCCACCTTACGCCTATAGTCACAGCACCTTGGGAGACTGAGGAGGGTGGGTCACCCAAGTGATCACCTGAGTGATCTACCCACCTTGGTCTCCCATGGTGCTGGGACTACAGGCATAAAGAGTTCAAGACCAGCCTGGCCAATATGGTGAAACCCTTTCTCTACTGAAAATACAAAAATTAGCCAGGCGCGGTAGTGCATGCCTGTAATCCCAACTACTCAGGAGGCTGAGGCAGGAGAATCACTTGACCCCGTGAGGCAGAAGTTGCCGTGAGCCAAGATCGCAGCTTGGGTGACAGAGCAAGACTGTCTCAAAAAAAAAAAAAAAGTATCTACCTTGAAGGTGGCTACACAAATTTGAGGTCATGTTAAGTAGAAGCAACTGAGTTTGAGCTTCCCCAGAAGCGAACACGGAGAGCAGCATTCCACTGCAGGCAGTTTATTTGCGAGGTAATCCCGGCAGGAAACAGCGGCAGCGGGGAAGGGTGGAGACTGGAAGGAAGAGGAAGTGAGTGCATGGTCAGTCACGTGGGCACAGAGGCAACTGGAGCTTAATTTGGTTGGGAATGCTAGGGAGTGAGGGAGAACACAGGTGCCCAGGCTGCCCCACCTAAGGGGTGCAGACTCCAGCCCGCACCAGCCACTGCCAGGAGGTTGCCACAGCTCTGTTCTTACCTTGCCCCTGTCCCAAGCCCTTCAGTGATATTTGCTCCCTGTATGGTGGCCATATAGCAGAGGGGACTTCAGAGGCCTTAGGCAGAGATGCAGAAACAGGCAGCCGAATGCCAGCTGGAGTGCCCTGAAATGCCAAAGGGACGCCAGTGCAGCCCTGCCAGCATCCACTGGTGCAAGGCGAGGGTGGGGCAGGAGTCTACGCACCTCATGGAGGTGCCGCCGCCAGCAGGTGACAGTTGCGTGCTCTTGCCGTTACTTGCTGAGGTGCAAGGAGACGTCCTGGCTGTTCCTAAAGCCCCTGAGAATTCCCCGGGGGCAGACCTGCCTGGTGGTTCTTGTAGGCCTGGCAGATCTGCCATGGCCCTTAGCGGAGCCCCCCTCACCGGCCCTCCTGTCACTCCCAGGGGAGCTGAATGAGAAGCAGAAGATGGAACTGGAGCGGAATGTGGCACTGGTCCAGCAGCAGAGCAAGGAGCTGAGTGTGCTCAGGGAGAAGATGGCCCAGATGAACAGCCTGGTGGAAAAGAAAGACTGGGAGCTGAAGGCCCTCAAGGAGGCACTCAGGTTGGGTGGTGGTTGTGGGCATTCTCCTGGTGTGGGGAGCCACCGAGCCTTGCACAGATAGAGGGCTTAGTATATGCTGCTTGAGGAGTTGAATGAATGAATGAATGATACGTGTTTCGTGGCTTTGCTTAGTTCTGTGCTTCTCAAACTTCTTTGTCCAATCTTCCGGATGACAGGTCTCTGCTTAAAAGCCACTTCCTCCAGGAAGCCTATCCCTCATTCACCCTCACCAAACATAACCAAGGGATCCTGCCATGCCTGGGCTCCCTTGGCCCCTGTACTCTGCCTAACCTACCACTTAGCACACAGCAAAGCTACCTTTGCCTGTGTTTTGTTGTTGTTGTTGTTGTTTTGTTGTTGTTTGTTTGTTTTGAGACGGAGTCTCGCTCACTCTGCTCCCTGCTGTGGAGCAGTCTCGGCTCACTGCAACGTCTGCCTCCTGGGTTCAAGCCATTCTCGTGCCTCAGCCTCTGGAATAGCTTGGACTACAGGCATGAGCCATCGCACCTGGCTAATTTTTTTGTGTTTTTAGTAGAGACAGGGTTTCACCATGTTGGTCAGGCTGGTCTCGAACTCCTGACCTCAAGTAATCAACCCACCTCAGCCTTCCAAAGTGCTGGGATTACAGGTGGGAGCCACCACACCCGGCCCATTGCCTGTTTATCGCCTGCCCTCCCCACGAGGACAGGGTCTTTGTAGACCTTGCCCACTGTTGATTCCCAGTACATAAGGGAAATTAATATTTATTTAACAAATGAATAAACTGGAGATGTCAGCTTAAAATATATAATAGTATCATTGTCCCATGAGTTTATCTTTAAAAATACCTGTGAGTTTGCATTTTTACCTGTAATCTTATCCATATTTTAAAATGGGTCATGTTTTCACAAAAAAGTTTGAGTGAAATTGATGTTTTGTGGATATCTGGTAGCTTCCTGTGCCTCGTGGCCAAAGCAGATTCACAAAGTTGCTAAAGGAACAGACTACAGACCCAGCTGCCTGATCTCAAAGCCAGACCCTAGGCCGGGTGCAGTGGCTCACGCCTGTAATCCCAGCACTTTGGGAGACTGAGGTGGGCTGATCACCCAAGGTCAGGAGTTTGACACTAGCCTGGCCAACATAAAGTGAAACCCCGTCTCCACTAAAAATACAAAATTAGCTGGGCGTGGTGGCACACGCCTGTCCCAGCTACTCGGGAGGCTGAGGCAGGAGAATCGCTTGAACCTAGGAGGCAGAGGTTGCAGTGAGCTGAGATCACACCATTGCACTCCAGCCTGGGCAACAAGAACAAAACTTCGTCTAAAAAAAACAGAGGCCAGACCCTCCACAAGCAAGGTGACTGCAGGCAGATTGCCGTGTGTCTCTTTACTTGTCTGTAAAATGGGACAAGCAGAGTACCTAACTTGTGGGATTGTTATGAGAAATAGAAGGGCTAGCCACACATAAAGTGACAGAAATAGTGGGCATGCGGTGAATGTCCCTGTAGAGCCACAGCAGGTGTCCACAGCCCCAGTGTAGGAACCAAGGGCAGGTGCTCCCTGTCCTGGCCACTCTCCCATGAGTCCCCTGAAACCGAATTCTCTAGAAATCTGGGAGCCGGAAACTGAAGTCTGTATGTTTCCTATAAAAATAGAGCTCCATGGCTGGACCCCCGGCTCACTCCTGTAATCCCAGCACTTTGGGAGACCAAGGCAGGTAGATCACAAGGTCAGAAGATCAAGACCATCCTGGCCAACATGGTGAAACCCCATCTCTAGTAAAAACACAAAAATTAGCTGGGTGTGGTGGCACACACCTGTAATCCCAGCTACTCAGGAGGGTGAGGCAGAAGAAATGCTTGAACCCGGGAGGCAGAGATTGCAGTGAGCTGAGATCGCACCACTCTACTCCAGCCTGGCGACAGAGTGAGACTCTATTTCAAAAAAAAAAAAAAAAATAGAGCTTCATTTCCTGGTCTTCCAATGAGTACAAAAGTAATTTGTGGTTCCCAGAACCTCGTGCCATCCGCCTCTTCTCTGCGCTAGGGCTTCCCAAGAGAAACACAGACTTCAGCTGAACACAGAGAAGGAACAGAAGCCCAGGAAGACCCAGACATGTGACACCTCTGTGCAGATAGAGCCAGTCCACACCGAGGTCTTCTCCAGCAGCCAAGAGGTGAGTGCCACCCACCCCTGAGCACCTGGAAGGACGTGTTAAGACAGGGCCCAGTGGTGGCTTTCTTTCCTTTTGAAGACATTTTCATCCTAAGTTCCAAAAGTATGACTTGCCCGTGTGAAATGTATAACGTAAATCGCAGAATCCTGCCTGTTCAGTCGCAGTCACCAGAGGTCACAGCTGTCCACAGTGTGACGTGTGTGCCATGAGCTCTTTCCCTCGCAGAGGCCTCCACGTTCTCACACGGTCAAGAAGGTGCAGTGGCTGAAGATCAGGCGTGGATTCACTCCACCTGCGTTCGAATCCCAACTCCTCCACCTAGAAACTCTATGAACCTGGGGAGGTTACGGTGTCCCAGTTCCCTTTTCTGAGAGTAATGACCATCCCCACCTTATGGATTGGTTGAGAAACAGATTTTATGTATATACACACCTGAATACACACACACAAACACACACAAACCCATACATATAGATATTTACTTGTTCATTTATTTATATTTATTTCAAGGCGAGGTCCCACTCTGTCACCCAGGCTGGAGTGCAGTGGTACAATCACAAACTTCACTGCAGCCTCAACTTCCCAAGTTTCAAATGATCCTCCTGCCTCAGCCTCCCTAGTAGCTGGGACTGTAGGTGCATGCCACCACACCTGGCTAATTCTTGTATTTTCAGTAGAGCTGAGGTTTTGCCATGTTATCCAGGCTGGTCTTGAACTCCTGGACTTGAGATCCACCTGCCTCGGCCTCTCAAAGTGCTGGGATTACAGGTGTGAGCCACCACGCCTGTCCCATATAGATATTTGTTTAGTACATAATTTTTTTGCTAATGATATCAAACCATGTACATTTTGCAACATGGGTTTATTTTTACAGACACTATTTAATGGGCATCTTTGCAAGAATATGAAGATCTGGGCTGGGCGTGGTGGTTCACGCCTGTAATCCAAGCACTTTGGAGGCCAAGGGGGTGGTGGGGGCGGATCACCTGAGGTCGGGAGTTCAAGACCAGCCTGACCAACATGGTGAAACCCCATCTTAAAAAAAAAAAAAGAGAGAGAGAGAGAATATGAAGATCTGCCTCACCCTTTTACACGGCTGTGTGGAATTCTACTGTGTTTCTTTTTTCTAACCAGTCCCCTCTGCATGGACACCTAGGTTGTTTGTCCTCTTGTGCGACATTGTATTTAATATATTTGTTCTTCCTGAATTGTGCTTGATGGGGCCAAACTGCCTTCCCAAAGAGCTATGCGGTGAGTGCTCCATGGCTGTGTCTTGGTAGCTGTTCTGTGCACCGGCCCAGAAGCATCGGAAGGGAGCGCGTCTTTGAGGGAAAACAACCTTTACTGGGCCATCCTGGAAGCTAGTGCTCACACTCTGTCCCTATGGCTGGGGCTGTGCTACTTCCCGTGATCCACAGCATGCAATTGTGAGGTACAGTGGTTCCTCAAGGCCCTGGGTTTCCCGGAGCCTGGGACTGTTCTTTCCCTGAGGCTCTTTGAGCCTAGATAGCCTGGCGTTCCAGTAATGGGCATTGGGTTTTTGCTGGGAAGCCAGGCCAAATGTGTCAGCTTGCTTTCCAGCGCACTCAAAGATGCCCTTCCCCTGCCAGACAGCCTCGAGCCAGGGCCACAAACAGCTTGAATGAAAGGGCTAGAGGTCCAGCCAGCTGTCCTTGGCAGGGATCACTGTCCAGAGCACTTTCACACAAGTGTCTCCTGGTTGCTCAGGGCGACCAGGAAGGGGAGTGGCTACAGCAGGTCCACGTGGCTGTAAGCTCCATGGGGCAGGGAGTGTGTGGCACTCCTGTTGGAATCCCAGGCTTTTAGAGCAGAACCTGACCCATATTCATTCACTCATTCAGCGACTATTGAGCATCTGCTGTGTGCCAGACCCTATGCCGGGGATAGGAGGAGACACACAGGGCCCACCTACACCAAACACCCCTGGACTCTGTGCACATCTGTTGGACTGGATTGTTGAACTGGGATGCCCTGGATTTTTAGTTTATATTATGTGGTGGAATTAGTGGAGGAGGATGGGGGAGGGAGACTGCAAGATAAAAGGGAAAATGTATTTGTTCCTTCTTGGAATGGTTTTCCTCTCTCGGGCTCCTTTCTGCTTTCTAAGCCAGAGCGGGTCAGAGGGCTTAAGAGTTGTATGAGAAAGAATCTCCATTCTCTCCAAATAAACCAATTCCCAGAAGAGCCTCGAGGAGGGGTCACGTGGGGCCAAGCACAGGCTGTGATGCAGCCTCAATGCCGTGGCTACCCGTACACCCCCAAAACTCAGTATCCCCTGCCCCCTGCTATACACAGAGAGAGAGGGAGAACATTCCAGGTTGTTTACTCCCAGGGCAAACACGCATCCTCAAGAGGTGACCAAGGCCAGTGTAGAGCCAGCCCCTGAAGGGAAGCAGCCTTGCAGCTGTGAGCAGGCTGGAGCCAGGGTCCGAGGACAAGCAAGGCCCTACTAAGCGCAGCCAGGGTGGGGTGCCTCTCCCACGAAGCTACGGCACCCTGATCCCAGGCGGAAAGCCGGGGCAAGCCCTTTACAGCTCGTTTCTGACCTCCGTTCATGCAGGCTCCATATTGATTGAGTACCTACTATGCTCAGATACAGCACTGGGCCCTGGGAGTAGCACAGTCCTCAGAGGAGATAAAGGCTGCTCACACGGAACCCATCATCTGGGAGGGGAGACATGGAAATAAACAAGCCAAGATCAGGCAAAATGTCCAGTGGGAATAAGTGCTCTGAGGAACGGCACAGCAGGATTCCACACAGAGTGACCTGGGGGCAGGAGCGCTCTTTGGGGTCGGGTGGCGAGGGAGGCCTGTGCTGGAGGAGACGTGGAGCAGAGCCGGAAGGAAGGGAGGGAACAGTGGTGGGGACATGGAGGTGGGGGTAGAGACCATCCCAGGGGGACTTGGACAGCACCGTGGAGCCCCTTGAAGGAGGCCACGGGCCCTGTTCCCCGGTGGCAGTGTGGCTAGCACCGGGCCAGGGATGTGTCATACAGGCCTTTGATGAGCACTTGAACCATCAAAGGAAGAACAAACAGATGTCTCCTTTGCGCTTCTCTGCTTTCTTTTCCTGAGAGCACTTATCATTCTCTGGAATCAGAGTATCTGTGCGCCTGTCTGTCTGTTACCTGTCCGCCCCATAGAACTTTGCCCACAGCAGCAAGGACTCGTCTGCTCACCCTCTGATCTCACCCCTGCCTAAAACAGTGTCTGGCATGCAGTCACTGCTGTCGGCCAGTAGATAGATGGATAGGCAGCTTTTTAATAATGTTGGTTCACTTCATACTACATAGATAATATCTTCTGTACCTGTATCTAGCTATATGTGTATATACATGAAGTGAACCAAAACTTTTATTTTTAAAATTATTATAAAAGAGCCAGATTGTCAATTTCTTCTCCTTCTTGCCAGTTTGACTGAAATCTTCCCTGGCAGCTCTATCTACAACTGAAAACTGTTCCCAACATCCCACCTCACTTCCCCACTTAATTTTCTCTGTACTGCTCATCACTTCTACCAGATATTTTCACCTTGTTGTCTGTCTGCCCACATGAGGATGTAAAATCTGTGACAACAGGGCCGTTGCGGGTTTAGCCACTGCTGAATCCCCAGAGCCCAGAACCAGGCTTGGCACACAGTGATGCTCAATAAATCGATGTGTGATGAATGAATGAATGAATGAATCACTTACCTGAGAGAAGCGTTGTTTAACTCAGAGTTTATGAATGGACTTCAGGAGGTTTTGACCCTCTGGAAGTTGTAGGCTAATATTTGTGTCGATGTGAATTTTTCTGGAGGAAAAAAAAAAAAAAGCCTGCATGCTTCCAAATCTTAAAAGGGTGCATGACCCTTAAAAAATGAAAAAGACCTTTCCTTGTCTGTGCTCTTAGTAAACCCAACTCTGGGTACAGTGGCTCACGCCAGTAATCTCAGCACCTTGGGAGGCTGAAACAGGAGGATTGCTTGAGCTCAGGAGTTTGAGACCAGCATGGGCAACAGTGACACCTGTCTCCACAAAAAAAAAAAAAAAAAAAAAAAAAAAAAAAAAAAAAACAGAAAAAATGAGCCGGGTATGGTGGCACATGCCTGTAGTCCCAGCTACAGAGCTGGAAGGATGACTTGAGCCCAGAGGTAGAGGCTACAGTGAGCTGTGATCATGCCATTGCATTCCAGGCTGGGCAACAGAGCAAGATCCTATCTCCACAAACCAAAATAAACAACACACGCGCGGTGCGTGCACACACACACACACACACACACACGCACGCACACGCACACGCAACTCTAGTCCGAGCTGTTTAGGATGGTCCATCTGGATTTAGTGACTACCATATAGGACGGTGCAGGTTTAAAACATCCCCTTCACCACAGGAAGCTCTGTGGACAGTGCCGTTCTGGAGGCTCTGAAGTCTCAGAGGAAGGTTTTCCTTTCTCCAGCCCAACTAAGAGCCAATCTATCAAATCCCCCTAGCAAATATTAGACAACCATCCTTATCACCAGTTAAAAGAAAGCACTATGCATTCTCATCTGAAAATGCCCTTCCAGGAGTAGAATTTGCTGTGATTGTTCAGAAACAAGACGAGTATGGCAGCAAATGGAAACCCAGTCATCAAATAGTTTTAGGAGAAAAATAAAATGTGGAGAGGGAACCTGGAGGGCCCTTTTATTTACAGTAAGGCTAAATAGGAAAGCTGGAAGTCTTCCTACATGTGACCAGATATTTGAGATGAAAAATGTAAATTCTGTCTCTGCTGAAGCCCTAATGATGCTTTCCCGAAGGTGCTAAGTGATAGCGTTCCACTATCCCATCAGTCGTTCACGTTTCTGTGAATGTAAGAGAAATCTTCTAATCCCTGATCAACTGCTGCCCGCCCCATTCTGCCCACAGGAGCAATCCTTCAGCGACCTAGGGGTCAAGTGCAAAGGGTCTCGGCATGAGGAGGTCATCCAGCGCCAGAGAAAGGCCTTATCTGAACTTCGAGCACGAATTAAAGAACTCGAGAAGGCCCGCTCGCCAGGTAAGTCTCCTTCCGAGTCAGCGCAGTGGACCCCAGACTCGGGCTCACATTCGGGACTGACCAGTTTGCCAGGAGTACCATATTTTATCCACATCATCTCAGAACTCAAAGGACATTGTAATACACAAAACAGTGGGCAGACGGTGATCTCAGAGGCAAGTGCAGGCCTGGTTCCAGAGGCTCCAAAGGAACGCAGAAAACACTGAAGGAGATTTTATCCTATTAAATAAATAGGATTTGACACACAACTCCCTATTGTACTTTTTCTACCTTCACGGTGGCTGGGTGAAAACTCTGTCATGGCTGAACACTGTCTAAGGATCGATGTTGGGGAACCACTTAGAGTACCTGTTTAGAGGGGATCGCTCTCTCCTAAGACCTGGGGTCTGCTGCAGGGTTGGGCACTGTCTAGGACCTGGAAGCCTGGGTTCAAGTTCCGTCCTGGTTCCATGGCTGGAGGACCTTAGCAAAGTCCTCCCTCAATGCCTTGGCATGACGCCTGTGTGGCCGCAGCCTCGTATGAGCCGCGTGACCTTGGCCGAGTCAGATAATCCCTCTGGGCCTGCATCCTCACCTCCAAGGGAGGTGGTCATGAGGGTGAAAACAGGCCCGAGGTAAGTGTCCCGGAAGTCGTAGCTATGGTCATGACATGAAATCGCTTCTTCCTGAGCCTTTCTTTTCAGCCTGCTTTGTTCCTTTTATAGATCATAAACACCACCCGAATGAATCAGTTCTAGATTTAAAGAACCTCAGAATGGAACACAATGTCCAGAAAATACTGTTGGATGCAAAACCGGATTTGTCAACTCTCTCAAGAATAGAGATCCTAGCGGTAACCAAAGAAAATTCTCTCTGCAGTGACTGGCATATGGAGAGGAGGGGCCTGAGGGCAGACACGAGCTGGGTTCCCTGGCACGGCCATACATGTCAGTGGTTTGGGGCCAGATCCTCCTTGATGGGCTGTTGTCTATACTCAGTAGTTGGTGCCCCCACCCTACCAGGTGTCCAGTGTTTGCACAGAAAGGTGGCCTTCCGTTTCTGCACAGCATGGTTAGCGTGGCAGTGACGCTGGGCCAGATTAATCGCCTAAGCATGACAGGCCCCTTTTCACATCATGTGTTATATTCTGCAGCACGCGTTCAGCAGGCTAATTTATCATGTTCCACCACGAGTTTGTCTGAAGTTTGCTTTTCACTGTCACCTGAAAAACACACACGCACATAAAAAGCAGGAGAAGGGGGCCGTGATTCAGAGCACACTGCCCAAGAGTCAGAGGGACTCACATTCCAGATCCAAGCTCTGCAAGCTGTGTGACCTTGGGCAAGGCTCTTAACCTTTCTGAGACTCCATTTCCCAGCTGTAAAATGATGATGAAAATACTGAAGGAGATAATTCTCCAAAGTGCTTACCCGAGTGCCTGGCTCAGAGGAAAAACTTGACAAATGATATGTTATTATTATTAAATACTGTTTAAATAGACCAGGTGTGGTGGCTCACGCCTGTAATCCCACCACTTTGCAAAGCCAAGAGAAGAGGATCTCTTGAGGTCAGGAGTTTGAGACCAGCCTGGAAAACATAGCGAGACCCCAGCTCTACAAAAAAAAATTAAAAATACATTAGTCAGGCACGGTGCCAGGTGCCTACAGCCCTGGCTACTCAGGAGGCTGAGATGGGAAGATCACTTGAGCCCAGGAGCTCAAGGCTACTGTGAGCTCTGATCGTCCCACTGCTCTCCAGCCGGGACAATAGGATTTCCAGAAGTGATCTCATTGTGCAGTTGAAGGTGCCTTTTTATCCTAAATGGATGTTTGGGCATTTGATGGACATGTGACGGGTCAGCATCTGTCACTGTCACAGGACCCGCCAAGGGCATGTTTGCTGCTGCAGCTGGATCCACACCAGCCAGGCTTCTAGAAGAAATGATGAGGCCATCCTACATTCTCTTGGCAGGGGTTTCTGGACATTCGCGAGAGTCCAGGAAGAGGGTCCTTGGAAATGAGCTGGTTTTCTTGAGAAAATCAAACCCTCCTTCACTGAAGGCGGGCGTGGAGGGGCAGCCTGCAGGTTGGGCCCATTCCCAGCCTGACCCACTCTGAAGACAGGCCTTCTCCTCGTCAGGGCCCCAGGCCCACCATGGACACCTCACCGCAGGAAACCTCTCCACTCTCTCGAAAGACCTCAATCTTCCAACACTGGCAGCAACTCAAATTAAAAGAAAGAAAGGAACCAAGCACAGTGGCTCATGCCTGTAATCCCAGCACTTTGGGAGGTCAAGGCTGGTGGATCACTTTGAGCCGAGGAGTTCAAGACCAGCCTGGGCAACATGGCGATGCCCCGTCTCTACAAAAAAAAAAAAAAAAATACCAAAAAATGAGCCAGACATTGGTTCCCACACCTGTATTCCCAGCTACTCGGGAGGCTGAGGCTAGTGAATCACTTGAGCCCAGGAAGTGAAGGCTGCAGTGAGCCGAGATTGCACCACTGCACTCTGGCCTGGCGACAGAGACCCTGTCTCAAAAAAAGAAAGAAGAGAAGGGGCAGGAGGAAGAACAGCTGGCATTTACTGAGTGCTTTCTGTTTACCAGGCATTGAGCAAAGCCCTTCACACACGTTATCTCATTTAGTCCACACAGCAGCCTGGGTCAGTTACCATTGTTATACCCATTTTACAGATAAGAAAAATTAAGACTTCAGGCCAGACATGGTGGCTCATGCCTGTAATCCCAACTCTTTGGGAGGCTGAAGCAGGCAGATCGCTTGAGGCCAGAAGTTAGAGACTAGCCTGGCCAACATGGCAAAACCCCGTCTCTACTAAAAATACAACAATTAGCCAGGCTTGGTGGTGCACATCTATGCTGAGGCACAAGAATCACTTGAACCCAGGAGGTGGAGGTTGCAGTGAACAAGAATGCACCACAGCACTCCAGCCTGAGCAACAACGTGAAACTCCATCTCAAAAAAAAAAAAAAAAAAGAGAGAGAAGGAAAAATTAAGGTTCATAACGTTTCAGAAGGTCAAGCACCTCACCCAAGGTCACAGAGATAATGAATGACAGAGCCAGGACTGTGTCCCTGGAGGCCCGCCTCTTGCACCCTGCTGGTCTGATGGGGTGATCAAACCCGTAGCCCAGACTCTTCCTTAGGTCACCCTCGCTTAGGGAAAGAGATGAGGTTCTGAAGGGCAGGCAGAGGACGCAGCTCGGGGAGCTGGGGACACCAAGCTGCATTTTAGGTTTTTTTTGTAGGAAACCTGCCCAATTTATTGTGGTCTTTAAATACCTTCCATATTCTTATCTGTAGAGAGATAAATGTGTCTACTCTTAATATAGACAAATATGGCCAGGTGCGGTGGCTCGCGCCTATAATCCTAGCACTTTGGGAGGCCGAGGCAGGCGGATTATCAGGTCAGGAGTTTGAGACCAGCCTGACCAACATGGAGAAACCCCATCTCTACTCAAAAGATAAAATTAGCCGGGTGTGGTGGTGGGTGCCTATAATCCCAAATACTCGGGAGGCTGAGGCAGGAGAATCACTTGAACCTGGGAGGCGGAGGTTGCAGTGGGCTGAGATCGCGTCATTGCACTCTAGCCTGGATGACAAGAGCAAAACTCCACCTCAAAAAAAAAAAAAAAAAAAGTCACAGCCTATCACAGTCACCTTTAGGCTGTTATGTTTTTGGGATTGGGTGTGTTTTTTTTTAATCTCCCAGGTTTATAGCGTAGAGCCGGTACGTGCTGTGAACTGACATGCTCTTGGTGTCCATGGCGAGCACTTAAAACCCAGTTTAGTTGAGGGGGATGCATGGAGGTTGTCTGTGACTTCCAGACTCCCTGCTCGGCCTAGTGGCTTTTCTATGCTTTCAGCTGGGGTTTTTAGCAAGCAGCTGGCTGAGCAGGGTCTCAGCAAGCACACAGCTGCATCATCTCTGGAAAGGGTCTGAAGTGAGGGTCGTTTCCGCTGCATGAACATGAAGTTCCTTTAATAAAAGGAAGGGGGATATTTTTTATTTAACCTGTATTCATTCATTTGACAAACATGCCCACTCTGTGCCATTCTGTGCCAGGCACAATGCTGGGCACAAAGGAGAGGGAGAATGAGCAAACAGCAACACAGTCCCTGCTTCGATGGCACTCTCATCTAGACCAGGGTTTCCAGGCCTTAGCACTGCTGATGTTTTAGGACCCCATAATTCTGGCACAGTTTGTGGAGGGATGTGTGGATGTCTCATAGCGTCTTTGCTTTCTAGCCCCCTAGATGCTGGTAGCACTCCTTGCCTGCAGTTGTGACCATGAAAAATGTGTCCAAACACTGCCAAATGGCCCAGGGGAGGGGACAAAGCCACCCCAATTGAGAACCACTGTTCTAGAGGGAAGACAGGCAGTGATCAAAGAACAAGATAAGTGATGTACAATTACAAAGACTTCAAAGACAGTCATTCTCTGAAGGGTAGGAATACAGTTATAAGAAAGCAGGTGACAAAGGAATCAGACTGAATGATCAGGACCCAGACTGAAAATCCACTCTCTTGAGTTACTCTTTGGTAATCACACAGTGCTTTAGCTTCCAGTCATAGAAAGTCGTAATGGAATGTCAAGAGAGGGCTTTTATTTCTGATTTCAGCCTCAGAATGGCCTTTGCAACGCAAGGTTCAGCTCAGCCATGGAGAAGTCAGGGAAGATGGACGTGGCTGAGGCTTTAGAGCTCAGTGAAAAGCTGGTAAGTATCTCCCAGCATCCAGCCCACTGCTGTCCGAAGCCTGTGTGCCCTGCAGTCAGTGGTAACCACGGGACAGTTTAAATAGAAACCTCACATGCCTTTTTAGTTGTTCTAATAACTCTGCAAGACCTGTCTACTATCCCAGCACGGGTCAGCAATCACATAGCCACATTCCTTGAAAACACGGGTAGTTAGAATGAAATGTTTATACCTGTTGTCATTTTTCACCCCCGGTTCTCAAAAAAGGCATAGCGTAAGTGGACGTGGGGAAAATGAAAGCCCCAGTGGCGCTCCTTTCAAAGCATTTGTTCTCTGCAATTGCGGAAAGTGAACAAAACAGACTTAGACGCTGGCCTCCTTAAAGCGGCCCCCAGCGGCCCCGGGGAATGCCGCTGATCCGCAAACGCTTTCCTTGTAGTACCTGGAGATGAGCAAAACCCTCGGAAGTCTGATGAACATCAAGGACATGTCTGGCCACGTGTCCATGAAATATCTCTCCCCCAAGGAGAGGGAGAGGGTCAACCAGCTTCGACAGAGGGACCTCGACCTGGTGTTTGAAAAGATCACCCAACTCAAGAACCGGCTGGAGAGGAAAGAGGAGCTGCTGAGAGGGTACGAAAAGGACATCGAACAGCTCAGGTACCTCGGCACCCCCACGTCCCCAGCTCAGGCACCTCGGCACCCCCACGTCCCCAGCTCAGGCACCTCGGCACCCCCACGTCCCCAGCTCAGGCACCTCGGCACCCCCACGTCCCCAGCTCAGGCACCTCGGCACCCCCACGTCCCCAGCTCAGGCACCTCGGCACCCCCAGGTCCCCAGCTCAGGCACCTCGGCACCCCCACGTCCCCAGCTCAGGCACCTCGGCACCCCCACGTCCCCAGCTCCGGCACCTCGGCACCCCCACGTCCCCAGCTCAGGCACCTCGGCACCCCCACGTCCCCAGCTCAGGCACCTCGGCACCCCCACGTCCCCAGCTCAGGCACCTCGGCACCCCCACGTCCCCAGCTCAGGCACCTCGGCACCCCCACGTCCCCAGCTCAGGCACCTCGGCACCCCCACGTCCCCAGCTCAGGCACCTCGGCACCCCCACGTCCCCAGCTCAGGCACCTCGGCACCCCCACGTCCCCAGCTCAGGCACCTCGGCACCCCCACGTCCCCAGCTCAGGCACCTCGGCACCCCCACGTCCCTGCGGAAAGGCCCATGCCTTCCTTCTCTTGGCTAAACTCGGGTTAGCAGCAGACACGTAGGCCTGGACAGAGACCTGAGTTTGGAATACCTCACATGTCAGAGGGGGAACAGGGAGGCCACTGACAAGGCCTGGCAGAGGGAATTCTGTCCCTGAGATGGCGGCTGCAGAAGCCCCAGTTTCCCCATTCTGTGAACTGTTTTCTGTGCAGGCTGCACCTCTTGTGACCCTTGACTTAATGGTTTCCCACGTGTGTAGCTCTGACAGCTCCATCATATTTTCAGTCACAGTCCCCTCCCCGGAACGCCGGGAGGGCTGGTCACATCCTTTGTCCCCTCCCGCTGCACACATTCTACTGATGAGCGCTTGTTCCGCTCTCTGCGCCCCACATCTTCATCATGCTCTCCTGCTTGTGATGACACTCGTGAGCGAGGCCCCGCCGTGGATGTATTTTGAGAGACTTCCAGGTCGGGCACATGGATGACGAGTGGGAAAGATAAGGGAAAAAGAGACTCCATTTCTTTCTCCTGTGCACCCAGGCGGAGCAAAGTGTCCATTGAGATGTACCAGTCGCAGGTGGCAAAGCTGGAGGATGATATCTACAAAGAGGCGGAAGAAAAGGCCCTGCTGAAGGAGGCCCTGGAACGCACGGAACACCAGCTGTGCCAGGAGAAGAGGATCAACAGGGCCATCCGGCAGCAGAAGGTAAGGCGCAGCTGCCCAGGGCGGGACCTCCCAGGCTGCCCCGCAGCTCCCGATAGAAATGGCCAAGGGAGGTTCCTGGAGGCTCCAGGTGGCGCAGAACTCATGGGAGGCAACTGGGTAGCTTTTGCATCAGACAGACCAAAGCTCTACCACTTACTGTGTGACCTTAGATAAGTTTCTTAACCTTTCTGAGACTCATGGTGCTCATCTGTACTTCTTTTAATGGTGGCTGTTGTTTGTTTATATCATTCTGCCAGGCGCTGGGGATACTCTCAGAGGGTGGAGATTTGTGTTCACTATTCTGAGTTCCTGGCATGCAGTAGATACCAAAAAATATTTGCTGAATGGATGGGCGGAAGGACAGACAGGGCGATCGATGGACAGATGGATGAATAGCTGGCTGAGGAGTATACAGGAGGATGGGCAGATGGACATCCTGGAAGAACGTATCCCTTAGTGTGGAACAGACAGACAGAGAGCTGACTTCGGGTGGATTTCATAGCTGAAGGGTGCCAGGGCCGTGCCATCCAGGGAGGGTACTCAGCGTGCCTACGGCATGCAGGGAGGACCTGCCAAAGCCAGGATGCCGCCAGTGACCACAAAGGAGGCTGGAGCTTGGCCACCAAAGGGACGAGAGGGTGGACATTCCCCGGCTGAAGGAGCCGCAGAGGAAAGGCGTGAGGCTGAGACTTGCTTTCTGGCACAGAGTTGGAAATAGCACTGGCTTGAGAAACCAAAATTCCAATCTCAGGCTGGTGACCCAGCGAAAATGGGTCTCCCTCTCAACACACATGCACATGCCCATGCACACCCTGGCATCTCATCTGTAACATGGCACAGGAGTCGGCCAGTCCTGGGTTCAAATCCCTGCACTTATTAGCTGTGCAATCTCTGAGCCTTGCTTTCGTCATTAGTAAATGGAAGCTTCCAGCCCCTGCCTCACAGGTGGGTGGTGAGGATGAAAGAATGCGGACGTCGGCCCATTGTGATGGCTCATGCCTGTAATCCCAGCAGTTTGTTTGGCCAAGGCAGGTGGATCATGAGGTCAGGAGATTGAGACCATCCTGGCCAACCTGGTGAAACCCCATCTCTACTAAAGTAACAAAAAATTAGCCAGGCATTGTGGCACCCACCTGTAGTCTCAGCTACTCAGGAGGCTGAGGCAAGGGAATCACTCAAACCCGGGAGGCAGAATTGCAGTCTGGAGGGACAGAGGAGTATACAGGAGGATGGGCAGATGGATGTCCTGGAAGGTCACAGGTCGTGCCACTGCACTCCAGCCTGGCGACAGAGCAATACTGCATCTCAAAAAAAAAAAAAAAAAGAATGCAGGCATCCCTTGCTATCTGCTGTCCACTCTTGCTGTCCTCGAAACTTGGGAGCCAAGTGGTTTCAGATGGTGAGGGGGCTTGTCCCATCTCTGAAGCACCTGCCCAGGGCCTGGCACCAGCTGGTGAATGCTGCCTTCCCCACGCTGCCGTGACCCGTGCTGCCCATGATCACTCTCCTGGGTGAGTCCTGCCTCAGACAGGCAACACACACAAACACTTACTGCATTGGGTCCACATACTGGAAAGTTTCCCCACAGCAAGGCACGCACGACAGCACCCAGGCAGCTTCTGAAGCTCCGGGCAGAGGGGCCTTCCTCCCTGCTTTTCAGTTTCCATATTCATTCATCCACCCCTGCAGCCCACAGGGCACTGGAACAGCGACTTCTACATAGAGCCAGACTCTCCCTTTCCTTCCCTCTCGCCTAAGGTGGAGCAGATCCCAAGGTTGGGGTCAGGCAAGCCAGGGAAAGAGCCACAGCCACCGCCACCTCATGACCATCTCCAGCCCAGGCACTGGGCTCCTCTGAGCTTTGCAGACATGATCGGGCTTCTTAATGCCTCTAATAGCCCTGCCTGGTACGATGATCCCTATGTTACAGATGAGGAAACCGCACCTCAGAGAGTTAAGAGGCACCCAACTGCACACAGTGGCTGGTAAGGAGGGCTGGGACCTGACCCCAGATCCCTCTGATCCCAGTTCTCCTGCTCTCTGCGGGGTTGGCCCTGAGTCCCCCTCCTTGTAACTGTTAGCTTTTATGTGTGTGTGCATGTTCCTGTGTGTGTGTATGTGTGTGTACATGTGTGCTGTGTGCATAAGGGTTTCCTGTGTGAGATGCTGTGTGTGTGAGTATGTGTGTGTTGCTTGCCTGAGCTCAGAGAGAGGCAAGCCCCAGCCCCCAGGGAAGGGTGCCCCTCCACCAGCCAGGTAAGCTCCTTGCAGAGGCTTGGCCTTCATCCCACAAACCTTGCAGACCGCAGGCTCCCTGGCTTGCAGCCCCAAAAATGAAGGCAGTGTCCTGCTCTGGGCCCGGCCTTTCTAGCACTCACCCCTCTGAATTAAACATCACAGCCCACCCCCCACTCGTCTGCACATGTCATGGGGCTGCCTCAGGCAGGGAATGGTTTCCTTTCACGCAGTGCCATGCCTGGGAGATCTGGCAGCAACAGAGGCCTGAGCTGTCCTTTGATGTGCCCGCTGGAGAGCTCGCTCCTTCCTGAGGCAGTGAGGCAGCGTCCCCCAGAGCTTGGCAGGCCAGGCCCACAGCACAGACACCAAACCACAGAATGGGACAACAGAGGGCCCCAAAAAGCCCATTGTCATGCACTGGCTGAAAATGAAAGAAAACCTGCAGATTTACATAATCAGTCCACATGCATTATTCATGGCTGCCTGATAGACGCACACACGATGCGGGCTGGCCAGCCTGCCACGGAGCAGGAGGAGGAGGGTCCTAGGTAGCCAAGCCAAACCTCCAGCCAAGTCCCCAGCTGGAGCCGGGAACTTTTGAATTCATGGAATTTACAACATAGGAAAGATTCGCTAGAAAGTAGAGCCACCGTCACAGCAAGGCCGATGGTGTGATTTACGGAGCGCTTGCTGGCAGGCACACCCCCCAGGGCAGGGCCCACCCTCACCTCATGCCAGCCTGCAAGGAGGGCTGCCAGGCATCTGCCCACTGAGAGGGGAAACTGAGGAGGGCGAGGGCGGTGCCACCCGCTACTCAGCCACAGAAGCGGGACCTCAGTGACCTCCGACCCCGGCCCCCCCAGCCCGTCCCCTCCTCTACCCCATTTCCAGGCTGCACCCCGCCTACTCTCTCACTGTTTCTCTCGGGGTTCACCCCTGGGCTCAGTTTGAATTTAAGGTTTGTGACTAACATGTTATCGGAAATTCTTGTTTGTCAAGGGGAAAAAAAATTCTTTTTTTATTTCTTGCTGTTCAAGAGTTTGACAACATCAGAAAAAAACGGGTTTTTTTCCCAATGTTGCAAGATTCCAAAGGGAACCTGTATACATCTGTTTGGGAGCAGCTGCTTCCTAGCAGTATATTTTCATTAAATGGCAATTAAAGGAAAGTAGAATTCCTTCTTTTTAAGTTTCACACTTAATATTTTCACAAGGAGTCGATATTTTTCCAAGTCTCCTGTATGAAATCTCAGCACTCCTTCATAAAGCTGGCACAGTTCAGGCACTGGGAAACGAAATTCCTCACCTTGAGTTTCAGAACCACCCGCCCCCGACATACAGACCACCGCTGTAGTTTTAACATTTGAACATCTCTTCACTGAGCAGAACTTTCCAGAATCAAAGGTCATACTTCCAGCTGGGCAGGGTAGATCACGTCTGTAACACAAGAACTTTGGAAGGCTGAGGCAGGAGGATCCCTTGAGAACGGCCTGGGCGACATAGCAAGACACCATCTCTAAAAATAAAAGTTAAAAAAATTAGCCAGGTGTGGCACCGCACACCTGTAGTCCCAGCTACTTGGGAGGCTAAGATGGAAGGATCGCCTGAGCCTAGTAGTTTGGGGCTGCAGTACACTTTGATCACGCCACTGCCCTCCAGCCTGGGCGACAGAGCAAGCCCTTGTCTCTTTTAAAACAGAAAAAAAGGCATGGTTCTATACGAATACCTCTGGTTGTGCAAATCAGACCTGACATAAAATGCGGGGAAAAGCCTCAGCACTGGTCATCCTCAGAGGACCTCGTGGTCATCAGCGTCCTGGCTCTAAGATGCCCCGGGTCCGCAGCTCCCTGCGGTGACCGTGTGACAGTGATGATGGCCCAGGCTGTGCCCAGTCTAGTCCACTTCCTACATCGCTAAATAAGGCGGCAGAGTCTCTCAGAGATAAGAGGCAGACTTTGGAGGGAAACAGGCAGGGCTTAGGGTTCAGGCGCACCTCTGCCCCGGAGTGAGCCTCAGTAGGTGACTTTGTGTCTGTCACAGGTTTCTCAGAAACAGCAACAGTGAAGTGACGGTCACGACAGGACCTGCTTCATGGGGCAGTTAAATGGTGCGATGCGGGCAGCGCCTGGCACAGAGCAAGCTCAGTTACTCGGTTACTGTGGGGAAGAGAAAAGGCCACTCGGGGGTGGGGGGCAGTGCCCGAATCGCTTTCAATGAGCTTCCTGCCCGCTGGCGCATCCTGCAGACCCTGAGACTTTTTCCCGGGTCCTCCTAGAGCTGGCAGCGCCTTTGTGAAGCTGCCTTTTCTATTTGGTGAATACAACTAGGGCCACAGCCAAGGAAGAGCCAGTACTTTTCATGAATGGGTTAAGACTGAATTTTCAATAGAAACATTTTAAATGCACAGAAGTTGCCCTTGGAGAAGGCTGCAAGCCCTTTCTTGGGCCTTTATTAGGACTGGAGTGTGAGAACCACCGAAATGCCCTAGCTACTTCTGGCTCCCCTTCCGGGCTCCAGCCAATCAAATCCTGCCCAAGGGGCTTGGCCACAGTTTTGCCGAGCGGTCTCCGCTGGGCTGGGGCCCCTGACCTTCCCTCTGCATTGTAAGCTCAAATCCCTCATCTTTGAGAGGAAAATAAAAATGTGCCTAACTCACAGGGGTCAGTCCTGTGAAGGCACGCGTATAACACCCTAAGCAAACAGGACCTCGCAATCGTGCTGTTTTTCCTTTTCCTTTTTCTTTTTTTTTGAGACAGAGTCTCGCACTGTTGCCAGGAGCCAGGCTGGAGTGCAGTGGCGCGATCTCGGCTCACTGCAACCTCCGCCTCCCAGGTTCAAGCAATACTCCTGCCTCAGCTTACCGAGTAGCTGGGACTGCAGGCGCACACCCAGCTAATTTTTGTATTTTTAGTAGAGACGGGGTTTCACCGTGTTGGCCAGGATGGTCTCAATCTCTTGACCTCGTGATCCGCCCGCCTCGGCCTCCCAAAGTGCTGGGATTACAGGCTTGAGCCACCGCGCCCGGCCTTGTTTTTTCTTTTTCTTTTCTTTTCCTTTGCTTTTTTTTTTTCTTCTGTGTGTGTGTGTGTGTGTGTGTGTGTGTGTGTGTGTGTGTGGTTTGGTTGTTTGAGACCCAGTCTCGCTCTGCCACCCAGGCTGGAGTGCAGTGGCACAGTCTTGGCTCACTGCAACCTCCGCCTCCCAGGCTCAAACGATCCTCCAACTTCAGCCTCCCAAGTAGTTGGGATTACAGGTGGCCACCAGCACGCCTGGCTAATGTTTGTGTTTTTTTAGTAGAGACGGGGGGTTTGCCATGTTGGCCAGGCTGGTCTGGCTCAAGTGATCTGTCCACCTTGGCCTCCCAAAGTGCTGGGATTATAGGCATGAGCCACCACACCTGGCCAGCGTATCAGTACTGTTTCATACATCCTCATATCAGTCCTGTTTCATTGAACTCACTATTTCCCAAGATTTTCTTGGGCCCAGGTATTTTCAAGATCCTGGTTTCTTCAGTGCCACTATGCGTTTTTGACGAAAAAGTAGCAGTTGGTAGATGTGCGGGATGAGAATGGGATGAGGGTTGGGGGGTTATCTCAGGCCCTCACAAGGATGGAGAAGTAAGGTCTGACTAGACTGAGGCGGTGTGTGGATAGAAGATGGCTCAAGAAACAGGCACCAGGCCGGGCGCGGTGGCTCACACCTGTAATCCTAACACTCTGGGAGGCTGAGACAGAAGGATGACTTGAGGCCAGGAGTTTGAGACCAGCCTGGGCAACATAGCACGATCCCCATCTCTACAAAAAAATAATTAGCTGGGCATGGTGAGTCACACCTGCAATCCCAGTACTTTGGGAGGCTGATGTAGTAGGATGGCTGGAATTTTCAGTAGAAACGTTCCAGAGGGAGCCAGCCCAGGAGTTGGTGACCAGCCTGGGCAATACGGCAAAACCTCATGTCTACTAAAAATTTTAAAAAGTTAGCTGGGTGTGATGGCACACGTCAGTGGTCACAGGTACTTGGGAGGCTAAGGTGGGAGGATTGCTTGAGCCTGGGAGGTCGTGGCTACAGTGAGCCGTGGTCGTGCCACTACACTCCAGCCTGTGTGACAGAGCGAGACCCTGTCTCAACTAAAAAAGAAAAAGAAAGGCTCCCCTGCAGTAATCCCCTATCTTCTGCCCACCTATTCAGCGAGTCCTAGCGTCTCCTAGAAACCTCAGAGGCGTGTCCCAGATTGGAACAGGTAAGACACACTAAGCACTCTCTTGCTAATCTGATACTTTCACTCAGGAGCGTGTAGAGGAGCGTGAACCGAGAAACACCAAAGAATCGACACCTTGCAACTGTGCCTTCAAAGAGAAAGAGAGGCAGGTAGGGGAGGTGTTCTGATGTTGCAGACACAGAGTAGAGGCGATCTCAACAGGGGTAAGAGCTCACGGTGTGCAAACGCCTGCACGCGCTGCCCAACGTGCACCACACACCACCTTCCCTCCCCTCCCTCCCCTCCCTCCCCAGCCGCTGCCCCACGTGCCTGCAGTTTGAACGCAGGACCTAAGAGACAAGCCAGTGTCCAGCCCAGTCCACTGAGGTGAGAGAAGGCAGAGGGGAAATGCCAGCACAGCTTTACCTCACGGAGCAGCCATCCTAGGCCACTAAGTGACTTGGGGACTTGGAGACAAGGCCGAAGGGAGGAGCGAGGAGCCCCAGGAATCCCTGTCCTAAGAATGAAATGAGGAGGGTGAAAGAAGGTGGGAGTGGTTACAGAACGGAGCCGGGAACTAAGGAGGATGAAAGTCCCTCGCATCAGCCCTTCCACTCCTGCCGAGGGGAGCCCTGCTTGACTCCACCTTCCTGGCAGCCAACTAGAAAAGGGAAATCAACTTGGTGGCAGTTGACTGTGTCCGTGAGATACAATGGATGGATACTTGCAAGTGTTCTTAGAACAAAGACCTTGCTGGACTTTCCCCCTTGAGGGGACATTGTGTGACATGGAGAGCAGCATCTTTAAGAACAGGCTTCATGCAGAAACCATGTGACGTGGGCTAAGCCGTGGCTGAGAACAGCTCTTGAGACAGATCAATGTCATCACAGCCCACTGAGTCCAGTAAAGTTTGGCCTGTAATCCCAGCACTTTGGGAGGCTGACGCGGGTGGATCACAAGGTCAGGAGATCGAGACCATCCCGGCTAACACAGTGAAACCTCGTTTCTACTAAAAATACAACTTAGTCCTCCCAACTACTGGGGAGGCTGAGGCAGGAGAATCACTTGAACCAGGGAGGCGGAGGTTGCAGTGAGGCAAGATCGCACCACTGCAGTCCAGCCTGAGCAACAGAGTAAGAATCTGTCAAAAAAAAAAAAAAAAAAAAAAGAAGTCACTTTACCAGAATACTCCAGATTTCTGGCTTCTTTGAGAAATTTGGATACTCTGGGGACACTAGGTCCACAGTCCCACACACTACCAGCTTCCAGCCCCGTTAGAAAGGACCTGGGCCCCGGGCTTGCTGTCATCTCCATCTCACCCCCTTCTTTGACTTCCTGGCCCCTGTAGGCATGAGGTTAGTGACCCCTGTGGGAGGTTGGGGATCTCTGAGAGGGGGGCCCAGCTCCCTCCCTATCTGAGGTGTCCCCAGTATCTGGGGCTGCTCTTTCTTCAAGGAGAACTGTCCCTGAGGTGCCACATCTTGAGGACCCCAGGGTCGGCAATTGTAAATCAAACCCAGGGAAATAGCAGGCTTCAGATTCCGGGTGACAATAGCATTCAAACAGACCCCCTGAGGGGGGTTCAACCATCATGGGCTCCACCATGCCTGAGCCACTGGGATGTGGAGGTGTGAACCACGGGGCCTCTGCAGCCTCTTCCACCTGCTCTGGGATGCGTGGCCTCCAGCTAAAACAATTGTGGCCTTCAGCTAAAACAAACGTGGCCTCCAGCTAAAACAAACGTGGCCTCCAGCTAAAACAAACGTGGCCTCTGAGAAGAGCAGTGTTCCTCACAGGCCCTGGGTTGAGCAGCTTCCACCTCTGCTGGAATCTGGAACAGAGACCCCCAAGAGACTCAGCAAGATGGGGCTCCAGATCTCCCAAAAGCCGAGCCCGCTTCTTGTTGAGAAAATAGATTTTCCTCAACTTCCAGATGCTACCCATTTAAAATGCTGTCCCTGGGAAGCCCCAGCATTCCAAATGGGTAGCATCTGAAAGTTGAGAAAAATCTATTTTTCTTTGATGCAAAAGGCAAAGAGGAATCTAAGCTAAATTTTGTTCTCATTCTTTTGTATTAAAGAGACGAGTATTTGTAGAGATGGTGAAGAACAGGATGCAGAACTCGAATTCCCAGGTGAGCAGAAACAGCAGAGAGAAAATAGTAGGATATCAGCAGGAACCCCAATTGCCATCAATACCACACCTGTTGCATGGAGCAGTTAGTATGTGCCAGGCACAGGGCCAAACACTCGACATGCATTCTCTCATTCAATCTTCACAGCACCCGGTGGGTGAGTCCATTTACAGAGGAGGTGTCTGAGGCTCACAGACTTTAATTTGTCCAGAGCCACAAAACTAAGTATGATAACTTAGGGGAACTCAATGCAGATTCAACACCAGGCGAATGCTTCTTGCTCTCCTTCAGGTAATAAACCTGATATAGTTTGGGTGGCATTTCTCTTGAATTTCAAGGAAGCATCCTCTAGAATTCTTTATTTTTTTTAAGATGGAGTTTTGCTCTTGTTGCCCAGGCTGGAGTACAGTGGCACAATCTTGGCTCATCACAACCTCTACCTCCCAGGTTCAAGTGATTCTCCTGCCTCAGCCTCCTGAGTAGCTGGGATTACAGGCATGCGCCACCACGCCCAGCTAATTTTGTATTTTTGTAGAGATGGGGTTTCTTCATGTTGGTCAGCCTGGTCTTGAACTCCTTACCTCGGGTGATCTGCCCACCTCGGCCTCCCAAAATGCTGGGATTACAGGTGCCAGCCACCACATCCAGCTTTTTGTTTGTTTGTTTTTTAAGAGACAGGGCCTCACTATATTGCCCAGCTTGTTCTCCAACCCCTGGACCCAAGCCATCCTCCGGCCTCAGCCCTCCCCCGCAAGGTGCTAGGATTACAGGAGTAAGCCACTGCACCCGAATGAATACTGTTTTTTAAAAGTTGAGAATCAAGTCTATGAAATCTTAAACACGTTGAATCATTGCTATTCACACATCAGCCCTGGAACTGGAATTGACCTAATCCACTCTTGCTTTGCAGAAAGTACAGGCAAGCTCTCAGGAAGCTTGAAAGCAAAACACATTTTGATTGACTAAGAGAGACTTATTGAACAAATTTGATAAAAGGCCACAGTTATTCTGAGACAAAATTATCATTGGAAGAACTGAAGATACTCTATGCAGGGGACGTTCTTGGAAAATAGAAGCCTCTTCTTAGCTGACACCATTGTCCGAAGGCTACTGGAAGGAGGCTGTGGCTCTGGATGTTAGGAGGGTAGAGAGTGTCCCCAGGTCTCCCTGGACCTGAGACCTTCGCCACCTGCAGAGTGGGAATGAAGGAGAGGCCTGCTACTTAATCATCCACACACTTGGGAGAGACTGGAGCAGGCAGACACCACCTGCCGCCAGGTGTGCTGAGAATGACAGGGAGATGTAAATGACAGTGTTGACATTGGGATGCGCCCTGGATGTAGGGCTATTGTGAAGCCCCCTGCAATTTTAGGCTTAACAGAATGGGGGCAGATGGTGCTTTGCCTGAGAACAGAATGATCTTTCCATTTATCCGGCCCCCCGGACGGCTTGAGAAAAAAGTCCATTTTTCTTTGATGCAAAAGGCAAAGGAGTTTGACGTCTTGGACCTCCTTAGTGCAAAAAGATTTCCTCCAGGTTCCTTGCAACATGTAGCTTGGGGTCTCCGTCCTTTGAGGCCTTAAGGTAGGCGTCCCCAAACTACCGCCTGCGAGCCACCTGCGGCCCCCTGAGGCTATTTATCCGGCCCCCCACCGCACTTCAGGAAGGGGCACCTCTTTCATTGGTGGTCAGTGAGAGGAGCACAGTATGTGGCGGCCCTCCAACGGTCTGAGGGACAGTGAACTGGCCCCCTGTATAAAAAGTTTGGGGACGCCTGCCTTAAGGTGATGGAGTGAGTCATCGTGACCACCCCGAGGAAGATGGGACGTGGACAGTCCAGCCTTTCAGACTTGTATGCTCATAAAAAAGTGTCCATCGCTTGTAAGCTTCCAAACTGGATTTGTGCCTTTCTTTTCAAGGACCTATGGGTTTTTTTCTGTCCTCCGAAATACCATTCATTGATTTTTTTTTTTCATTTTGATCAACAGTCTTTTGTTTGTGGGCTATATGCTAAAAAGGAAAATCTTCCAGTTAACAAGTACTTACTGAGTACCTAGGCTCGACCACCTACCATGCTAAGCACCAGGGATAGAAGGGCAAACACAGAGACTGTCCTGGCACTCACTCACGCAACAGATATTAAGAGTCAGCAATGTGGCAGCGTGGCAGGGGCTGTCCAGGTGTTAAGATTCAATGAAGCATCCTCAATGGGGACAGCATCACCCTTGAGGGGGCAGAAATTCATTTTTCTTTTTTTTTTTGAGACAGATTCTCACTGTATCACCCAGGCCAGGCTGGAGTGCAGTAGCACAATCTCAACTCACTGCAACCTCCACCTCCCAGGTTCAAGCAATCCTCCTGCCTCAGCCTCCCGAAAAGCTGGGACTACAGGCATGCACTACCACACCTGTCTAATTTTTGTATTCTCAATATAGACGGGGTTTTATTATACTGACCAGGCTAGTCTGGAACTCCTGACCTCAGGTGATCCGCCCTCCCAAAGTGGAGGGAGCACCCACCCCTGGCCAAAAATTCATTCTTTTATGTTTAAAGCAATAGACGTATCTTCATAGACGTGGACACACACACACACAGAGCTATCTGGAAAAGGATGAGGGGGTTAGGAAAAAACCTCTAAGAATTCTCAGTGGGTGAGATTGATAATGAAAGGTTGAGAAACACAGAGTTAGCTCAATGAAGACATAAAGATCCCTGCCTGCCTGGCTTACAGTCCTGGGCTTTTTGTTTTGTTTTGTTTTGTTTTGTTGTTTTGTTTTGTTTGACCGGGTCTTGCTCTGTGGTCCAGGCTGTAGTGCAATGGCACAATCTCAGTTCACTGCAACCCCCAGGCTCAAGTGATCCTCCCACCTCAGCTTCCCAAAGTGCTGGGATTTCAGGCATGAGCCACCACCTCTGGCCTCTTTTTTTTTTTTTTTTTTTTAAGTAAATACACATAATGATTAATAACTTTGTGCCCAGTGTTTGGAGGACAAAGGCCCCTGGACTGAGCTGAGCATATGTCACAGGGACCCCTTCACCCCCAGTTCAAGCTCCAGGAGAGGCCTCCCTGAGGATGGGATGTTTAAACCCAGATCCAAGGCAGTGTGGGAGTGGGCAGGGGGCTTCCTACAGCCGAGGCATACCATTTCCTGAAGCAGCCACCCCAGGATGGCCTGAGTCCATTCATACCTGGGTGTTGCATTTAAAAGACTGGCTTTTATCTATGCCTTCTCATTCTAAGGGTGAGGCACCTGGTTCCAAATAGCTCAAGCAGAATCTGTGCATTTCACATTCCCCATTCCTAGGTCAGTGGTCTGGGCTGCCTTCCGCTGCCCCATCCCTTGTCACTTCAAAAAGAGAACCAAAGCCCCTTCTGTGAAGCTTCCCATCCCATGCGCCTGGCAGCCCTGGGGCTGGGGCCCTGGGGACCCGGGACTCTTACAAACTCTCTGGCTCCAACTCTGACAGCCAGCTCCACGCAGGGTCAGGGCACTGGCCTTTGGAAACCACCCACAGTCAGCAATTTTATTGAAAATCAAATGAAAAGGAATAAAAGTAAGGGTTGTTTAGGGAGAAGGCTTTTGAGTTTGCTGTTTTCTTTTTCCCTGGGCATTCGGACCAATATGTGGGCTGGTATGAGACTGACTGACCCTTTCTTGCCCTGAAACGATCTTGAATGCAGAGTCTCAAAACGCGTTCCAGGCGCCTGTCAGCCACTGTCACGGGCCTCAGGAGGTGATTTTTAAATCCATCTTAAGATGCAAAGAGCTTAAGAGCTCGTCCTAACAGACCCTTCTGTGGAAATCCTCCCAGAATCTCCTCTCCGCCCTCTGAGGAAGGCAGGATCCACATTCATCCCTGTTTGACAGATGAGGAAACTGAGGGTCACGTGCAAGTGGCAGAGCTGAAACGCTACTGGCCACCCAGCCCTCTTGCCCCAGGTATATGTGCAGCCTGAAGGCTGGTGACATGGCTTTGCAGGAGACGGGGTTGGCAAGGTGAATCCTGTTGGGAAGAAACCTGCAAACCACCATTGTGTGAGAGAGAGAGACCTTGGGTTGCAGTTAACAATAACCTACTCAGAAAGGAGGTGCAGCAGGGGCCTTTTATAACAATACAGAAATAAATGCCTCATAGAAGCTCCAGGAGAGAACTAGGAAGATGCCCCAGGCATCGTCTCTCGTGCATGCACGCACTCGGGGACACACATGTATCCATGTCATTTCTCTACCCCTCTCTATACTGCCCCTCTGCTTATTTCTTCTCTAGTTGTGTGACAGGAAGGGACAACCTCCCAGGCCCCCAGTTAAAAGGGCCAGCCCAGGGAGCAAGTGGCATCTCACAACCCATTACCCCAACTCTTGGGAGTGGGCATCCGAAAAGCCCAGCTGTGCCAAGTGTCCAATCAACTACGACCTGGGAGGGAGTCATATACCTGGCCGCCAGAATGCCCCCTCCTGCGAGCTGGGAGGTGCTCAAAGGGCTAAACAGACCCTCCCTTAAATATACTTCACTTTCTCCTTCTAAGCCAAGCTTGTCCAGCCGGAGATCCAGGACAGCTTTGAATACAGCCCAACACGAATTCGTAAACTTTCTTAAAACATTATAGGAATTTTTTTTTCTTTTTTTTTTTTTAGCTCATTAGCTACTGTTAGTGTTCATGTATTTTCCGTGTGGCCCAAGACAACTATTCTTCTTCCAATACAGCCCAGGGAAGCCAAAAGATTGGACACCCAGTTCTAAGCCATCAGAGACATTAGACACATTCAGTTCAGTAACAGCTTTTTAGGAGGAACACCATCACAACGAATGTGCTTACCATAACAACCCCCCCCCCATATTTTTTAGGTTTCAAACTAAAAAATATGTAAATGGATCTGGCTTGGTGGCTCACGCCTGTAATCTCAGCACTTTGGGAGGCCAAGGAGGGCAGATCACTTGAGCCCAGGAATTCGAGACCAGCCTGGGCAACATGGCAAAACCTCGTCTCTACAAAAAATAAAATAAAATAATTAACTGGGCATAGTGGTGCGTACCTGTAGTCCAAGCTTACTTGGGAGGCTGAGGTTGGAGAATCACCTGAACCTGAGGAGGTCAAGGCTGCAGTGAGCCAGGATGGCTCCTCTGCACTCCAGCCTGGGCAGTAGAGTGAGACCCTGCATCAAGAAAAAAAAAAAAAAAGAGAATAGAGAAAGAGAAAGCAATATCTGTGTATCTGGAGCGGTCACCCCAAAACCTTACTAAGGCTCATCTTTGAGTAATATGATAATGATGAATCATTTTATCTCTTAAAAAAAAAAAAAAAACCGGCCAGATGCGGTGGCTCATGCCTGTAATCCCTTAAGTGTAGATCCAGCACTTTGGGAGGCCAAGGTGAGAAGATCACTTGAGGTCAAGAGTTCGAAACCAGCCTGGCCAACGTGGTGAAACTCCCATCTCTACTAAAAATACAAAAATTAGTTGGGTATGGTGGCACGTTCCTGTAGTCCCAGCTGCTTGGGAGGCTGAGACGGGAGAATCACTTGAATCGGGAGGCAGAGGTTGCAGTCAACCGAGATCACACCACTGCACTCCAGCCTGGGTGACAGAACAAGATTCTGTCTCAATTTTTTAATGAAGTAAATAAATAAATACAATAAAATACATGGGAAGTGTCTAGTCCTCCTCATGTTAAAAATAAATAAATAAAAAATAACAAAACCGCTTGAGTGGAACAATTGGAGTCTCAGTGCAATGGAGTTTGTGTGTTTTTTCTCTTGCTTCTCAAAGGTTGGAACCAGAAAAGCCACCCTAAAGATGGACCAAGAAAGAGGGATGCTGAGAAAAGAGACCTCCAGCAAGTCCAGCCAGAGCCTTTTGCATTCAAAGCCTGGTGGAAGGTACTAGAGAAACCTCATCCCACCAGGCCTCATGTGATCCTCTGTGAGTTCATGTGACTCTTTGGTGTCGTCTGTGTCAAAATACTGAGTTGCTTTTGTAGGACTTTAAAGATTGTTACCGCCGGGCGCGGTGGCTCACGCCTGTAATCCCAGCACTTTGGGAGGCCGAGGCGGGTGGATCACGAGGTCCAGAGATCGAGACCATCCCGGTCAACATGGTGAAACCCCGTCTCTACTAAAAATACAAAAAAGTAGCTGGACATGGTGGCACGTGCCTGTAATCCCAGCTACTCAGGAGGCTGAGGCAGGAGACTTGCCTGAACCCAGGAGGCGGAGGTTGTGGTGAGCCGAGATCGCACCATTGCACTCCAGCCTGGGTAACAAGAGAAAAACTCTGTCTCAAAAAAAAAAAAACAAAAACAAAAACAAAACAAAACAAAAAAAAAAAACAGCTGGGCGCAGTGGCTCACACCTGTAATCCCAGCACTTTGGGATGCCAAGGCAAGAGAATTGCCTGAACCCAGGAGGCGGAGGTTGTGGTGAGCCGAGATCGCACCATTGCACTCTAGCCTGGGTAACAAGAGCGAAACTCCATCTCAAAAAAAAAAAAAAAAAGATTGTTACCCTGGTGTTTCGCTTTCTAGACAGGTATTTTGAACAATATTATATTTTGGAGTGTGTGGGGAGAAGGTTCTTTTTAAAAAACACCTATGGGCTGGGCGCCGTGGCTCACGCCTGTAATCTTAACACTTTGGGAGGCCAAGGCAGGTGGATCACAAGGTCAAGAGATTGAAACCATCCTGACCAACATGGTGAAACCCCGTCTCTACTAAAAAACACAAAAATTAGCTGGGCGTGGTGGCACGCGTCTGTAGTCCAAGCTACTTGGGAGGCTGAGGCAGGAGAATTGTTTGAACCTGGAAGGCGGAGGTTGCAGTGAGCCAAGATCGCACCACTGTACTCCAGCCTGGTGCCTGGCAACAGAGCAAGGCTCCGTCTCAAAAAAAAAAAAAAAACCACCTATGAATGTACACAAACTCAGGTATATGAAGAATAGAAATTTGTAGCCCAGATGTCCAGGCCTCGTAGATATAATTATGTGGTTCCACATTGGGTCATGATATACCCAAATATCAAACCTCCTAAGAGTTGCAACAGACTCACACTTGAGAAAACGTGAAACTTACACTGGAGCCTCAGGCAGAATTGTAACTTCGGAGCTACAAGGCTTTGGGACAGTGAGTTTAAATCTCAGTTATGGCCTGGCACGATGGCTCACGCCTATAATCCCAGTAATTTGGGAGGCCGAGGCGAGTGGATCACGAGGTCAGGAGTTTGAGATCAGCCTGGCCAATATGGTGAAACCCTGTCTACTAAAAATACAAAAATTGTGCTTGCTTCGGCAGCACATATACTAAAATTGGAACGATACAGAGAAGATTAGCATGGCCCCTGCGCGAGGATGACACGCAGATTCATGGAGCGTTCCATTTTTGCAAACCACATTGCCACGTATGTCCCTCTGCAACAATCCTGCATGTTCTTTACATGTATACCAGAACCTAAAATGCAACTATATATATGTATGTATATATATATACACACACAAAAATTAGCCAGACCCGTAATCCCAGCTACGTGGAAGGCTGAGGCAGGAGAATCACTTCAACCCAGGAGGTGGTGGTTGCAGTGAGCCGAGATCACACAACTGCACTCTAGCCTGAGTGACAGAGCAAGATTCAATTTCAAAAAAAAAAAAAAAAAAAAAAAAATCTCAGTTTATTATAATAAATTTAGAACACCAATCCATTTTATTGCTTCCGTAATAATGACTAACATCTATATAGCACTCTACAATTTTCAAAACACATCTCATTTAATCCTCCCCCAGCTCTGGGAGGTGAATCGTATTATGTTTCCCATTTGACAGATGAGGAAGCTGAGGCCCTCAAAACTTACATGGCCTGCCTAAAATCACACAGCTGGTAAACTCAAGAGTTGGGTCTTGAACCCAGGTTTCTAATTCCATCTCACACTGTCCATTCTGATACACCACATGGCCTAGTTATTACCGTTCCAGGCCACAAGGACAGACCAAGTCTCCAGTCACCAAAGAGCACACGCTGCCCAGGTCACAAGCTCCTTCTCCATGGTGTCTGGAGAGACCCCCATTCTCCTTTGCTGTACTCTTTGCTGGCTTCTCTCCATCCATCCACCCCCTCACTGCCATTCTTGTGTGGCCAGGCAGCCAAAAAAAAAAAAAAAAAAAAAAAAAATTGGAAGAGCCAGAAGTCATTAATACTTTTTTTTTTTGGAGACGGAGTTTCACTCTTGTCACCCAGGCTGGAGTGCAATGGCACCATCTCCACTCACTGCAACCTCCACCTCCTCCCAGGTTCAAGCGATTCTCCAGCCTCAGCCTCCCAAGTAGCTGGGATCATAGGCACCTGCCACCATGTCTGGCTAATTTTTTTGTATTTTTAGTGTAGACAGCGTGTCACTATGTTGACCAGACTGGTCTCAAACTCTTGACCTCAGGTGATCTGCTCGCCTCGGCCTCCCAAAGTGATGGGATTACAGGCATGAGCTACCACACCCAGCCTACTGTTTTTATTTTTAAAAAGCCACAATAATTTTTTTTTAAAAAATGTATTTTTTAAACGGATTAAACCTGGGGGAAATAGGGCAAATTCTTGGTGCAATATTGCATAGGAGGCACGTCTCACATGAAGTTAGGGTCTAAAGCCAGTGAGAGACCAGGCATGGTAGCTCACACCTGTAATCCCAACACTTTGAGAGGCTGAGCTGGGAGGACTGCTTGAGCCTAGGAGTTCCATTTCTGCCTGGGCAACATAGTGAGACCCTATCTCTACAAGAAACTTAAAAATTAGCTGATGTGGTGGCGTGTGCCGGTAGTCACAGCGATTTGGGAGGCTGTGCTGGGAGGATCACTTGAGCCCAGGAAGTTGAAGCTATAGTGAGCTATGATTGTGCCACTGCATTCCAGCCTGGGCAACAAAGCAAGACCTTGTCTCAATAATAAATAAAGTCAGTAAGAAAGGGGAGCATAACTTGACTCTACAAACTAGAAAATCTCAGAAATGTTCAAGAACCAAATACATGAAAGTATTAGACTGTACCATATCCCCAAATAGTGAGCTGAGAGTCTTCATGCAGTTCCAGGGCTACAGCCACCATTTTCGCCCTTGTGTTCAGGAAAACAAAGCCAGTCTTCAGAAAAAAAAAGGAGGCTGGAGTGCATATGCAACAAGGACAGACAAAAACCCACAGAACCCCAGAGAGACAGTGCAGCAGATCCCACAGCTCCGCAGCAGATACTACATCTACTTAGTCATTGCTCAGCCATCACTCTCCTCTACCGTATAGGCTCAAAGCTAATCACCGTGATTTTCCTGCCTCCCTTGCAGCTAGGGCAAGCCATATTGTACCAATCTGGCTAATGGTATACAGCTGGTGCTCGACTTACGACCACGATTGGTTCCGACAGACCGGTCATAACACAATTTGGTCGTAAGTTGAGTAGGCTACATGTACAGTACTGTGAAATGACGTTATAAAAATCTTTAAGTCATATTTTATCGTAATTTTCTTCCATTATTGTTATATATCATAATTTTCTTTGTTCATTTTATGCCATTTGTATCAACCCTACACCATTTTGTTTCCTATTTTTACATTCGTCAGGTTTAAGCAAAACACTGCATTACCAGTACAACTGGTTTAATATTTGCAAAACATACAAAATTATAGAATACAGGTGCATACAAAAATACAAAATACAGGTGTAAAAAAATACCATAGGAAACATTCTCCATTTCGTGGAAGGGCCCGCTTCGTTGCTTTGTTATAACTGTTGATCGCATGGGTGCAGAACCTTTCACAGCTCCACGAATTCTTTATCTTTCAAAATTGTCGACACAGTCGAGTGTGGTAACTTTGTATCACGTGCGATCACATTCACTTTCTTTCCTCCTCCTTACTGCTTAATTACCTTCATTTCCGTGTCGAGATCGACGGCCTTTCTTTCCTTCTTGGCAGGCTGAGGCGTAGACAAAGACAATTTCCTCTTGGTAGACGTCTTGGGAGGGGTTTGATGAAAAATAACCATGACACAAAACACAAATTGCTGTACCGAGTCTGGGATAACAGTTGAAATGGTGCACGCGGAGATGGTAGTGCTGCCGGAAGCCGGTCCGCACTGTCGGACGCCCAGCTGGGCAACGTTTGCGCTGCCAGACGCGGAGCAGTCGTGGCTAGCGATTGTGGTTGTAAAGTTGAATGCTCGTAAGTTGCATAGGTCGTTAAGTCGATCAATACCTGTATAAGAAAAAGCCCCTGTGGAGGGCTTCCCTTCCAGATTCTCTAGGAGAAAGCGTTCACCCTTGGTCCCTTTGTCTTGTCTCCTTTCTCACCCCTGGAGCTCTGACTGGAAGCTGGAGAAGCCGCCTTGGGGATCAGCAGACACCAGCAGCAAGCCAAAGGACAGTGGAATAGAGGGACAAGAAGGCCCGGGTGGGCACCCAGTGGCATTGCCGAGTTCTGAATCATGAATGAACTGCCTACCTCTGGACTTCCTGTTGTATAAGACAAATAAATCCCCACCTATTTAAGCCCCTGTAGTCAGGTGTATATATTTGTAATCCCAGCACTTTGGGAGGCCGAGGTGGGCGGATCACGAGGTCAAGAGATCAAGACCATCCTGGTCAACATGGTGAAACCCCGTCTCTAGTAAAAATACAAAAATTAGCCGGGCGTGGTGGTGCGCACCTGTAGTCTCAGCTACCCAGGAGGTTGAGGCAGGAGAATCGCTTGAACCCGGGAGGCGGAGGTTGCAGTGAGCCGAGATTGCACCACTGCACTCCAGCCTGGGCGATAAGAGCAAATGTCCGTCTCAAAAAAAAAAAAAAAAAAAGACAAATATTTATTATTTCTTTTGATTCCATGGGTCAAGCTACACACTTCCTGTCAGGACTGTCTTGGCTGGGGCTGGATGGTTTAGAATGGCCTCTTTCAGGCGCTTGGCCTGGGCATGCGAGGTGGGTTAGGGCAGTAGTTCTCAGCAAGGAGCAATTTTGTCCCCCAAGAGAAGTTTGGCCATGTCTGGACATAATTTTGGTTGTCACAGTGAGGGAGGGGCAGGTGCCCATCTACTAGGTAGAGGCCAAAGGTGCTGCTGAACATGATCTACAATAGACAAAAGAACTCCCCACAGCAAAGAATTACTTGATCTAAAATGTCAGTAGCACTGAGGTTGAGAAACGCGGTCTAGAGAGGCCTCCCACTGCAACCCTTGGTCTCTGCCCAGCACTCCCACTCATTCTTCAGCCGGCCGGACTAGGCCCGTTCACATGTGGTGGCCACGGTTCCCATGAGCAGCAGGTGAGAACGGGCCCCAGTGCACAAGCACTTTTCACGTCTCTGCTTGCCTTGTGTTTGTTAATATCGCATCAGATAAAGCCAGAGTAAGTATGGGAGGGGCTCCAAATTTTTACAATCTACTCACATGGGGTTTTCTGCCATTTGAAGCTGAATACCTTCTCAGCTGACCCAGGAGAAAGCTACCTTGATTCCCTATGACTTTCTGATTCCCAGTTTCCTTCCTTGTGAAGGCCAGTTCCAATGCCTGCTCTTGGGTTCCACTAGGACCCTTTGTATCGCTCAAGATCCCTTGGTTGTAAACAACAGATACTTTCTGTGGCTAACTTAAACAGAAAGAGAGTTTACTGGAAGGAAGTGAGGAAGATTAGAAAATCAGTGGCTAAGCAAAGCTGAAGAGTCAGGCTTGGACGTCAGGAACTGGCTTTTCTTCCCCATAGATGCCCCCTGTTGGCTTCAGCTGGTTTGAGTTTCTGTTCATTTGCAACCAAATGGGCATTTACTAAGACGCTTGGCTACACAGCCCCACCCACTACAGATTCTGAGAAGCTACTGGCAGTCTTTCCCCTGGGGGGTACACCACGGTACAACAAGGTACCTGTATACCCCAAACCTCCCAATCTTCTTCTGATCTTTCAAGAAGCTAAGACAAACAGCTTCCTTCTGCCCTTGCCAATGGGAGCCCATTTGGATCCTCGGATTCGTGACTTTGCAGATAAGGTGCCCTTCTCTTGAAACTTGGCAGCGTCACCATCGCCTGCTGTTGTAGAAACCAGAGTCATGAAATGTCTGGAGGGAAAAAATAGCTTCCAGATCCGCATTCCAAAGGCTGCTCCTGGTAAGTGGAGTGGTTTCCAATTTTTTAGGGACTTAGGAATGAAAGCAATCCACTAAGGATGTGAGAAAACCTGCACCGGATGAGGCTAATGCGTGCCTCCTTCCCATGCTGAGGCGTCCTGAAGCAGGACGGAGGGCACAGTGAGGGTAAGCTATTTCAGCTCATTAGCTGGGCCCCATTTCCATCAGGTGCACTGCTCGCATCCATCTGCTCAGTGTCACAGGTTATTTTGGGCCAATTCATGACCTTATGTGCCAGCTTTTGTTTTTAAACATTTTTCTTTGCCCATCTGTTGCCCAGGAATCCATCACAATGACTCCGTCCAGTTGGGAGAAGCATTAGCAGGTCCTTGTTTTGAGTTTCCTGTCATCTTTAGCACACTGTTTTCCTTTCTAAAACCCAAAAATATTGGAAGCGGAAACTTTCTCTTCTGGGTAACTGTGGTCTTATCATCAGAGAGTCTAGTTTTACAGTTAAACAACCAGCCCCATCCATTCAGCCAGTAGGTACCGGGGGCCTACTATGGGCCAGGCACTGATGCTATCATGTTAGTTAGACCTCATGGCCTTGACCTTTACTCCTTTTCAAATTCTGATCCACTGCTTTAACTGAAAAGGAAGTGGAATCATCAATTTACTGGGTGTGTTGCATAGGACCACTCCCTTTTGATGTCCACATATCTTGTTGGCTCCGTATGGGATTACTGCTGGGCGTTCTTTAAAGAGAGCAGCATGCAGCAATGACCCTCTTCCTGGGAGTTTCTTTGTACCTTTCATCAGTTGAAATATAATCGCTAATCATAGTAACTACTTCGTATAGAGTCCTTCCTGGCCATCAGACACTATGCAAAGCACGGTCCAGACGGTATCCCAACTTCATCCCCACTGTCATCCCTCCTGTTCCCCTTGTGAAAATGATGAGCCCAGAGTAGGTAAGTAACTTGCCCAAGGTCACAGAGCAAATGTTGGAGCCCAGACTTTATACCCACAACTGCTTAATATATCACTTTCCTTGGTGAAGTCCAGGAACCAGCTGGTTGTCCACTAATGAATGAGGACAGGATGACAAACGTTTTCTGTAAAGGGCCAAATAGTATATCCTTTCTTCTGTAAAGGGCCGTTATGTTCTATTGACTATAGGTCTCCATCACCACCACTCAACTCTGCCAGTGCAGCGTGATCCATCAATGAATGAGCATGGCCGTGTTTCAATGAAACTTTATTTATAAAAATAGGAAGTGGGCTAGAATTGCCAACCCCTGTGTTAAACTATCACCCTGAGTAGATTATGAGGATCTGCATAGCTGTTGCCTGCCACATGACTACCTAGAAGCCAGATTATTGTCATCTTTATCATTGAGACCATTTTGAGCTTTTACTGTGTGCCATGCACTGCAGTAAACACTTTCCATAAATTTTCTCATTTAATCCTCTCAAGCATACCAGGAGGAGATAGGAGTGCTTGAGAGGATCCCATTTTATAGACAATGCAACTGAGGCCAGAAAAGTAATTTGGCCAAGGCAACCCCACTGGGATTTCCAAACCCACCTCCTAACCATTACACCACTTTGAATATGGTGAAAAAAGAACACCATTCAATGTGCTTTTTCCTGTTCTCTCAATCAACACCAAAAGCAATCAACACAGACAGAAGATGCTGTGACCACATATGGAGGGAGATTTCTCTCCACCACCAAGCAAGCAATCAGCTCTGCAGCAGACACCAGCCGGGTGTCCCCCATTGCTCTCTACCTGGAGACAGCATCAGATCCCACAGGTTGAGGGCTCAGTCCTGAAGACTTGCCCACTTCAGAGACCAGTCACAAGTCCAGGACTCCGGAACTTCTCACCTACAGGCTTCTGGTTAGGGTTCCCATGACCCCTCTGTGGATCTGATTAATTTGCTAGAGCATCTCACAGAAGTCAGAGAAACACATTTACTGATTGATTATTTATAAAAGATATAAAGGATACAGGTCAGGCATGGTGGCTTATGCCTGTAATCCCAGCACTATGGGAGCCCGAGGTGGGTGGATCACCTGAGGTCAGGAGTTCGAGACTACTTTGGCCAACATGGTGAAACTCGGTCTCTACTAAAAATACAAAAATTAGCTGCGTGTGGTGGCGGGTGCCTGTAATCCCAGCTACTTGGGAGGCTGAGGCAGGAGAATTGCTTGAACCCAGGAGGTGGAGGTTGCAGTGGGTCAAGATCGCGCCATTGCACTCTAGCCTGGGCGACAAGAGCAAGACTCTGTCTCAGAAAAATAAAGGACACAGATGAAAAAAATGCATAGGGCAAGATATGGAGGAAGGGGCAGTTCCCACACCCTCCCTGAAACACCACCCCTGAGGAGCCTGCTCAGCTCTCTGGAAGCTCCTGAGCCCTGTCCTCTCAGGCCTGCTGTGGAAACTTCATGGATAAGCATGAGTGAAGTGTGGACAACCGTGTCAGAATGGGATTGGACAGAAAGATCTAAACCCACCAAGGCCTGTCTGTCGGAATTCTCGGCCTCTCTGGGCAGCATTCCTCCCTCTAGGGCAGGCGTCCCCAAACTTTTTACACAGGGGGCCAGTTCACTGTCCCTCAGACCGTTGGAGGGCCGCCACATACTGTGCTCCTCTCACTGACCACCAATGAAAGAGGTGCCCCTTCCTGAAGTGCGGCCCCCCGGGGGGGGGGCCGGATAAATGGCCTCAGGGGGCCACAGGCAGCCCGCAGGCCATAGTTTGGGGACGCCTACTCTAGGGTATTCGGGGGACTGCTCTCTGGAATGAGATTAGACCCAGAATCAGATTAGAGTCCTGCTCTGAGCAGGTGAAGCGGGGTTAGAAAAACTTCAGAGAGGGAGATCGAGTTCACCATAGCAAGGGCCATGGGAGTTACAGGCCAGGAACTGTGGACAAAAAAAGCAAATATAGGCTTGGTGCAGTGGCTCAAGCCTGTAACCCCAGCACTGAGGGAGGCTGAGGCAGGAGGATTGCCTACGCCCAGGAGTTTGAGACCAGCCTGGGCAACATAGCGAGACTCAGTCTCTACAAAAACTTTGAAAAATTAGCCAGGTGGTGCATGCCTGTAGTTACAGCTACTCAGGAAGCTAAAGTGGAAGGGTCGCTTGAAACTGGGAGTTTGAGGCTGCAGTGAGCCGTGTTCTTACCACTGCACTCCAGCCTGGGTGACAGCGTGAGACCCTGTCCCAAAAACAACAACAATAACAAAAACTATATATGTAAAATATCACAACCACACTGCCTTTTGTTATTAGAGAGGTGCATCTGCACACTAGGAGCCCTGTCGCTGGGTCTAAGAGACCTGCCTCTCCTGGACCGAGCCTCAGGAGACGCCTTCACGGTGCCTTCCCTTCCTCTAGGCATGCTGGCTTCATAGCCCCCGCTGAGAATCACCTACTTTCTTTAGTTAATACCTTAGGTCATCCAGGTGTGGTGGCTCATGCCTATAATCCCAACAATTTGGGAGGCCAAGGCGGATAGACCTCTTGAGTCCAGGAGTTCAATACCAGCCTGGGCAACATGGCGAAACCCCATCTCTACAAAAAAAACACAAAAACTAACTGGGGGTGGTGGTGCACACCTGTAGTCCCAGCTACTACTAAGGAGGCTGAGGGGGGAGGATCGCTTGAGCCTGGGAGGTGGAGACTGCAGCGGGCCATGATCACACCATTGCACACCAGCCTGAGTGACAGAGAGAGACCCCTGTCTCAAAAAACCAAAATACCTTAGGTCAGGTGTCCCTGGCCTGGGCACCAAGCTATTTCTTCTGACTGGTTTTGCCTGTCTCTGCAATGGTCCATTACGTGTTGGTGTTATGATGTTCCTCTCAGTTTCCCAGGCTCTGGGGTGCCTTCGCCATGGCCACATGCAGTGTTTACCTGTACCTTCCATCTACTCCCTCTGCCTGTCTGCTGAGCAGAGAGCTACTTAAGTGACCTCTGGGCCACAGCGATGACCAAGGACCAGCAGGTCACCCAGCCCCAACCCCTATCTGATGCCACCGATGCTGTCCTCAGGGAAGGCAGGTGACAGACACTTGAGAGGCTTGTTTTTGAAGAGCTCGTGTTAACTTTTGTGTTAAGTCACATGGGTGCACAGAGGTGTCACTTTAACAGCTTCTCTTTCTTGGCAGTGACCTTGGGACCTAAAAATGGGCCACCAGATGCTCTGGAGGGGACACAGAAGACTCCCGATCTGTCCCCAGCCCTCAGGCAGAGCAGGTCCTCGTGCATTCGTTCAACAACTATTTCTACAGCACTCACCTCAGGCCAGGGACCCTGATGTGGGCGCTGAGGATCCAAAGTTGAAGCAGACAGACAGGTCCCTTCCCCCAGGGGGTTGTGTTGGGAGTAACAGATATTTTGTTAACTCTTTGCTATGGAAAACAATTGCTGGGTCTTGACCAGAGGGGAGTTTAGCTGGAAGACTGGTAGCCTCTCTCCATCAGTCGCCCAGTATGGGGTCCAATAAATCTCACACTTCAAAATGGCTATTCTAGCTCTCACCTCCCTGTCCCCCCACTTGCTTACAACCAGGAGAATTCCAGGACCAGTGCCCAGTGCCCAGTGCCCAGTACACTTAATAAATATGTTCTGATTGCCTGCCTGTTGCTGGCAATTCTCCAAGTAGCTGTTGCAAATATAAAAATCGAAACCAGCTGCCCATCCTATTACCATCTTTGGAAGGGGCCCGGGAGAGCACTGTGGGAGCAGCATCGCTGGGTTTTAAGGTATTCCCCCTACATGCACACAAACACAAAAACCACTCTGGGAATTTAAAACGGAGCTAAGGCTAGGGCCTATCGGGGTGTCAAACTTGTACACTGAATTACCTGTGACTTAGAAACAGAAAGCATGCCCAGTTGGACATCTGCAGCTCACTTGAACGATCATCCTGGTTTTCAAGTAGCTTCGTAGCATTCAAGGTAACCACAAACAGAGAGCTGAATAGTTGTTAGTTTCTGATAACCTGCAAATGGGTCTACCTGCAGCTGCTGCCCCGTCGTCACTCACTTTTCCTCCTGCCTCTTTGGCCCCACTCAGTGGTGGCATAATGCCTGATGTCAGCGCCTCTCCCCATCACACCCTTTGCATGGTTTCCAGATCTTGCAAAAGATGAGAAAGCCTCTGAGGCCAACCAGGCTGTGACCCCGTGCTGCTCTCACTCCAATTGCCCCAAATGAATATTGGTGCTGCCCCTGAACTTTGATCTCTGTGCAGTGTCCTGGATATCGAGGGTTTTCTGATGACCGGGGAGAATTTGTCATGATTAATTTGCAAGCTGGTATTTGTAAAGTGCTCAGGGAGCCCTAAATTTTGTGAGCCAACTTCACCTCTGCCACCTCCCGAATCCCCTCCTGTTTTCCCAGCATCTCGGGCTGGTGGGACCACACGGTTCCGTCAGGCTCCGGAATATCCCCATGCCATCTCCCCATCACCCAGGAGCTCTTCCCGACTCTTTCTCCCTTTCTGTTTTTTTCCCCCTGCCCCTTTTTCAAAGCGCTGTTGTTTTTCTTAATATCACTTCACCCCTCCCCAAAAGACAGTTATACAAGGAGATGTGGGAGGAAGAGAAGAAACATAAGTAATGATGACTAAGTCCGCCTGGCTCCCTTGCCACACTGGAACGTTGTCAGAATTGGCCGGCTCGCCCTTGCCTCTGTAAAAAGCCTTTGCCAAGGGTGTGATTTTTCCTGAAGATCATTCTTTCCACATGACCAGATGCTGTAGTGTGTCATCAGGCCAGCTCGTTTCTTTCTGCCAGAATCTGTGCTTGGGGCACAGAACTCAGGGTCATTTAAAAGTGATTTCCCCTAATCAAGAAGCAAGTGATATTTCCTGGAAGTTTCACCACCAATCAGGTCTCATTGGGTTTCTCTGCTTTTCCTTCATTCACTGCTTCTTTGATCCTGAAGAAGTGCTTTTCCTGAAGCCCGATGACCAATGAAATGACCAATGAAGAAAAAAACTTCGAATAAAACAGCCCCTGCAGCGTCCATCTCTGGCCCAGGTCCAAAGCCTCTGAAATGGGGCCAAAGTACTGGACAGCTTGAGGTCACCGTCTCAGAGCTTTGCAAACCCGGAAAACCTGTGAGAAAAATCAACCCAAGAGGTGTTAAAAGGACTCACCCATCCGGGCAGCATTTCCTGAGCTCTGTCTGAGTTCACAGTTGCAAGCCTCCAGCATTCAGCAGCCCTTCTGCAAGACGCTATAGGTAATAAACAGGAGTTCCCCAACCTGTGGGTCATGGAGCGTACCCTCCCTCATTCCCAAGGGCTATGTCCACACAAGCCAAATGGGTAACTGACCAGAGAGCTTATTACGCATACACGGTCCACATAATTCAAACCCAAACCCCAGGTTTTTGACATATATGTAAGTTGTTTTGCAAGAAGGCAAAAACCTCACATTATCGCCTCACTGTGAAGTTTGCTCCCACGTCAAGCAGATGCAAACCGTTTCATAAAACGGCAGCCCAGCTTCATGCAGAACCATTGGAAATCATAAGCTGGAGTAAAATGAGTCTCTCCAGAGTCTTGAAAGCAATTAGCTGCTTTGTGAGGAAGACTAAGAGTCCGACAAACTTAAGCATCTACAAACATCATCTGCAGACATGATTTTAAACATTTTAATTTACATCCTATCCCTAGTACTTTACATTCCTTAAATAACTCTTTTACTTCTGTTGGGACCTTCAAAGCTGCATATGGGAGATATAGAAGTCTGTCTTTTGCAAGTAGCTGGACCAAACTGCCCCAAACTAAGAGAAACTTAATTCTGAGCTTTTAAAAAAGATCATTTAAGCTGAGCATCTTTATTGGACTCAAAAACAATTTCATAAGCAAGTAAATGAGAACTTTCCATTTTCTGAACCTTGAAGGTTTTTCCCTCAATTTCGTTCTTTTAAAAATACCGTTTAAATGAGTTCAGCAGCAAAATATAATTTTAAAAAATTAATTCAGCAATGTTCTTAAACACAGCAAATTGACAAATATCAACTGAGTGTCTGTTCTGTGCAAATCACTGGGTAACAGCTTGCTGGCTTTACATTCCCGCCGGCTCCCTGCCTCCAGAGCACACTGGCTTTGGGGCCCCAGACGCGTCTTTTCTCTGCACCTTGGCTGGTTGGAGCAGTTTCAGTAGAGGGGTCCTGACTGACCTAACATTTCAGAGAACATGCACAGAGCATAGTCCTCCTTCTAAATCAGTGACTCTCAAATTTCAGTGAGAGCTCCCCTGGGTGCTTGTTTACATGCGGATTCCTGGATCCCACCCCAGAGATCAGCTTCGTCTGTCCAAATTGGAGCCCGGGAATCTGTATTACTAACCTAGGCCCCAGTGGTTCTGTTGCTGGAGGTCCAGAGTTGTGCAGTTGTAAGGGAACAGCCCAGAACACCAAGATACTGATTATCTGAACTCTTTCCCCAGCCCTGTCCAGAAGCTTTTGGGGAGGACATCTCTCTCCTGGGGACCCCATCAAAATTGCGACATCATGATTTCCTAGTCAGTTTCCCTAAAGTAGAGCCACAGGCGACAACACTAGCCCAGCAGCTATTCTGCCAAGTCATCAATGTGACGGTGCGGGGCCTCAGGAGAGAGGACCACCAGCCCCTTCCCCTGTCTCTCACCCCCTGTCTCCGGGGGCCCTTGCAGGGGTGCAGCCCAGCCCCATCTCCCTCACAGCTGCTAGTCTGTCCTCTTCCAAGGGGCCAGCGGCGCCCGCCACGGTTCACCCTAAACAGGGGTTTCTGCTGCCCGGGTCCGCCTCGGAACCCCTGCAGCCCTCATCGGGAACGCCAGTGTTTAACAGCGAGTCGTCTCCATGGCAACCGACAGGGTGTCACAGACACAGGATTATGACTTCACGGCGTGGGGATTCCAGAGAAGGGGGTGGGGCGGCGCCCCCCGAGCCCCGCTCCCCACCCAAGCCGCGGGGGAGGAGCCCTCTTCCTTCCCGCCCGGGTCCCTAGCGGGACCCCTCCCGCTCAGCTGCCACAGCGGGCACCAAGAGGGGCTGTGGCCTTCCGCCGCGCTCCCCGGCCTCGCGGGGGGCACACGGCGGCGGGCGGGGAGCGCAGGGCACACTCGACCCCCGGCGGCAGGGAGCGATCACGCGCACGCCGCGCGGGCCCGGGCATGGGGGCGGGGCGCGCGGTCCCCGCCGGGGCCCAAGTCCCACCTTCGGGGGCGGCGCCTGGCCCGGGGAGTGTCAGGAAGAGGAAGAGCGCGGCCGGCGGAGCTGCGCGGCGAGCAGGGGCCCGACCGAGGCGAGCGCCGCGCGGGCCACCATGGCCACGGACGAGCTGGCCACCAAGCTGAGCCGGCGGCTGCAGATGGAGGGCGAGGGCGGCGGCGAGGCCGCGGAGCAGCCCGGGCTGAACGGGGCGGCGGCGGCGGGGCCGGCGGGGGCGCCGGACGAGGCGGCCGAGGCGCTGGGCAGCGCGGACTGCGAGCTGAGCGCCAAGCTGCTGCGGCGCGCCGACCTCAACCAGGGCATCGGCGAGCCCCAGTCGCCCAGCCGCCGCGTCTTCAACCCCTACACCGAGTTCAAGGAGTTCTCCAGGAAGCAGATCAAGGACATGGAGAAGATGTTCAAGCAGTGAGTGCCCGCGCGACCCGGCCCCCCGCCCGCTCCGCGACCCGGCCTCGGGCCCCGAACCCCCCGATCCCCGGATCCCGCGCCGCCCCAGGACCCCTGCCGCCAGCCAAGCTCCCCCGAACCCAGACGCCCCGGGGGTGGGGGCCCCGCGGCCCCTTCCAGATAGAGACCCGGCACCCCACCACGCACGTTGGTATGGGGGACCCCGGCCCCTGGCACGCGGCGACTCCTGGTATATGTGCTGCCCCCGGTACACCATAGGCGCGCCTACAGAGTGGGGAACCCCGAGCCTCCTTCCAGATAATCGCCAGACCCTGCGATCCCACCCCCGCCGCCACCACGACCACACGTGTGGGTCCCGGGCCCCCCGCCCTGTTGGTGGTGTTTCTCCCCTACCCCACACCGGACACACCGAGGCTGAAGACCCGGCGGCCTTCCCTCCCCCATCCCAGCCTCTCGCATTCCCCACCCCCACCCCAACACTCACTGGCCGTAGACACCCACCCGGGCGCCCCCCGCAACACCGCATGCCAACCACATTCCTTTCCTTAGGGTCTTTTCATTTCCTTTGCTTATCTCAGGTGTCCCTCAAGGTGGGTTCTGGGCAGGGACCCCCCCCCCCAACTTCCTCTCCAGTCATTCAGCATCTACCAGCAAACGGGGAGCAAAGACTTGCCCCTTCCACCCCCAGCCCCCACCCACTCATTAGCCAGGACCCAAGTCCTTCATGCACAGTTGTCTCCCTAGGAAGGGACCCCTGGCCCTGTTCCCCCTCTGCATGCGTGTAAACCTCACCCGTCATCCCTGGGGGCTGAGTCCCCTCGTGCTTGGAAGCCCTCCCTCCTCCCCCTGCCCGCTCCACCCCCCTGCACCCAGCAGCCTGCAGTCACCACTCCCCTGCTTCTGTCGCAAGGCCCCCGTCTCTCCTCCTCCTCCCCACTCCATATATCCCCTTCCCTCCCCACAGGAACCCCCGACGTCCCACACCCCCCCTAGTTGGAAAGGGGGCCCCTTCCTATGTGACTTGCCCTGTTACCCCTACCCTTACTCTTTTCCTATCAGATTCCACATGCTGTGCCCTCACCAGGAGAGATGGACACCCCCAAGCCTGTGGGCTCATCCCCTGTGCCCCCACAAAACAATCGTAATGTCGCTGTAGAGGGGCTACAGAGAGAGGGCCGAACTCCCCTCCGGCCCATCCCTGGGTCCCAATCTGTTGGGTCTAAGAAGCACAGCCACACTCCCCCAGCCATGTGTGTGCCCAGGGGGTGGGGAAGGTGCCAGGGCCCCTCCCCTTGGTACATTTCCCCACCTTGAGTTCCCTGTCCCCCTGCCCCTGGCTCCTGGAGAGGGAACAGCCTCTGTTCCATGGTCTGGGTGCTGGTCTGGAGTGGGTCTAGAAAGGGATAGCATTGGCCTGAGGCTGAGTCTTGAGGGTGAGCCAGGAGGTCTAACCCACCTGGCACCCGCAGCCCAATGCCGAGGGAAGGGTGCCACAAGGCCAGCTCCCCCTTGGCTGGGCGGGAGGTGGGGGCAGACCAGGGGTGTGAGTCTCAGCCACATGCAGCTGTCTGTGCCCAGACATCAAGCCGGAAGCCCAGGAAGGGGCGTTTTGCAACCCCACAGTTTGAGAAAGGCTCTCCCCCTGTTCCCCACAGCTTGCGGCAGCTTCTACATTTGGCTTCAAGGCAGGGGGAAAGATTTCTGATTCACAGGTGCGGGTGGCTGAGGAGTCCCACAGTTTCCCAAAGTCCATCTAGGGGAAAATCAAGTCCTTGACCCCCGACCCCTCCGAACCTCTTTAAGAAAGTCCCAGGGCGCCTACCTCCTTGACTCCAGGGTGTTTGGTTGGGGTTCTTCTAAAGTTTCTTCCCAGCCAAAGACTGGTGAGATTGGGAGAGCAGGATTTCCAGGGTTCCTGGAAGAATAACTTGAATGATCTCCGGGTGGGCGGGCGGACACAGGGGTGAGTATGGGTCACTGTCTGTCACTGCCCTGGGGCGGCGGGGGGAGGGGGCAGTGCAGAGCTGGTTCAGATCCCACAGAGATCCCCGTGTTGATAATACCGAGGCGCTCACCAGGTCCTTCAAGCAGCCCCGGGACACCTTTGTGCAGACAAGGACTCTTAAATAACTTGTCAGGACCACCCAGCTAGAAAACGTTAGAGCCAGGATTCAAACCCGGGTCTGTGACTCCAAAACCCGCGTTCTTCCCCTCGTGGGTTTCCCATCACAGACATCTGTTTTCACGTCGGAAAACCTCCAACACCTGCTTCCATGTGTGTGGCGGATTTTCCACTCATGTCCCCACCCCTAGACCCCCAGCCCCAGTCTCTCCTTCCCCCCTCCCTACGGGCCTGCCTCCTCCTGGGCTTCCACAGCCTCACTGCCCACTGGCCACCCAAACAAAGATGGAGCTGTTCTGGGAGAACCCAGACACTGCAAATGAGTGGGACTTGGGAGGCTGCAGTTTGGAAGTGGCATGTGGCGGAGGGCACACTCTGGAAGCTTCTTTGCGCAGCAAACTCACTTTTTCTTACACAGGCTGTTTCTGGTGCTAGTTTGATGAGAGGTACTGTGAGGGAGACTGAGGGGAGCCAGACCCCTCCACGCCACCTCTTGGCACCAGCACCACTTGTCAGCGTGTGGGGAGGGCTGATGGGGCAGGCAGGGGCCAGGAAGCTGGACCTCTAGGAAGGAAGTGCCGCCCGCCAGGGCCCGGGTGAGGGTGGAAAGCTGCAGATTGTGTACTCAAGGAAACAAGGCTTCACTGTGCCCACGGAGCCCACCCCCGCCGCCAACAGACGGGCTCTCGTAGAAGACAAAACCCCCGTTCTGCTTCTGCTGTCCGAGTGGGGCTGCAGCCTCCTGGGTCCAAGCAGGGCCCCGGATCATAGCCAGGGCATCAGAGCCAGGGCTCTGGGGAGAGCAGAGGGCAGGGAGGAGGGGAGCCTACCCTCCTGGGAAGCCAGACACCAGAGCAGAGGGCAGGAGACCACGAGGCCAGCAGGAGAATGGGAGCCGGCCTTTCCTTGGGGGCCAGGAGCTAGGTAGCTGGGCTTCCACCCTAGTCTGCTTGACCTCCCTGGGCCTCAGTATACCCACCTGTAAAAGGGGCAGGCTATCCCTGATGACCCCCAAAGGTCCTTCAGCCCTGACCTGCATATGTCTGAGGGGTCCTGGGCCCTTCTGGATGTTGGAACTGCTCTTCCTGAGGCTGGAGATGGAGAGGGAAGAGAGGGGCCGGGGGAAGATACACTCTCAGCCATCACTGGTCTCACGGCTAGAGTCATTCAGCTTCCTCCTGGAAGAGACCTAGAGGGTTGACTCCAGCCCTTCTCCCCATTTTACGGAAGAGGGAACCAAGACCCAGAAAGGTGTGGCGGTAACTTGCTCGGGGTTACAGAAAGGTTTTCAGTGAGGCTGAAACCTTGTACGGTGGGGAGAGTGGCCCTGGTGTCTTAGGGTTGGGCTCAGAGGACATGACACACTTAGAGTCTGCATCTCCCTGGCCCTGGGATCCAGGACTCTCCCCTCCTCCCCGGCCCCAGGCTACACCCAGCACCTCTGATCCCCCAGGCCTCCCTCCCTCTCTCTGCCCCTCCAGGGCTGGCTCTGAACCCTCCTGTCGGGGAGGCGAATGGGATGGCCCTGGAGAGCCCTGGGGGTGCCCACCCCTGGGCTGACAGCAGCCTAGATGGGGATCTGGAGGGTTTTGTAAGCCGAGACCTGCCGGAAGTGTCATTCTGAAGCTTCGGTGGAATCTGAGGACGATGCCCTAGATCCTTGTCTGCCTTCGAGCCCAGCCTCACAGGCCCTGTCCCCACCCTCGTCCCCAGCCACTTCATCTCAGGCCACCTTGCAGCAGAGGCAGGCTTCTCTTTCCTTCTGGCCAGCTGTTCCCTGCACAGGCTCTGAAGGCCTCCCGTCCTCTCCACCCCTCCACCTCCGGGGACACTCCTCTCCCAGGAGTCCTTCCTGGATGCAGTCAGCAGGGTCTGGAGTCTGCAGCCCTGGGTTTGAATCCAACTGGGGGCCCTGGAGCCCTTCGGAGCTTCTGTTCCTCACCCTGGGACAGGGGTGACAGGGGACCCACCTCACAGGGTTGTTGTATGGCGCTTAGCCCAGTGCTTGGCACAGAGCAAGTCGTTACTAAAATACTGTCACTGCCATCCCCAGCTGAGCATACACCCAACTCCTGGGCCCCTCATGGGGTCCGGGAAGTGGTCATTGCGGCTGGCTCAGAGGCAGCCCCACAACACCCACTGCTGCCTCCACTTACCGCCAGTGGAGCTTCTGGGCCTGCCAGTTGGCAACAGCCCTTTGCTTTGGGCCCTAGTGATAGGACCCGGGGTTAGAGCCCGCCTTCTCTCCGCCTTCTCTCCTCCTCCTCCTCCCTCTCTCCTCTGATTGACAGCTGCATATGGCTTTGGTAAATAACAAAAAGGGAGAAGTGCATTCATTATCACCTAGTTACGGAGAAGGCAGGTGGCACACAAAAGGGAAGAGCAAACAACAGCTCGAGGGGGCTCTCCCCGGCTCCCACCACCCAGCTGGGTTGCTCCAGGCAGGGTATTTAGCTTCTCTGAGCCTCAGTTTCCCCTGGGGCTCCAGAACCTACCTGGTAAAGTTCTGAGGATTAGATATAAAAAAGCCGAGTCTTTGTAAAGAACCCATCATGGCATCTGGGCTGTTTGCATGATAGATGATGTTTTTGAAAAATACGAAGTTCGGCTGGGCTCCGTGGCTCACGCCTGTAATCCCAGCACTTTGGGAGGCCGAGGTGGGTGGATCACGAGGTCAAGAGATCGCGACCATCCTGGCCAACATGGTGAAACCTCATCTCTACTAAAAAAAAATAGAAAAATTAGCTGGACATGGTGGCAAACACCTGTAGTTCCAGCTACTCAGGAGGCTGAGGCAGGAGAATTCCTTGAACCCGGGAGGCAGAGGTTGCAGTGAGCTGAGATCACGCCACTGCACTCCAGCCTGGCGACAGAGTGAGACTCTGTCTCAAAAAAAAAAAAAAAGAAAAGAAAAATACAAAGTTCACACATGTGATCATTCTTCTAACAGGTATTTTATCAAGTTTATGCACTACAAGATGGAGAGAGTTAGTTAAATGAATCAAGTTCCTGCCCTCAAGAGGCTTACAGTCTTAGATAGAACAAACATGTAGAGGTTTGTGGGTAGACAGGATGTACCCACAGGGCTAGCAATGAAAGGTTTCTTTCTTTCTGCCATGAGGACCGAAAGCTCTCATGAATGACACTGTACTGATGCTCTCTTTGCAGCCAGCCCCCTGCCTCTGTGCCCCTCCTTGTTAAACAGAGCCACTAGTCCAGCCATTCCTGGAGCAGCCTATGTATATTATTTGGAGAACTGAATTGAATTCTCACACCAGTACAATGAGATTAATACTTTTTTTTTTCCTTTTTTTTTTTTTTGAGATGGAGTCTCACTCTGCTGCCAAGGCTGAAGTGAAGTGGCGTGATCTTGGCTCACTGTAGCCTCTGCCCCCTGGGTTCAAGTGATTCTCCTGCCTTAGCCTCCCAAGTAGCTGGGACTACAGGACACACCACCACACCCATCTAATTTTGGGGGGTTTTATCGAGTAGACATGGGGTTTCACCATGTTGGCCAGGCTGGTCTTGAACTTCTGACTTCAAGTGATCTGTCTGCCTCAGCCTCCCAAAGTGCTGGGATTACAGTCGTGAGCCACCGTGCCCAGCCTGATACTATCATTTTTATCCCTATTTGACAGATGAGGAGTCTTGAGGCTCAAAGTGATTGTCACTTGTCTAAGATTATATTAAGCGGCAGTGACAGGATTAGAACCAGATCCTCCTGCAAGGAGCCCCTGGGGGCCAAGTGAAGCCAAGTTTGTGGTTGGGGCTTGGGGAAGCCTCCCACAGCCTGAGAGAGGTGGAGTACTTCACCTGCAGCTTGGAGGGGGGGGATGCCCCACACCCCCGCGGAGGGAGGTTTTCCCAGCCTTAGTCCTTTCTCTGCTCCTCCCACTTCCCCCTGGCTTCGGTGTCTGAGTCACCTCCCCTCCCCCCACGTCCCCAGCCCAGGACTTTTGGTTCCTCTTTGGTCCACCCTTCCTGCCTTCTCTTCGCCTCCTCCTCCTCCTCCTCCTCCTCGCTCTCCTCCATGCCACCCTAGGTCCAAGGCCCGGGCGTAGTTTCTGCTGTAAGAGTCTAGGCTCCAGGACTGCAGGCCCTGCTGCCTCAGGGGAGGTCAGAGGTCCTTTCTGCAAGGCCAGCCCTGTGGGTGGAGTCACTTTGCAGCCTCAGCAGGGGAGGTCCCCACCCTGGAGCTGCTGAGTTCCCCTGACTGCCGAGTACACTTCTCCTTGGCTGACTTCCGCTTTTCAAGGGCAACAGAGAAGCAGGGGTCACTGCCAGAAAGGTGTGGCCAGATCGGAGCCAGGCTGCCCAGGGAGTCCTGAGCCGTCAGACGCTTCCATCCAGGCGCTTCGCCTCCCGTTCAGTCCTTTCTTATCCTGCAACACTATCCTCACCCATTTCACAGATGAGGAAGCTGGGCTTTCAGAAGGGTTACATGACCTGTCCAAAGTCACACAGCTGATGAGGAGCAGAAACAGGATTTGAACCCGGGCCTCCCTGGCTCCAAGTCCTCTGAACCCTTACAGTGGCCCAAACACCAGCAACGATACCTCCCTGGAGTGTGTTAGAAATGCAGAGGCTTGGCCAGGCATGGTGGGTCACTCCTGTAACCCCAGCAATTTGGGAGGCCGAGGTGGGAGGATCTCGAGGTCAGGAGTTCGAGACCAGCCTGGCCAACATGGTGAAACCCGTCTCTACTAAAAATACAAAAATTCGCTGGGCATGGTGGCGCGCGCCTGTAATCTCAGCTACTCAGGAGGCTGAGGCAGGAGAATTGCCTGAACCCAGGAGGTGGAGGTTGCAGATTGCACCACTGCACTCCAGCCTGGGCAACAGAGCGAGACTCTGTCTCAAAAAAAAAAAAAAAAAAAAAGAATGCAGAGTCTCAGTCTCCACCCCAGATTTACCAGACTGCATTTTTTCAAGAGGCAGGGTCTTGCTCTGTCACCCAGACGGAATGCAGTGGGGTGATCGTAGCTCACTGCAGCCTTGAAGTCCTGGGCTTCAGTGATCTTCCCACCTCAGCCTCCTGAGTAACCGGGACCAGAGGTACATGCCACCACATCTGACTAATTTTTTTTATTTTTGTAGAGATGGGGTCTTGTTATGTTGCTCAGGCTGGTCTCAAACTCCTGGCCTCAAGCCATCCTCCCCCCTCATCCTCCCAAAGTGCAGGGATTACAGGCATGAGCCACCGAGCCTGGCCCATAATCTGTCCTGTAACCAGCTTCACCGGCTGTACACATGGACGGTTAAGAAGCGCTAAGCCGAGACTGAGGCCCCCGCACGGCTGTCTCCCCACCACTTGCCTGAGGTTGACCTAAGGTTATCCTTAGGCAGGTGACTTTGTCTGTCTGAACTGTAAGAGGATAAGATGAATGGAGTAAATAAGTTACATTCTAAGCACTGGGTTCTATTGATATTAGACATTCAACAAATATTCTTTATAATCAGTCATAACAATCATGATTATGAAGAGCAAGAAGAGAAGGGGGCAGCCGGCAGGAAAGGCTGCAGGTGCAGCGTGAGGTTGTTGAACTCGAGATTGGGATGCCTTTGAGCCCTGACAGCCCCCCAGCAAATTGCTTGGGGGCTCCCACCTTATCCTCCATGGGGGAGCGCTGAGCAGCACACTTGTATGCTCTCTATCTGTCTCTCCATGTCTCTCTCTCTCTCTCTCTCTCTCTCTCTCTCTCTCTCTCTCTCTCTCTCTCTCCCTCTCTCGCCTCCCTGCCCCCATACCCTACTTGGCTGACCCAGGGCAACAGATCAAGTGTGAGATTCCCAGATAGGACTAGAGGAATTGGTGCGCGCTGGGCTTCCCCATGAGTCACACGGTCTGGGGGTGGGGACATGCAGAAACTGGGACAGCTGAGCCTGAAGTCAGGGGGGCCTGAGGGCTCCTGAGCCCATACACAACACCCACCCCATCCAGTTGTCTGTCCTCCCAGGACCCGCAGACCCAGAGGGGCCATCAGCAAAGCCTGGGACAGGAGTCAGGAGAGACAGAATTGGGGTCCCCTGTGCTCCCACATTGCGGTGTGCAGTGGCTGCGATGACTTTGCTCCCTTCTGCCATCAGACTGTGCAGCGCAGCTGCGGGGGGCCTGCATGAGGATTAACTTTCTTTTTTTTCTTTTTCTTTTTCTTTTTTTTTTTTGAGACAGAGTCTTGCTCTGTCACCCAGGCTGGAGTACGGTGGCACAGTCTTGGCTCACTGCAGCCTCTGTCTCCCGAGTTCAAGCGATTCTCCTGCCTCAGCCTCCCGAGCAGCTGGGATTACAGGCATGCACTGCCACACCCAGCTAATTTTTATATTCTTAGTAGAGACAGCGTTTCACCATGTTGGCCAGGCTGGTCTCGAACCCTGGCCTCAAGTGATCTGCCTGCCTCGGCCTCCCAAAGCACTGAGATTACAGGTATGAGCCACTGCCCCCAGCCAAGGAGCAACTTTCTAATAGTTCTGAAGCCAAGCTGGGCCCCCTTGGGTACACAATGAACTTCCTGTCCTCAGAGGTATTCAAGGCATTAAACAGAGAACTGTCTTAGGAATCTGATTTTCAGGAAGGGCTGAGCGGGATGCCTCCAGTATCCCTTCCAGCCCTGAAGTTCTCTGCTGTGTCCCAGTAGGCCTCAGGGCATGGCATAGTAAGAGTGCATGTGTTTGATCAGGCCTGGTTCAGAGCCCAGAGACACTCTTGTCACCTCCAACCTGGGCCAAGTCACTTCCCATCTGAGCCTCAGTCTCCTTGTCTGTTAAATAGGGATGTTCATGCCTGCTTCATGGACTTCTTGTGAGGATCTGATGCAAACATCTGGCATTGTGCCTGGCACATAGCAAGTGCTCAGCAGACTCAGTAGCCAGGAATGATGATAGGTTATGACGTGGGGCTGGCCTGGGTGGAAGGCTGGGGCGTCCGCACTACGCATGGTTGACGCCTCTACTGCCTACCCCGTGACCCCCTAGTTATCGGAACGGGGGAGAGGGGCAGGGGCAGGGAAGCAACCAGCTGGGGACCAAGCTCACCCCAAAGGGAAGAGTTGTCCTGAGGGGTAGCCGGCTGCTCTGTTCTCAAGAGAGGGATGGGTGGGGATTCTGTCCCCAGCCCAGGGTACAGCTGCTGAGCCCTCCCTGGTGAGAACTATTCAGGGGGAGGCAGATAGGAATGTGGGCACGGTGCCAGGCCCGCAGCCTCCCTCCAGTGCTGGAGAGAAGTGCTGAGCTCCCAGGCCAGGTGCTTTCTGCCAGTCCTGCCGAATGGCATTGGTCTTCCCAAACAGGCACCACGCTAGGTGCTCAGACCCTCCGTGGGACCAGGAAAAAGAGAAGCGGGGCAGGGAGAAGAAAAACTTCTAGCTATTGAAATCCTGCAATCTGCCAGCTGTGTGACCTTGGGCCAGTCCCTGCCCACTTGGGCCCGGTTTCCCTACATGATGTAAATCGGGTAGAGCAGGCTGTCTGGGTAGATCTTGCGGGCTGATCTCACTTTTTCTGGATCCTCTAAGCCACCTGCAACCTCAGTTTCAGCTCAGGGAGAAGGGCTGGTGGGTGAGAGGCCCCCTAGCCGGGGAGATGCCTGTTCCCAGGCATCGTGGAACCTTGTTCTCTCCGGTGCTGGCAGTTGTCCACTCCCCCTCTAACTCACCCATGCCCCTCACACCCCTTCCCAGCACCGTGACAGTGTCCCCTTTATCACTTCCCTCCGACCCCGAGGGAAGGTTCCTCGCTCCCTGAGCCTCCTCTCTCCCTGTTCAGGGGCTTTGTCCGGCGGCCGTCTGTCTTCCCTCCTCCCAGAGATGCTGGGGCTTTGCGTCAGGCCTAGTAGGAGAGAAGAAGTGGGCTTCAGAGGAGGGGCCTTGATGGAGGGGACCCCTGAAGTTCTCTGCTGTGTCCCAGAGTCATCGAGTCCACACCCGGCTCCAGGCCAAGCCACCACAAGCCTTGCCTCCCAGCCCCGTACCAGCAATCAGGACTGGAGCGTGTGGGAGAAGCCAGTGCGTTTTTTATCATGATTCTAACATCATCACCCTTTTTATATCGTATATGTGAAGTATATGACGTGCATATGTGACACACAAAAACGTCTTGATATAACAACTGCTGTTATGATGCTGATAAAATTTTATAGGTGTTAAGCACCCACTATGTGCCAGGCATTTTATATCTGTAATCTCGTTTTCATTTTTGTGTTTTGGTTTTGGTTTTCGTTTTTTGAGATGGAGTCTTGCTTTGTCACCCAGGCTGGAGTGCAGTGGCGTGATGTTGGCTCACTGAAACTTCGGACTCCTGGGTTCAAGCAATTCCCTGCCTCAGCCTCCCTAGTAGCTGGGATTCAGGAGCCCGCCACCATGCCTGGCTAATTTTTATATTTTTAGTGGAGACAGGGTTTTACCATCTTGGCCAGGCTGGTCTTGAACTCCCGACCTTTGGCGATCCACCCACCTCGGCCTCCCAAAGTGCTGGGATTACAGGTGTGAGCCACTGCGCCTGGCCAATATGTTTGTTTTTAAAGACAAGGTCTCACTCTGTTGCCCAGGCTGGAGTGCAGTGGCTCAATCAGGGCTCACTGCAGCCTCCACCTCCCGGGCTAACGTGATCCTCCCACCACAGCCTCCCAAGTAGCTGGGACCAGAGGCATACACCACCACACCCAGTTAATTTTATTTTTATTTTTTTTAAAGAGATGTGGTCTCCCTGTGTGGCCCAAGCTGGTCTCAAACTCCTGGGCTCAAGTGAGCCTCCCACCTCAGCCTCCCAAAGTGCTGGCATTACAGGTGTGGAGCCACTGCATCCAGCCTCATTTACTCTTTAATAATCTTAAAGGTAAATGTTAGCAATAATACTAACTGGTTCTTAGCAGCATCGTAGGCGTGTATGAAGTGCGTCCTGTGGGCCAGGCTCTGTGCTGAGGGTCTGCTTGTATCATCTCTTGCCTCCATCCTGAGATGAGTCCTTCGATCTCCGTGATGTAGAAGAGAAAATTGAGGTCTGTGGGGTTGGTGGCTTGACCAGGGTTACAATGCCAGCAGGTGGCAGAGCTGGGGTTTGGATCTAGGTCAGTCTCAGCGGAGTTGAGGTAAGCACAAACCCTCAAGGCCATCTTCAATCAGATTGATCCCAAAACCTGGCTGATCCCCTGCCCCAGAGCACATCAGAGCCCAGGGCACAGGGCAGATGTCCACTCCCCTGGAGTCTCTTGGAAATGGCCCGCTCCACGGTTGCCTCTGGGGGCTTCACCTCCCACCCCAGCAGCTGGCCTCTCACAGCCCCTGTCACCTCCTCTTGGTGAGAACTCTTTGGCACCTCAGCTAGCCCCTATATTGTCCCCCTGGGGGCCAGAGCCTGCCCTGGATGGAGCCCAGCCCAGTAATTGATTGGCCCTTGATTGATAGAGGCAGCGGTTCAAATCATGGTTTGAGCTGCGGCCCAGCCAGGGCTGGGAGCTGCCAAAGACAGAGGGATCCACAGCCCACGTTTCCATCCAAGTCTGGACACCTTATCTGCACTTCCTCCGAAACTGAGCTCTCCCTGACTTCAGAAGAAACCCATGCGCTTGAGCAATAAATAAAGCTGGGGCTCAGGGAAAGGCATGTGGGACCCAAGGGCTGGGGCCTGAACCCCTGACCTGCCGGTTATGGGGCCGGCGGCCTCCCCGTAACAGCCCTGCTTCCCTAATCCGGACCTGGAGGGTTGCTGAGCGCAGGGGTTGTAAAGAGAAAGTGCTGGCCCGTCGGGAGTTGAGTGAAGGTGATTCAGTCTTGTTTTAGTGCTGGTGACTGCCGTTTATGCAGCTAGCTCTGTGTGCTGGGAGCTGTGCTGAGTGCTTGAGAGGGATGGGCTCAGTCCTTCCTCACACTGGCCCGTGAGAGAGGCCCCATTGCAGGAGGGTTCTCAGCCTTGGCACCACTGGCATTTGGGGCCAGGTCTTCTTTTTGGAGATGGAGTCTCTGTTGATCAGGCTGGAGTACCGTGGCGCACAGTCTCAGCTCGCTGCAGTCTCCGCACCTGAGTTCAAGTGATCCTCCTGCCTCAGCCTCCTGGGATTACAGGCGTGTGCCACCATGTCCGGCTAATTTTTCTATTTTTAATAGAGATGGGATTTCACCATGTTGGCCAAGATGGTCTCGAACTCCTCACTTTGTGATCCACCCACAGGCATGAGCCACCGTGTGCAGTCGGGGCCAGGTCATTCTTTGCGGTGGGGCCACCCTGTGCTCTACAGGAGCTTCTCTGGCCTCCACCCACCAGATGCCACTGACACCCCTCTCCCTGGGTATGACAACCAGAAACGTCCCCTGGGGGGCACATGCGCCCCGGCTTCAGAGCCGCTGCATTTTGTGGCTGAGCCGCGCAGCACCCTGGCTCGAGAGCCCGATGTGTCATCGCTGACCTTCGTTGGAGCCCAGGGTCAGAAAGCAGCAGGGGCTTTGCTTTCCTTGGGGGGCACTAAGGAGAGGAGTCCTTGTGACTGGGTCCCTCACCAGGTGCCCCCGCACAGCACTGCAGTCATGTGGAACCCGCCCAGCCCTCCACCAGCCAGCAAACGGGGGGCCAGACATGGCAGGCGGCACCTCCGCTGGGCCCCACAGAGCTCCAGGTGGAGCTGGACCGTGACAGCTTCAGCCTGCCTGACCCTCTGAGCCCTACACCTTCTACTGCCACAGAGGTGGGCACTGCCCACAGGGGCTGCTGGCCCATCCGCCTCCACGCCAGCCCTTGCCCATCAGTGGGGCAGAAGGCCTCAGGACCCTGTGTTCCCTCCAGGGCTCCCAAAACCCATCTTTTCTGTGCTGTGTCACTTCCAACCACTGACTCACTGGCTCGTGAACTATTTATACCCCTCGCACAAATGCTTCTCTTGAGCTCCAGCCGTCTGTGTTCGGCAGCAGCCTCAGGACACGTGGGGGAGGGGCTGGGTACAGAGCAAATGTGCAAGTTTATGAGCCCAGCAGACCTAGGGTAGAAGTTCAGCTCCCTCCTTACTGCTGTGTGACTGTGGGTGGGTCACTTAACCTCTCTGAGCCTTGGTTGTAAAATAAGGTTATTAGTAGGATCAAGTAAAGTAAGCAGTTCCCAGCACAAAGACAGGTTTCAGCACGTAGTTGCTGTTAGGTTAGGTGTTCAAAGTACACCTAGCTAGAGAAGGCGACGGGAGCCAGGTAGCCTGGAAGAAGGTGCAGAAATGAGAAATATTCATGCAGGATCTCCAGTGCCCAGAACGTAGGGTTCTGGAACAGCCTCCTGTGTTGTGCTGCTGTCGCCAGCACTGTCACCCCGCCAGTTCAAGGCCTTGGGGACCGCACAAGTCTTTAGGTGCAGATAAACCCATTTTGGCGGGGCGAGGTGGCGCATGCCTGCAATCCCAGCACTCTGGGAGGCTGAGGTGGGAAGATTGCTTGAGCCTGGGAGGTAGAGGCTGCAGTAAGCTGTGATCGTGCCTGGGCAACTGAGCGACACCCCGTCTCAAAAAAACAGAAAAGCCCATTTTAGCAACTCCAGGATCACTTTCCTCAGCCCCAATCTTGTCTTCCTCCCACATTGTTCCCAGATACCGATGGGGCAGGTGTCTGGTGGATAAGAGAGGCTGGCTGGACAAACAGCGCCTCACCCTCTTGCACCAGGCTGTGTGCTCCAGGAACCGCTGACACCTTCCCAGCCAGGGAACATGCAGAGAGGCCACCTAGACTCTTACTGCAAAGAGGCCAGTCGAGGAACACTGAGACTCTGCCCCCAACCCTATCCGTGTCTCTGCCAGGTTGTTGGTGGTAGAAAAAAGAGAATCTGAGTGTGCAGGGTGGAGGGGAGGCATCTATATCACCCGATGCCTGTTCCTGGCTTCTCCATCACTCCCTGCAGGCACTGTACCACCCAGGACATACCAGGCCATCTCCTGTGACCTCACCCTGCTTGCCCCCTCCCTCCTGCTCTGTACCCTTGACAAAGGCAGAGACCCTGCCTTAGATACCCCTTCTTCATTCATGTCTTATCTCTCCATTCCACATTTCTGAGCACCTACTGTGTGCTTTTTACCCTCCTTCCCAGTATGTAGGGCAAGCTGGGGGCATGAAATAGAACCCCCCCTCCCCACTGCGGTGCAGAGGGTGCTGAGTAAGAACAGTCATTTATCACATGGAAGGAAGCCGCCTTCCCCACCCACGTCACATCCTCTATTCCAGTGCTTCTCAACGGGGAGGGCTTTTACCCCCCTAGGGACATTTGACAATGTCTGGGAGACATTTTTAGCTGTCACAACTTGGGAAAGATGCTACCATAAACATCCCGCAATGCACAGGGACAGCCCCTTCGGCAAGGATTTATTCTGTCCAGATTGTTTAAGGTCTGTGGTTGAGAAACCATGCAAGGTTCTGCCACCTAGGGTGGGGCTGAGATGTCCCCCAAGTGCCCATGGAGATGCCAGTAAGCCAGCTGGTCACGGAGATGGTCAGCGAGTGCCCAGCTCACAGCCTGATCCACCCCGCCATGGTACTGACCATTTCTTCTCGGCCATGCTCACATCTGTAATCCCAGCACTTTGAGAGGCTGAGGTGGGTGGATCACTTGAGGTCAGGAGCTCAAGACCAGCCCGGCCAACATGGTGAAACACTGTCTCTGCTAAACGTAAAAAAATTAGCTGGGTGTGGTGGTGCACACCTGTAGTCCCAGCTACTTGGGAGGCTGAGGCAGGAGAATCGCTTGAACCCAGGAGGCGGAGGCTGCAGTGAGCCGAGATTGAGCCACTGCACTCCAGCCTGGGTGACAGGGCGAGACTCCATCTCAAAAAGAAAAAGAAAAACAGAGAATTCCTTCTCACTGTCTGTGCCATCACATTCCACACAGGGAGGCGGTCATTTCAGCTTCCTTGTCCCTCAGGCTTGTCCAAAAGTTAGCGCTGTTCTTCATGCAGGAGGCTACCAGGTCCTGTGTTGAGTTCCCCGTCATCAGAGGTAACCAGGCAGGAGCTGAGCCACATATGGGTTCTCTGCCTGGGCTGGGTCCCTTCCGGCAGTGACGGGATGAAATGGCTGGTGGGAGATGCCCTCTGAGCCCCTAGTGTCGCACGCAAGCCTGCAGCCTCACACACTGAGCCAGTGCCGAGATGTCCTCTCTCTTTGCACCTGCAGGTATGATGCCGGGCGGGACGGCTTCATCGACCTGATGGAGCTAAAGCTCATGATGGAGAAACTTGGGGCCCCCCAGACCCACCTGGGCCTCAAAAACATGATCAAGGAGGTGGATGAGGACTTTGACAGCAAGCTGAGCTTCCGGGAGGTAAGCCCCGTCCCCAGGGTCACTCCCCCAGTGGGGGCTTCGTCTGAGGATCTGGTGGCCCGGAGGAAACCATGCCATTGAACAGCAGCTGTGAGCGGCTGCCTCTTGGCTGAGTGAGGCTTCAGAGGGCCTGTTGGAGCAGGCACCAGGGAGGGTTCTGAGATGCTTTCAGGGAGGAAGAGGAAGGAGGGCCATCCCATCCTTCACACAGGGAGCATGTATGTCCCGAGCAGGCTCAGGGGTAGAGAAAGGCCCTGTGCTGGAAGGTTCCTGGACGCGTAGACGGGGAGACGCCACAGAGGAAAATCAGTGCTGTGATGCAGAGGAAGAGGGCATGGCCCCGGGCGACTGCACGCCCGGGCTCTCACTGAGACGGGAGCCAGGGGCGAGCCTGTGTTACAGGGAAGGAAATGGAGGCCCCAGGCCAGACAGCAGCGATACTGGACCCCAGGCACAGGGGACTCGAGGCCCAAGTGGGGCCCAGGAGGCCTGGCAGGAAGCATGAAGGATGCGGGGAAGGAGAGAGGTAGCGGGGCAGGCGGAGGCGTGGGCAGTGCAGGGCAACAGCTTAGAGGACACGGGTTCGAATCCCTTTGACCCTTTTAGGCACCGAGACTTGGGGCACATCTTTTACTGTCTCGGAGGCGCCCTCATTCTGTCATGATACCTTTAGGACTCAATAAATGGAACGCAGAGTAGGCTCACTGGGGAACAGTGGGAGACGAAGGTATGAGGTTGGCCGAGGCCACGTGGTCGGGAGCCGGCATGGGCAGGGCAGGGCTGTAGTAGCCTGGCATCCTGGGGTGCAGATGAGTCCCATCACCTCCCGCCGTACAAATGGGCAGACGCCCGGGACAGTGGGAGCCACAGGGGCCCTGAGGGGGGACCCAGCTCACTGGCCCCCAGTCCTTCTCTCCAGGGGAGGCCAGAGACCGGGGCCTGGGTGTGGCCAGGGTCTCCGGCTCCTCTCCCTCCCTCCCTGACACCGCGTGCCTCTCTCCCCACCGCAGTTCCTCCTGATCTTCCGAAAGGCGGCGGCCGGGGAGCTTCAGGAGGACAGCGGGCTGTGCGTGCTGGCCCGCCTCTCCGAGATCGACGTCTCCAGTGAGGGCGTCAAGGGGGCCAAGAGCTTCTTTGAGGCCAAGGTGAGGAGACCGAGGGGTGCCCTGACCCACGCTCCAGGACACAGGGACCCTGGGCCGGCGTGAAGTTAATACATCCCCTTCCCGTTCCTGCCGAGGCTGCAGACAGAGATGGAGCTGACACCCTGCCAGACTGGGCCAGGCCCACGCGCTCTGTCTTCTGTCCCCTCCCACTCCTGGCTGAGAGAGAGCCTTCGCAGCCGCCAGGGGATGAACGAGGGGGTGTACTCTTGAAAAGGGGACAGGGACTACCTTGAGCTGCCCCAGCCCTGGCACACTGAGCTGCTACCCCAGAGGACTGGGCCTCAGGAGGGAAGGGCCCAGGAGAATGCAGGGCATGCCCCAAAACAGCACTGACTCTCCAGGGTTCCGGGAGACACCAGCCCCGGCCTGGGAGGAAGCCTGGGGGCCCAGAGGGCACCTGCATGCACCGTACCCTCCCCTTCCAGCAGGTTCTCAGATGGAGGGGGCACGTGTGGTCTAGTGGCTCCTGGGTCCTGCCCACCGAGGGTCCCAGTACTCCCACCTTGTTTCTGGTTTTTTGCTAAGCTAAGGACATTCCTTCCAGGGACTGCCTCCCACCGCCCTCTGGGCTTCTGAGCAGTGGTGGAACTTTTCAGGGTTCATCAGTGGGACGAGGTGTGCCGCTGGGCTCGCTGGACAGGAAGCGGAGGATCAGGAAGGCAGCAGCATGAGTGACTCCCTGCGAGCGCCCTTGCTCTGCGTCAGCCACAGGACACACGTTCTCTCTTTTAATCCTTTCAGCGACTCCATAAAACCAGAGTTGTGGGGTGCCGGGTTCTAAGTAGGAAAACGGAGGCTCAGGGAGGTGAATGACGTGCCTGACCCAGGGTCAGAGCTGGTGAGGTCAAGCTGTTTGTGTTGCTGGGTAGGACTCGAGCAGAAGCCTGAGCCAGAAGAGACCCCAGAAAAAGCAGCCATAGCCGGGCTCGGTGGCTCTTCAGGGAGGATATCCCTTCCTTCACATAGGGAACATATATTGAGTGATTTCTGTATACCTGGCTCAGTAATCCCAGCACTTCGGGAGGCCGAGGTGGGTGGATCACCTGAGGTCAGGAGTTCGAGACCAGCCTGGCCAACATGGTGAAACCCCGTCTCTACTAAAAATACAAAATATTAGCCAGGCATGGTGGCAGGTGCCCGTAGTCCCAGCTACTTGGGAGGCTGAGGCAGGAGAGTCACTTGAGCCCAGGAAGCAGAGGTTTCAGTGAACCGAGTTTGTGCCATGGTACTCCAGCTTGGGCAACAAAGTGAGACTCCATCTCAAAAAAAAAAAAAAAAAAATTTAGCCGGGTGTGGTGGCACGTGCCTCTAGTCCCAGCTACTCAGGAGGCTAAGGCAGAGGTTGCAGTGAGCTGAGATTTCACCATCACACTCCAGCCCAGGGAATAGAGCGAGACTCCGCCTCAAAAAAAAAAAAAAAAAAGGCCAGGCCTGGTGGCTCATACCTGTAATCCCAGGCCTGCTTTGGAAGGCCAACGCAAGTGGATCACCTGAGGTCAGTAGTTTGAGACCGGCCTGGCCAACATGGTGAAACCTGCCTCTACTAAAAAAAAACACACAAAAAATAGCTGGGTGCAGTGGCAGGCGCCTGTAATCCCAGGTACTTGGGAGGCTAAGGCAGGAGAATCATTTCAACCCAGGAGGTGGAGGTTGCAGTGAGCCAAGATTGCACCACTGCACTCCAGCCTGGGAGACAGAGCAAGACTCCATCTCAAAAAGAAAAAGAAAAAGAAAAAGAAAAAGCCATAGCACAGAGCACCCCCAACACACACCATCCAGCTCTGACCCCCTCACCCCCACACCCCCACAGGTCCAGGCCATCAACGTGTCCAGCCGCTTTGAGGAGGAGATCAAGGCAGAGCAGGAGGAAAGGAAGAAGCAGGCGGAGGAGATGAAGCAGCGGAAAGCGGCCTTCAAGGAGCTGCAGTCCACCTTTAAGTAGCGGGGGCTGCAGCTGACCACCCTGTCCCGCCCCAGTGCGGTGGGCGAGGGTGGCGCATGGGAGGCTGAGCCTGAATCCTTGCCTCTGTCTGACGGGACTATACTAAAAACTTTAAAATGTCCGTGATCGGAGCGAGTTCAGGGGTCTGACAGAGGTGGCCTGGCTCTCCCCGCTCCCTTCCGCTCTTCTTGAGGCCGTGACGCAGGCACTGGCTCCGTGCCTGGCCCGGCCCTCCCTGGCAATCCCTGGGCGATCTTGCACCCCTGACTGCCCCGCTGCCTGCTCCAGTGCTGCCCCGGGCCCAGCTCCTGGCCCTGGGTCCTTCCCGGCCCCGTGTGCCTGGCGTCCATGCATTCCCCTCCCACCCACGCAGGGACCCCTGCCCTCCTCCAGCAGGCCGCACCGCCCCTGGGGCCCCCTGCCAGCCCATTCCCAGACTGGGAGACAGCAGAAAAGATAGAATCAGGGCTGCCCTCGCAAAGTGGGTCCCAAGGGGCTTATTGGAGGCACCAGGGGACCCCTCCCCGGGGCCTTTTCTTCCACCTCTGCCTCTTCTATCTGCCGAAATGGGGCAGCGGGTGGGGAGCTTCTGTTCTGGTGAAGGGACCCAGCCTCCCCCATGCTGACTTGGAGACCCCCAGATCTCTGGGGCCCAGCCAGGCAGGGTGTGGGGGCAGCTGTGCCAATCTACCTCACAGGCCCACCCCCTGCCAAGTATGCCATGGGATCAAGGGCAGGGAATGTTCTGGGGGTCAGAGACACTGCTCCTTAGCACCCCACCAGAACACCCCGAGGATCCCAGGGGGCTCTGGAGAAGGGTGGGAGGAGGAATTGGCGCCTTCCTACGGAAGGAAACCAGCGTTTCATCTTGATTCTCCGAGAAGCGTCCGAGAAGTGCTTTCAGTGTGTTTGCATGCGCCCGGCAGTGGGCAGCCAGGGCCTGTCCAACCCTCTCCCGCCATCCTTCCCCAAGTGATGTCCACCGCCTCATCACCAGCGACCCGCCTGTCACGCCCGCTCCCTCAAGGAAGCATGGGGACCCCAGCCCCCTGGTGCCTAGCACCAGACAGGTGGTGGTCAGGCCCACGCCACCGGCCCGGCGTGGCCACGGCTTCCCACGTGCTGGCTGATGTACATGTGCCCGTGTGTGGTGTCTGTTGCTGTGTCGTGAAACTGTGACCATCTCTCAATCCAAACAAGTGAGTGGCCCTCGAGGCCACAGTTATGCAACTTTCAGTGTGTGTCATAACGGCGTCACTGCTTTTTAAACTCGATAACTCTTTATTTTAGTAAAATGCCCCAGGAGTCCTCGAAGCTATGCGGACTTGCAGAGGTTTTATTTTTTGACCTTAGAATCTGCAGAGATTAGGAGGCACCGAGCCCCTCGCAGCAGCCTCGGCCCCGGATTGCGTTTGCCTTAGCTGATATGTTTATACAGATGAATATAAAAGGTTCTTTCCTTTGGGCTTTCTGCTTTTTTTTTCTTCCCTTCCCCTCCCCCCCCAAAAGCAACTTCTTCATTCTGTGGTACAATTATTTTTTTTAACTAAAAGAAGATAAAATTCTATATTCCTATGTGTGTGTGGTTCTTGATGGTGAGTGGAGGGAATGACAAGGTCACTGGATGCGGGGACAGTGGTGTCGGAGCCTGGGAGGAGAGGGGGCCCTCCCTAGTGGGGGAGGTTGGCGTTTGATGCCCAGAGGCTGTCACCAGGCGTGATTCTAGGCGCTTTGTATCTATTAACTCTTAAATCCTTGCAACCAGCCCATGCCAGGGTGATCTTTTTATTCCTCTTTTGCAGATAAGAACAGGGAAGTGTCTGGGTACAGTGGCTCACGCCTGTAATCCCAACATTTTGGGAGGCCGAGGCAGGTAGATCAGCTGAGGTCAGGAGTTCGAGACCAGCCTGACCAACATGGTAGAAGCCCATTTCTCCCAAAAATACAAACATTAGCCTGGTGTGGTGGCGCATGCCTGTAATCCCAGCTACTCAGGAGGGTGAGGCAGGAGAATTGCTTGAACCTGGGAGGCAGAGGTTACAGTGAGCCAAGATCATGCCATTGCACTCCAGCCTGGGTGACAAAGAGAGACTCTGTCTCAAAACAAACTAACAGGGAGGCCTGGAAAGTCTCCCAGAGACACAAAGGCAAGTGGGGCAGCAGGAGGCAGGGCCCAGGCTGTTGAGGTCATGGCTGGAAAACCTGCCAGGAGAGCAGAGAGGGCAGGCTGCCACATGGTAGCTGGCAGCGGCATGAAGGCACTGGGGATTCTGGCTTGTGCACCCCGGTGACCCCCAAGCACCCCCTGCCATGGAGACACCCAAAGTCTTGCACAGGCTGGGAAACCCCAGGGGTGGTGGGGCGGACACCAGCAGCTGTGTGTGTGTGGCTTTGGACAGATCAGGGCCCCGCTGGGTCTCAGTCTCTCCATCTATTCCAAGCGACTGTGGATGAGGGTCTGGGGTCTTCCCCGGCAGGGTGTGGGAGCTGGAGTTTGGGTTACGCTGGGCATCGCTGCCCCCCGGTGGCCAGGGGTGGTACTACAGCAGCCAGGATGCCTGGCGAAGGCAGCATTCTTCCCACGTGCTACCCGAGGGCCTGAGACCCCACTGTGCGCCACCACCAACTGGGGACTTTCAGTTCTGCACTGCCTTTCAAAACCCCTTCCCCAAGGGAGGAACATCCACATCCCTGACATCCTGCTGGAAAGGGCTTCAAGAATAAGGGACAGGGACAAGGAAAGAGTGCACTGGCTCACACCTGTAATCCCAGCACTTTGGGAGTCCAAGGTGGAGGGATCACCTGAAACCAGGAATTCAAGACCAGTCTGGGCAACACAGTGAGACCCAATCTCTACAAAATATAACAAATCATACTGAAAAGGAAGCTCCTGACGGTGAAGGCCGAGGGCCTTGAGTCCTTGGACCGTGAGAGGCCAAGGCCAGCTGTCCCATCCCAGGGCCCTCCACCAAGGGTCTCAGCCCATCAGGCTTCCCCAGCCCCAGCCCCAGCCCCGGCAGGAAGCAGGCTGAGGAGGGAAGAGACCTGGAGTGATCCTGGGATTGAGAGAGAGGATTCCTTAAAACCCTTCTGGGGCTGGGCACAGTGTTTCACGCCTGTAATCCCAGCACTCTGGGAGGACAAGGCAGGAGGATCACTTCAGCCCAGTAGTTCAAAACGAGCCTGGGCAACATAGCAAGGCCTCATCTCTAGAAAAAATAAAACTAGTTGGGCAGCTACCTCAGGAGGCTGAGTAGGAGGATCACGTAAGCCCAGAAGTTCAAGGCTGCAGTGAGCTGTGATCACGCCACTGCACTCCAGCCTGGGCAACAGAGCAAGACCCTGTCACTTAAAACAAAACAAAACAAAACAAAAAAACTCCCAGTTTCCTTCCTCTCATGAAGCCTCCCTGCACCGAGTCCCAGCTCCAACTCCCCATGGAACCCCCAGCCCCTCTCAGAACCGTGAACCCCTCACTGAATGCCATCTCACGGAGCCCCACAGCCCTCTCTAACCCCCAGTGCTTCCATCTGGTTCGGAGGAGAAGCCCAGCCAGACCCTCAGCTGGCCCCTTAGTGGGCCTCATCCCAGACATAACAGCTGCCACCCGAGAGTCCTGTCCCAGCGGCCAGAAAATCCCAGTCCTGTCAGTGACACCTGCCTCTTTTCTCAGGCGCTTAACCCACCCCACTCCTGCCTTGGCATCGCTCCTCCTGAGGCCCCAGGGCCCCGCCTGACCACGTCCCCAACCCCTTCCCACCTGCCTCTACCAAGTCGCCCATGGTTATTTTTCCAGTACAGTCTGGCCCCAAGTGGCTCAAGGACTTTGAGATCCCAAGCCCTGGGAGACCCCACTCCAGGCCCTGAAAACCCTGGGTTTCAGCAGTGGGGCAGGGGTGCATCCTGGCATTCTCCCACCCTTAAGGCTTCAGATTCATTTTGGACATGGACTCTACAGAAGGAATCCTTTCCCCGCCTGCCCCTCATCAGCCTCCCACCCAGAACGAGTCTATTCTCACGCAGAACTCCGTGTTGGCCAGGCTAGTTCGAGACTAGCCTGGCCAACATGGTGAAACCTGGCTCTAATACAAAAATTAGCTGGACGTGGTGGCTCATGCCTGTACCCCCAGCTACTCAGGAAGCTGAGGCACAAGAATCGCTTGAACTCGGTAAGCAGAGGTTGCTGTGAGCCAAGATTATGCCATTGCACTCCAGCCTGGGTGACAGAGCAAGACTCTGCCTCAATGCCTAAATAAATACGCAAGTCAATCCAACATCGAGCCCTGACCCCTCCCATTACAGGAAAGCCCCCTCTTCCAGGGCTTCCCTCCGTAGACGCCCACAGGCCCCTGGGGCACTTCTTCAGTCTCGGTGATCAAGGCCAGAAAATCAGGTCAGCCAATCCAGTGTCACCGGCCACTGGGCTCACGGTGTCCCCTGACCAGCTGCTCCCTGTACCAGGGCTGGGGTCAGGAGGGGCTGGCACCAACCACGCATGTGCCCGGAGGCAGCTCCTACGCCTCTCTGCCTTTTCCAGCAAGAACAAGTTTCTCCTGGCTGCCCGGAACACAGCTAAAGGCACCTCCAGGACCCAGAGAAGGTGCTCAGGGGGATCTGCAGACCACTCCCCAATCTCTTTCTGTCCCTCTCTCTCTCAGCCCTTGGGTCTTCTAGAACCTCACAGAAAGAGGAGCCACAGAGCCTGGAGCCCATGATACCTTTAGGGGCCCCCAAAAATATTTTGATTTCTTTAAAATCCATAGGAAAGAAATGAAAAAGATCCAGACTGGATCATTCCATTCATTGTTATAATCATACAACAAAACATAATTTTTATTATTTTTTGAAGGAAACATAATTTTCATTTTTTTTATTTTTTGGAGATGGGGTCTCTCTCTGTTACCCAGGCTAGAATACAGTAGCATGATCATAGCTCACTGCAGCCTCAAATTCCTGGCCTCAAGCAGTCCTCCTGCCTCAGCCTCTAGAGTAGCTGGGACTACAGGCATGTGCCACCACATCCAGCTAATTTTTAAAATTCTTTTCGAGAGAGGGGCCTTGCCATGTTGCCCAGGCTGGTCTCGAACTGTTGGCCTCAAGGGATCCTCTCACCTCAGCCTCCTGAGTAGCTGGGATTCCAGGCAAGAGCCACCACGCCCAGCCAGTTTTTAATATTTTTTTAGTGGAGAAAGGGGCCCATGAAGGCAAAAGTATTCAGTGACCAAGTCCAGTCTCAAGCCTTCTCAAAAGATCCAGATGACAACAATAATAGTAACAGCAAACATTTAGACAGTCCTTACCATATGCCAGGTTCTTCTTCCAACAGCCCTAGGAGGGAGGTAACTTTTTCTTTTCTTTCTTTTTTTTTTTTTTTTTTTTTTTTTGAGACAGGGTCTCTCTCAGTCACCAAGGCTGGAGTGCAATGTCATGATCTCAGCTCACTGAAATCTCCACCTCCCAAGTTCAAGCAATTTTCCCACCTCAGCCTCACGAGTAGCTGGGATTACAGGCACCCACCATCACACTTGGCTAATTTTTGTATTTTTAGTAGAGATGGGATTTCACTATGTTGGCCAGGCTGGTCTTGAACTACCAACCTCAGGTGATCTGCCCAAATGGGCCTCCCAAAGTGCTGGAATTAAAGGCGTGAGCCACTGCATCCAGCCCAGAGGTACCATTTTCACTCTCACTTTATAAACAAGGAAGCACAGAGAGGTTGAGTCACAACTGCAAGGTCACACAGCTAGGATGCCATAGTGCTGGGTTTTCCCTCCTTGATGGATATAGTCCAACCCTAAGCAAACCACTCAACACCCATCTTCAGCATCTGCAACAGATTAAGGGTGACCTCAGTTTTCCCCCGGGACAATTGTTTGGTGCTGCCTTACATAAAGGATCCTTCCTGTAGATGTCTCGAAACAAGCAAATTTCCCTACAGCCGAGCAGCCAGCAACCTCCCTCAAAAAAGCTCGGTTTCTCTGTGAACCTTCGAATAGCTAACAATACCGCTCTTCACCTGGCACCTCATTATCAATCCATATGTGGCTATTTCTATGTTTGTGTACTCGTTTGAATGTGTGGTCCATGGCTCTGCTTGGCTCTACACATAACTAAATGCTTTATATGTATGTCATCAGCGTATACATATCTGTGAACATGGAGAGGCATGTGTGTGTGTGCATGTGTCTGTGTGCGTGCGTGTGTGTGTGTCACCTGTCTGGGTATACCTGTGCACCCATGAGCACGTATACCCACCTGAGATGTATGCTAAGAAGTTGCCGTCTCTCCAGGTATAAATTGATGAGCTCCTACAAGGAGAAGCCCAGTTCATTCATTTTCCCAGGTTGATCAAAGGACATGAGAGAGAGAGAAACTGAGGCCCCGAGAGGTTGCTTGGGGGCTGGGGTCAGCCATTCCGTCACTGACTGAGATGGAAGCCAGGTGTCTTGCCTCCTGCTTTCAGACTCTGCTGATTTCCAAGACCTGCCACCTAGCTCAAGCCGGATCTCTGCTACGTTCTCCGTCTCCAGGCTAGAGTGACCCTTTCCAAGGCTTGGCAACCAACAGCCCTGAGTCTGAAGCAGACTGGGCAGTAGTCACTGATGCCCCTGCAGCCCACACGACCAGCCTCCAAAATGAAACAGAAAATCCCCACCGCCTGAAGTCCTCAGATGTCCCAGGACTGAGGCCATGAAGTCACCACGGCCGAATGGAGCCTAACGGAGCCAAACGGAGCATGTTCACATGCTTTGTCTATCTTTCTTTAAAAATCCATTTATTGATTTTTATATTTCCAAAGTAGCATAGGCTTGTTTTTAAAAAGAATTTAAGCTGCTTAAAAGTGTGTTTCAGTCAGAGGCCAGCCACAGCGACTCACACCTGTAATCCCAGCACTTTGGGAAGCCGAGACAGACAGATCACAAGGTCAGGAGTTCAAAACCAGCCTGGCCAACATGGTGAAACCCCATCTCTACTAAAAAAAAATTACAAAAATGACCGGGCATGGTGGCAAGCACCTGTAATTCCAGCTACTTGGGAGGCTGAGGCAGGAGAATTGCCTGAACTCAGGAGGCGGAGGTTGCAGTGAGCCAAGACTGCGCCACTGCACTCTAGCCTGGGCGTCAAAGCAAAATTCTGTCTCAAAAAAAAAAAAAAAATTAGCTGGGCATGGTGGCGGATGCCTATAATCCCAGCTACTCAGGAGGCTGAGGAAGGAGAATTGCTTGAACCCAGGGGTGAAGGTTGCAGTGAGCTGAGATCATGCCACTGCACTACAGCTTGGACTAAAAAGCAAAACTCCGTCTCAAAAAAAAAAAAGTGTAAATTAGAATTCACCTTCACCCCCAGGTAACTACCATGAATGGCAGGATGTGTAGTGTTCTGAACTCTTCTATCAGGAAAAAAAAAAAAAATTTTTTGAGACAGCGTCTCACTCCATCACCCAAGCTGGAGTGCAGTGGCTCAATCTCTGTTCACTGCAATCTCCGCCTCCCAGGCTCAAGCGATTCTCTTGCCTCAGCCTCCCAAGTAGCTGGGATTGCAGGGACGTGTCACCACACCTGGCTAATTTTTGTATTTATAGTAGAGATGGGGTTTGGTCAGGCTGGTCTTGAACTCCTGACCTTGTGATCCATCCACCTAAGCCTCCCAAAATGCTGGGAATATGGCGTGAGCCATCGTACCCGGCCTCAGGAAATAAATTCTAAAGTAGCTAGTGGGCCCAGCTCAGAAAACCGCCTTCAAGGGGAGCTTGGTACGAGTAGAAGTGAAAAGGAAGACAGAATCTAAACAGCCAGGCTGAAGCTAGGCCTTGAGGTGAATGGATCAAACCACACATTCTAAGAGATGCCCCGAATGCCAGAGGTTCTCATAGAACTTCTGTCACTCAGTGCTTTGGGCCCTCAGACCTGCCACTGACCTTGACAATCAAGTCATGGAATCATAGGACTGAAAGGGGCCTGAGAGTCCATCTGGTCCTATTGGCCCATTTTAGAGATGGGGAAACTGAGGGCCTACAACTAAGCTGACTCCAGGAAGGAATCTGGCCAACTAAGCACCTTCCAGGGTCTCCTGAGCCTCCGCCTCCAACCACAGCCCTGGGGGTAGGGGCCGGAGTACACCAAGCCCGGTAATTAGATGGATGAGACAGAAAAAGAGTCAGGAAGGGATCTAATAGCTCTAGAAAGGCAGAGAAGGAGCAGTGTGTCTCCACAGCTTGAGGCCCCAGGCTGCTGTTAGAGGCTCCAACTTCAAAATCTGGCTCTGCTGCTGCTCAGCCACCTGACCCTAGATGGTCTCTTACCCTCTGAGTCTCAGCTTCCTCACTTTTATTTTATTTTTGTAGAGACAAAGTCTTGTTCTGTCACCCGCGCTGGAATGCAGTGTGGCACAATCACGGCTCACTGCATCCTCGAACTCCTGGGCTCAAGAGATCCTCCTGCCTTGGCCTCAGGAGTAGCTGGGACTACAGGCATGCGCCGTTGTACCTGGTCCTTTCTCATCTCATCTCAGAGCAGATAATAGTGTCTATTTCATGTTGTTGGAAGAATTAAGTGAGATAATACAAGAAGACCTGAGTGAAATGCCTGACACATAGTAGGTGCCCAATAAATAACTAAAAAGAATAAGGTAGGGGCCGGATGCGATGGCTCACACCTGTAATCCTGGCACTTTGGGAGGCTGAGGCAGGCAGACTGCCTGAGCTCAGGAGTTTGAGACCACCCTGGGCAACATGGTGAAACCGTGTCTCTACTAAAATACAAAAAAATTGGTGGCATACATCTGTAGTCCCAGCTACTTGGGAGGCTGAGACAGGAGAATTGCTTGAACTCAGGAGGTAGAGCTTATAGTGAGCCAAGACTCCAGCCTAGGTGACAGAGCAGGACTCTGTCTCAAAAAATAAATAAAATTTAAAATATTAGGCTGGTATGGCTGTGTGTGGTGGCTCATGCCTGTAATCTTAGCACCTTGGGAGGCCTAGGCCTGCAGATCACAAGGTCAGGAGATCGAGGCCATCCTGGCTAACATGGTGAAACCCTGTCTCTCCTAGAAATACAAGAAATTAGCCAAGCGTGGTAGCATATGCCTGTAGTCCCAGCTACTCAGGAGGCTGAGGTAGAAGAATCGCTTGAACCCAGCAGGCAGAGGTTGCAGCGAGCTAAGATCATGCCACTGCACTCCAGCCTGGGCGACAGAGCAAGACTCTGTGTCAAAACAAAACAAAACAAACAAACAACAACAACAAAAAAAAAACATTAGCCTGGCATGGAGGCAGGCACCTGTCATCCCAGCTACCCCGGGGGGGCTAAGGCACAAAAATCACTTGAGCCCGGGAGGTGGAGGTTGCAGATTGCTGAGACCGCGCCTCTGCACTTCAGCCTGGGTTACAGAGCAAGACTCCATCTCCACTAAATAAAGTAAAGTATAAGGGAGGGAGAGAGCACGAACACACACCCCAAGCAGAGTCGGGTGGGGAGTGCCAAAAAGCACCGCACCTCAGAATTTTCTGTCTCAGGATATTTGGAAAATCCATACTTCCAAGAAAGCCCCGTCTCCTGCCCAAATTAAACAGTAACCACCCGAGGTCAGGGAAAGGGCCTTATCAGCGCACATTTCTCTCTCCAAGGGGCGGTTCGGCCTTGACCAGGTGGACTCGCCCCGCTCCTGTCTATAAGTGTGCTCCCAGCCCACCCCGACAGCCAGTCGGTCCTGAGCACCCACACCATGCTGGGCGTCACCGTGGTCGCCGCACTCTTGGCCTGCGGTAAGTGGTGGGGTGGGGCTGCCGCCGGCAGGCTGTGAACCCGGGCTGGCCTCCAGGGCGAGGACAGGATGGGACGGGGGCCTCTGCTCTCCAGGAAAGGCGCCTTAGGGTCCCCTGTGGGTTCAGATGCTACCAACCAGCTGTGTGCCAGACGAGCCACAGCCTGCCTGGTACCTGTTTCCACATCTACAAAACAGGGAAGGTGATCCAGCCTGTCCCTAGTTAGAAATGAGGCGTGGAAACACCACGCAAGGGGTGGAGACACGAGATGCCCATCCTGGGGTCACCCCAGGGACCGTTGGGATTCGCCTTTCCCAGCACTCTCTCCCCCTTGGGGATTCTCCATTCCATCATTTTGGTGGCATTTTCCCAGATTAGGAGGCCAGGGACTCGGTTTAAATGCCACTTCTTTTCTGCGGGACCCGGAAAAGTCAGGTCACCGCTCTAAATCTCACTGGCTTTTTTGGCAAAGACGAGCACTTAATTAAGAGTCTTTCCAGCTAACAGCAACGACGGCAGTAACAACAGCAGCTCCTGCTTCCTGTGTGTTTAGTGTGTGCCGGGCGCTGCGCTAGGCCCCTTACATGTAGGAGCCAACTTCACCCACAAAACCACCTTGAGAGGTAGGGCGTATTGCCGGGCGCGGTGGCTCACGCCTGTAATCCCAGCACTTTGGGAGGACCCGGCAGGCGGATGGCTTGAGATCAGGAGTTTGAGATCAGCCTGGGCGACATGGTGAAACCCCGTCTCTATTAAAAATACCAAAGTTATCCAGGCATGGTGGTGGGCACCCGTAATCGCAGCTATTCGGGAGGCTAAGGCAGGAGAATCGCTTGAACCCAGGAGGCGGGGGTTGCAGTAAGCCGAGATGGGGCCATTGAACTCCAGCCTGGGTGACAAGAGTGAAATTCCATCTCAAAAAAAAAAAAAAAAAAAAAAAAAAAAAACGTAGAGTCTATTAATAGCCCCATTTTACAGATGAGGACATCGAGGTTCACTGCGACTCAGTATCTTGCCTGACATCACGTGGCGGGTTAGTGGAAGAGGCAGAATTTGAGTCCACATCTGACTTGCAGAATGCCACAAGTTCTCGACCACCCCTCACAGCTTCCCAGCTATCACAGTGGATTTAACGCTCTCTCTCTCACACACACACCACGATGCAGGGGCCTAGAAAGCAACAGAAGAACACAGGTGTACCAGGCACTCACACACACGCCACGCACCACACACACTTTTTTTTTTTTTTTTTTTTTTTTTGAGATGGAGTTTTGCTCTTGTCGCCCAGGCACGATCTCGGCTCACGGCAACCTCTGCTTCCCAGGCTCAAGCGATTCTCCTGCCTTAGCCTCCCAAATGGCTGGGATTACAGGTGTGCACCACCATGCCCGGCTAATTTTTGTATTTTTAGTAAAGACAGGGTTTCGTCATGTTGGTCAGGCTGGTCTCAAACTCCTGATCTCAAGTCATCCGCTCACTTGGGCCTCCCAAAGTGCTGGGATTACAGGTGTGAGCCAGCGCGCCCGGTCAAACACTTTCTTTTCTATGTGTTGTCTAATTCAGTTCTCAGGACAAACTCACCAGGTTAGTGTGATTCTTCCCATTTCACAGAAACGGAAGACAAAGCCTGGAGACCTGGGTGGCTTCCGCAAGTCACACAGTAAAACACAAACCCCGTGTCTGCCCCGCCCCAAGTCTGTCCTCCTTCCATCTGCCCACCGTCCCACCCCTTTCCCCGTGGTCAGCCGGCCCCACTCACCGGCTCTCCTGGCCTCCTGTCTCCTCAGCCTCCAGCTGCGGGGTGCCCAGCTTCCTGCCCAACCTATCCGCCCGCGTGGTCGGAGGAGAGAATGCCCGGCCTCACAGCTGGCCCTGGCAGGTAAGCCTGTGCGGGGCTGGGAGGTAGAGATAGAGAGGGTGATGGGGTGAGGGTCCCACGGACCCACAGGCTGACACACAGCGCTCCCCACCCTCCTGCAGATCTCCCTCCAGTACCTCAAGGACGACACGTGGAGGCACACGTGCGGCGGGACCTTGATTGCCAGCAACTTTGTCCTCACGGCCGCCCACTGCATCAGGTGTGCAGGGATGACACCCTGAGACCCGGCCGTCATCCAGGGGTGGGAGCCTGATACTCTGCTTTTACTGAGCAGCTTCTCCACACTCCAGGCACTGGGCTACATAAGCTACTCTCACACGCAGTAACTCAGATGTGCATTTATTCAGTCAAACATTTATTGTGCATCTACTATGTGCCAGGAAACAGCAGTGAAAACAAAGTCTGTGCTCTCGGGAAACATATTCTTCTGGCAGGCAGAGCAGCAGACAATTAAACAAATAAATATATAACATCTCAGGTGATAAAAAAAAATAAGGTCTTGGCCAGGTGCGGTGGCTGACGCCCGTAATGCTAGCATCGTGGGAAGCCGAGGCGGGAGGATCACCTGAGGTCAGGAGTTCAAGACCAACCTGGCCAACATAGTGAAACCCTGTCTCTACTAAAAATACAAAAATTAGCCAGGTGTGATGGCAGACTCTTATAATCCCAGCTACTAGGGAGGCTGAGGTAGGAGAATAGCTCAAACCCAGGAGATGGAGGTTGCAGTGAGCCGAGATTATGCCATTGCACTCCAGCCTGGGCAACAGAGCGAGACTCCATCTCAAAAAAGTAAAAAATACAAAAATAAGTTCGGAAGAGGACAAACGGAATGAGGGGTTCTATTTTAAACGGGATGGCTGGGGAAGAGCTGAAAGGGGGATATTTGGGCAAAGGCCTGAAGGAAATGAGGGAGGAAATGATGGATCTAGGGGAAGGGTGTTCCAGGCAGCGGGAACAGCCATGCAAAGGCTTGGGGAAGAGACCTGTCGGCGTGGTTGAGAAATAATGAGGAAGCCGCTATGGCAGGGGCAGCGTGTGCTGGAGGAGAGCAGGAGGAGGTGAGCTAGGGAGAAACGCGGGCCGCACTGTGCAGGTCAGGGGCAGGACTCGGGCTTCGACCCTGAGTAACATGGAGCTGCTGGAAGGGTGTCTGAGCAAAGGAGAGTTGTGGGCTGACGGATTTTTCTATATTCCATAAAAATATTTTTAATACATTTTATAAAATGCATGCTTAGAATAGATTTCATTCTGTATGTTTCATGTATACTTTTTTTTTTTTTTTTTTTTTTTTGTAGAGACAGGGTCTCGTTCTATAGCCCAGGCCGGAATGCAATGGTGCCATCGTGGCTCACTGTAGCCTCGATCTCCTGAGCTCAAGCGATCCTCCCACCTCAGCCTCCTGAGTGGCTGGGACTGTAAGCGCAGGCCCTCACACATTCCCAGCGAATGTTTCTTCTTCTTCTTCTTCATTTTTTAAACAAACTTGGAAGTCCAAACCTCACCATAACGTTTCCATTTTTTGTAGAGATGGGGTTCGGCCGTGTGCCCCAGGCTGCTCTCAAACTCCTGTCCTCAAGCGGTCCTCCCATCTCGGCTTCCCGAGGTGCTGGGATGACAGGAGTGAGCCACCGCGCCTGGCCTGAGATATCTTGTAACTCACGCTGCTGAATTCAGAACAGACGGGAGTTGGCCAGCGCGCACGTGAGAGGCAGTTAGGCGGATGCCACAAACCTGTAGGCAAGAGCGGTGGGAGCATGGATGAGTTTATTCTCACAGCCGCCCTGGGACGAAGTTCCAGGACTGTCTCCCTCTTACAGATGAGGGAACTGAGGCAGAAGGCTACACAGCCAGGAGCGGAAAGGCCACAACATGAACCCAAGCCCCTTGACCCCAAGTCCTGGACCCTTTCCCCTCACCCTGGGAAAAGACAGTGGGGACACTCCTTTCCCCCCACATGAGTCCCACGAAAGCCCTGAGCTTCCTCGCTGTCCCAAGGGCTGGCAGGACCAGGCGGCCATCCTGACCTGGTCCCCTTCCTTCACCCAGCAACACCCGGACCTACCGTGTGGGCCTGGGAAAGAACAATCTGGAGGTGGAAGATGAGGAAGGATCCCTGTTTGTGGGTGTGGACACCATCCACGTCCACGAGAAATGGAACTCCTTCCTGGTGCGGTGAGTAACGAACTGCCCATCCCACAGCCGCTGGGGGCAGTACGGAAATGGGGGTCCCTGAGACGGAGCCACAGAGCCTGTCCCACCCGTACCTGTGTTATTTGTAACGTTTCAATGCCGCCAAAAAAATAGCACTTGAAGATAAAGTGTCTCAGCAAGGCGGTTTACTTCTATAGAAGGGTGCAGCTCAAGGATGAAGCCATGGTGGCTGCACACCTGGACAAGGAGGGGAAGGGGCACTTACGCCTGACAGGGGACGCCCCTACTGCTGCGTCGCTCCCCTATTGGCCAGGGTTAGACCGCACAAGCTAGACTAATCCCGATTGGCTCTTTTAAAGAAAGCAGGGGTCCAAGCTGGAGTGGCAGGTGGGTGGTTTGGTAGGAAGGACAGTTACGGGCGGGTCAGAGAAGGCAGCCAGGGGTGACTCAGGTCAAAGAAAGGAACCAGAGCAGGTGACTGGAGAAACAGATGTGAACTACCGATTAGAACCGGAGGAGAAGGTTGTTTACTGGACTACAAGGAAGTGAAATTTTAAAATAGAGAATTAAAGAATGAGAGAGCTGAACATACTGACATACGGATTCTTTGAAGAGAAACTGGGGTTCACGACATCTGACACCTGACACCCATCCTCACCCTGGACAGCCGGCAAATGACTCTCTTACACAAAACGGCAAAATGCTAGGTGGAGACAAATACACCCCTTATCCCCTTCATGGGCCAAGGCTCCCAGGAAGGTCCACAAGGAAGGCTCCCCCCAGTGTCTCTCCAGAGGCTAGGCCTACTGTATGCCCACATTGCAATAGACACTTTATATGCCATCTGTTATATAATCCTCACAACAGCCCTGGACAAAGAACCAAGGCTCAGAGAGGTTAAGAAATGTGTCCAGAGTCACACAGCCCACTTTGTGGCAGAACTAAGAATCAAACCAGGTCGGTCCCGGGCGGCCAGCTTTTACTCCTGTAACACGAAAATATTAAAACTGGCATCTGCAAGTGCCACCTTTGGGGATTAGAATTCTCAACTTGCTATAGCCTCTTTCTGACTAAAGCACAGCCAGCAATGGTTTGGAACACTTGCCCCCATCTCCCTCTGTCAGCCGTTCCCCGAGGTGATAACATGAGAGGCAGCTATGTCAACAGGGCAAGCGACCATGCTGGATGGTGAATCATCTGTCCTGGTATCCCCAGAGGCCAAGAAGAAGCTGGCAGTCAGGATGTTTGTGAAGGACTCCTGAGCCCCCTTGACCTGACTCCCAACTCACAGCCCGAGCTGCCTAGCCTGGGCTTGTGGGGCCAGGACCCTCCTGCTCCTCACCTTCTCCACTTTGAATTCCAGCAACGACATTGCCCTCATCAAGCTTGCAGAGCACGTGGAGCTGAGTGACACCATCCAGGTGGCCTGCCTGCCAGAGAAGGACTCCCTGCTCCCCCAGGACTACCCCTGCTATGTCACTGGCTGGGGTCGCCTCTGGAGTGAGTATTGTCCCTGGCAAATTCCGAGAGCCTTCCTGAAGGAAGCAGCATGCCACCCACATTTGCCCACCGCTTTCCCTTTTGCCTTCACATTTTCACGTCTTTGTAAACCCTGTAACAATAACAGCTAATATTTATTAAGCACATACCATGTGACAGACACGCTAACAAGTGTCTCTGAGAGAGGTGGTAAAGCTTAGATGAATTAGAATTCACCGAGTGCTCAGAACAGTACTTGGCACGTAGTATCGCATAAATAAACTAAAATAAACCGTTTGTGGGTGGGGGGGTGACATCTATGGTATACCATATGCCCAAATAGATCCCAGCTGAATTAGAAGTTAAATGCAATAATGAAACTATGGGAGACGGGAGAAAATGCAGATCACTACTTAGAAAATCCTAGGGCAGAGACCAAGTGTGGTGGCTCACGCCTGTAATGTTGGCATTTTAGGAAGCCAAGGAGGAAAGATCTCTTGAGGCCAGGAGTTCAAGACCAGCCTGAGCAACAGAGTGAGACCCTGCCTCTACAAAAAAAAAAAAAAAAAAAAAAAAAAAATTCTTTAAATAGCGGTATATGGTGGTGTGTGCCTGTAGTCCCAAACCACTCAGGAGGCTGAGGCGAGAGGATCTCTTGAGGGGTTTGAGGCTGCCATGAGCTATGATCTTGCCAGTGCACTCCAGCCTGAGCAACAGAGTGAGACCTTGTATCCAAAAAAAAGAAGGAAAGAAAACAAGAAAATCTTGGGGTGAGAAAGGGTTTTTAATGTGTGACAGCAAAGGCAGAGACCTGCAGGGAATGATGCCAATGAACTCCCAGAATCCACTTTAAAGACAACTCAGCTCAATGGCCATTCCCCCAAGGGCTCTCAGTAGCCTGCTCCCAGTCCTCTGGGATCTTGGCTGGCCTCTTGATGAAGGGCAGGTTTGTGGTGCTCACAGCACCTCAGCCGGCACTCCCGTGGGTCTTGTCCCAGGCCTCTGCTCCCCGAAGGCCTGGGTAGGGGCTGGGCTGCCCGGCCGCCTCCCTGCTCACTGCCCACTCTCTCCCCAGCCAACGGCCCCATTGCTGATGAGCTACAGCAGGGCCTGCAGCCAGTGGTGGATCACGCCACGTGCTCCAGGAGTGACTGGTGGGGCTTCAGGGTGAAGGACACCATGGTGTGCGCCGGGGGCGACGGCGTCATCTCAGCCTGCAATGTGAGTGGCTCGGTTCTGCGCTTTGTCCCTACTCCCGGTAGCCAAGTGGACATGGGCAAAGGGGGTGCAATGGGCCAAACCCTTCCCCAGGAGGAGACTGAGCAAGCCCTGGCTGGGCCCAGCAGGCTCAGGGGAAGCCTATCACCCCCCAGCACTGTGATGAGAGCATGAACATTGAGCTTGAGTGTCTGAGTTCAAGCCTCAGTCCTACCATTTATGAGCTGTGTAACCTTGGGAAGGCCATTGAACCTCTGACCTCAGTTTTTCCATCTGTAAAATGGAATTCTAGTAACTACTTCACAGGGTTAGGACTCCATGAGTCTAAAGGACACAGAAGAGGCGTCACTGAAGTCGCTACACATGTTCCTCCATGCCATTTACTCCACCAGTCCAGGGAGACCAGAACCATAAAACATCTAAGATAATCAGGGAATGTCCTGTTTTCAAACACATGACCCTCTCCCCATTCTCACCCTCCTTCCTCGCCTTCCCAGGCCTCCAGCACAGATCCTCACTGCTCTGGGTAGCTCACAGAGTCTTAGACAAGGTGACCTGAGCAGCTAGGGAAACTGAGCCATGGAGAAGAATAACATCATCCCAAGATCACACAGCAAACCGAGAGCTAGTCGGACACCCCAGGGCCTCCCAGAATGAGGCCAAAGCAGCCCCAAACACATTTCCTCTGCCTCCCTCACCTTGGGCAGCCTCAGTCCAAAACTGTCTACTGAGGCTGAGAAAGCCAACCCGATCCCCCACCCACCCAGCCCGGCTTCCCAAGCTGCCTCTCGGGGGCCTAGTGAAGGATTGATGCCCTCCCGGTCTGCTGCAGGGGGACTCGGGTGGCCCACTGAACTGCCAGTTGGAGAACAGCTCCTGGGAGGTGTTTGGCATCGTCAGCTTTGGCTCTGGGCTGGGCTGCAACACCGTCAAGAAGCCTGTAGTCTACACCCGGGTGTCCGCCTACATCGACTGGATTCACGAGGTGGGTACTGCCTCCACAGCTGTCTCCCCTGTCAGCCCCTCGCCCTCACTCACCCACTCCCTCATTCATTCATTCATGCATTTATTCACCCATTCAGTGATTCATCCATACACTTTTTCAACATTCACTCTCTTTCAAGAAATATTGATTGAGTGCTTACAGCAGCAGGCCTCGAGTTGAATGTCAATAAGGAAACGGTCATCAATTCCTCTCTCCATTCATCCACTGCCTTCAGCAAATACTCACATCCTCACCAAATTCCACACCGGTCTCCCCGCAGAACTGACCCCCCGAGGGTATAGCCCAGCAGAGGAGGAGGATGGTGGGGATGGCCACTTATCACCTTGAGGGTGGGGAAACAGAGGGGCACCCTTAGCTGGGGGCATCGCCGCTGGGAAGAGCATGTGTTCCAAGCCCCATTTGCACAGTGGTCTGAAATGCCAAAGGGCTCAGACCCCTTGGACAGGGACAAGGCTGGCATGTTAAGGCCGGGGATTCCCCCACAGACCCACCCTTTGGGCGGAGCCTTGTACTGCCTCTGAAGGTGGCACAGCCCTGAGTCCCTCACACTGTTCTCTGCTCCTCCAGAAAATGCAGCTGTGATTTGTCGCTGGGAACAGCGGCAGCGAGTGCCTGCAACAGCAATAAACCTCCTTTCCCGTGAGCCGCCTGGTCCTTGATTTGCGTCTGTTGCTTCCAGGCTCTGGTGCTGCCCCTTTCCACACTGTGGAGCCAAAGAGACGCTCGCCCAGCCAGTTTCCCCCACCCCAATCAGACAGGTGGGGAAACAGAGGCCCAGGGAGAGGGCCTAGGAAGGAGCTTCCTGGGGGCATTCATGGGAGGCAGGGGCTGGGGATGGAGATCCCAGGGAGTCTTGTGTGAAGCGGGAGGGGATGGGAGTTAAGGACGCATCAGACGCCTTCCCCACTCCACCTCACAAGCTGTGAGCTGGTGAGACCCTGATGAAATCATTCGCTTCTCTGATCCTACCTCCACTGAGGGGTCTAGCGGGTCCTCACAGCCCCCCAGCTGCAGGTGAAAGACAGAATGTCCCCAAAAGCAGCCTCCCCCAGCCCAGAGAGGCCAGGCCACAGAGGATGGCCAAAGCTCAGGGACACCCACTCCCGGGGAAGGGGCTCCCTGGCAGGGATGTGCCCCACTCCCAGCCCACAGCACAGAGCCCACAGCTGCTGTTGGCCGAGGCTCTCTGCTTTGATAAATGTTTAGTGAGCCAGCCTCTGTGTCCAGCCCTGTGCTGGGCATGGTGAGGGTCCAGGAGAAGGCGGAGACCCCAGCCCCACCCTCAGAAGACGTACATTTGAAGAAGGCAATGGACTCCACGCAGAATCACAGTGGTCAGAGCTGGGTATGCTTTCACTGCGTTAGACAGGTCGGGGAACTGAGGCCCAGAGAGGAAGAGCTGGGACACCAGCAACACCTGATCCAGGAGTCTCAGGAGGAGACAGTTCTCCTGAAGCTGACAGAAGGGCAAGAGGGGCCAGAGATGAGAGGGACCCAGTGTCCAGGCAGGGACGTGCCAGGAGGAGCGGACCCTGATGATAGGGGTCTCTGGGCTGGTGTGCTCCGGGGGATGTCCTGTCCTGTGGAGGGCCCAGCAGCCCAGCCTCTGGACCCCTTGCAGGAGAGCCCTCAGCTGCAGCTGCCTCAGACTGGCGCGAGAGTGGTCCCTTTTCTCCACCGGACTTTGTCCCCTAGAAGTGAGGACCATGGCATGACTCCCACACCCCCCTAATGCCAAGGCAAGTCTCAGGAAAGACTTGATTTACTCAACAAGTAACAGGGTCTACAGGGAGCCCAGCACCCTCCAGACCCAGAATCCAGGGATAACGGGATCCCGGCTGTGCAGGAGACAGACCAGTAAACAGATCATTAAATTCCCTGGAATACATTTGAAAACAGAAATACAGACCAGGAGCATAGAAACGGGACACTTAAACCAGTACCAGTTGATGGAAGGAGTCCAGGATGGCTTCTTGGAGGTAATGACACCCAAGACTGGTGGTTTTTTTGTTTGCGTTTGAGACCGAGTCTTGCACTGTCACCTGGGCTGGAGTGCAATGGTGCGATCTCAGCTCATTGCAACCTCTGCCTCCTGGTTCACACAATTCTCCTGCCTCAGCCTCCTGAGCAGCTAGGATTACAGGCACACACCACCACATCTGGCTACTTTGTGGTATTTTTAGTAGGGAAGGGGTTTCACTATGTTGGCCAGATTGGTCTTGAACTCCTGACCTCATGATTCGCCCGCCTCGGCCTCCCAAAGTGCTGGGATTACAGGTGTGAGCCGCCGCCACCAAGCTTGGTCTTAAAATTTGACTAGGAGGTACCCAAGTTCAGAAGGTAGTTCTGTTTGCTTAATCCAAACTTCATTCCCAGCTAACTTCTTTACTTTTCTGTTTTTTTCTTTTTGAGATGGAGTCTCGCTCTGATGCCCAGGCTAGAGTGCAGTGGCATGATCTCAGTTCACTGCAACCTCCGCCTCCCAGGTTCAAGCGATTCTCCTACCTTGGCTTCCCAACTAGCTGGGATTACAGGCACATGCCACCACACCCGACGATTTTTTTTTTTTTTTTTTTTTGTATTTTTTTTAGTAGAGATGGGATTTTACCATGTTGTCCAGGCTGGTTTCACATTCCTGACCTCGGGTGACCTGATCACCTTGGCCTCCCAAAGTACTGGGATTACAAGCATGAGCCACCACGCCCAGCCTCATTCCCAGCTATCTTTTGCGTGTATCTTTATATTGGGGGTTATAAATGCTAAGTACTTGTTGTCCTCAGATTCCTTGTAGTTACAGAGCTATAGGACTCCATTCTGGCCAATAATGTGTAATAATTAAATAACACCTTACATTTATCAGGCGCTTAGTATGTGCCAAGCACCGTTCTATAGCTTTTACATTATCTCAATCCCCAAAAACAACCCTATGGGATAGGTTACTATTCACATCATGCCCATTTTACAGATGAGAAAACTGAGGCCAGAGAGGGTTGTTAGTGCTTCCCAATGTCTAACCAGCAGTTGGTGGAGCTGGGATCCAGACTTTAGTAATCTGGCTCCAGGGCCTGTGCTCTTGTACACTATGCTCTGCTGCCCTGCAGTGTAAAACATCCTCTGGAGAAACAAAATGTTTTCTGATAAGAAGGATCTGACATAGCTGATGCTGCCCCTTCCCCTTCTTCCTTCTTTGAATATGGACGCAATGCCTGGAGCTGAGGCAGCCATCTTGTGGCCAAGAGAATTACAGAGATGTCAGCTTAGACCTTGTCAAGCTGCAGATGCAATGCCAGCCACCGTTTTCCTCCGAATGTCTTGCTATGTGAAAAAAAACATACATCTGCATTTGCTTTAGCCACTGAAGTGAGTTTTCAGTTACTTGCTAATCAGTTCACTGGGGAGTAGAAGGGGTCACTTTCCAGTGGAGGGAACAGCATGAACAAAGCGTAACGACTGCTGGGAGGAGAAGTCCGGCGTTGCCAGAGCGTAAAGTCAGGGGCCAGGGCAGAAGGACCAATTGTCCTGGTTTCCCGGACTGAGTTTTCCCAGACACAGGAGTTTCAATGCTAAAACCGGAACAGTCCCAGGCAAACCAAGACGGTTGGTCACCCTGGCAGGGAGGGACAAGTGGCAAGGCTGGAGAGGAAGCAAGTGCCCTTCACAAAGGGCCTTGTGCGGCGGTAGGGGTGGCTAGGTCTTCAGGCTGAGGGCAGTGGGAGCTGTGGAGGGCTTTTAGACAGAGAAGTGGCCACTGTGGTCAGATGTATACACTAAAGTGTCCATCTGACAGCTGTGGGGAGGGTGGTTTGGAGCATGCAAGAGTGGAGGCAGGGAGGCCAGGGAGGAGGCTGCTGCAGCAGAAATAATGCAGCCTGGAGGGAGGTGGTAATGAAAAGGAGAAAAGGGAGGTATTCAGTAATTATTTATTATTATTATTATTATTTTGAGACAGGGTCTCGCTCTGTCGCCAGGCTGGAGTGCAGTAGTGCAATCTCAGCTCACTGCAACCTCCGCCTCCCGGGTTCAAGTGATTCTCCTGCCTCAGCTTCCTGAGTAGCTGGGATTACAGGCACATACTACCATGCCCAGCTAAGTTTTGTATTTTTAGTAGAGACGGAGTTTCACCACATTGGCCAGCAGGCTGGTCTAGATCTCTTGACTTCATGATCCACCTGCCTCAGTCTCCCAAAGTGCTGGGATTACAGGTGTGTGTCACCATGCCCAGCTAAGTTTTGTATTTTTAGTAGAGATGGGTTTTCATCATGTTGGCCAGGATGATCTTGATCTCTTGACCTCGTGATCTGCCCCCAAAATGCTGGGATTACAGGCGTGAGCCACTGCGCCTGGCTTCAATAATTAAGAGGCACAATTGCATGTTGAGAAGCAGGCCCCCAGCCTCACAGCTACATAAACTTCCGGGAATCTGATCAATTATCAAAACCACTATTTGTCAGGAGCTAGGCATGGTAGCATACACCTGTAGCCCCAGCTACTTGGAAGGCTGAGGCAGAAGGAATGCTTGAGCCCAGGAGTTCGAGACCAGTGTGGGCAACATAGTGATCCCCCGTCTCTACAAAAAGTACAAAAATTAGCCGGGTGTAGTGGCATGTACTTGTGGTGGCAGCTACTTGGGAGGCTGAGACAGGAGGATCACTTGAGCCCAGGAGGTCAAGGCTGCAGTGAGCCATGATCATGCCACTGCATTCCAGCCTGGTCAACAGAGTGAGACCCTGTCTCAAAAAAAAAAAAAAAAAAAAAAAAAGAGGTAAAATTCTCAGCTTTGGGGATGAGATCCACTATTGTGCCCAAGAATCAATGCCTATGTATGGCAAACAGAATAAGCTCCCTGCAAAAGATGTCTATATCCTAATTCCCAGAACCTGTGAACATGTTACCTTACCTGGCAAAAGGGGTTTTTCAGATATGATTAAATTAAGGGTCTTGCCATGGAGTGACCATCTTGGATTATCTGGGTGGGCTCTGTGTAATCAATAAGGGCCCTTAGAGGAGGGACACAAGAGGGTCAGGCTCAGAGAGAGATTTGAAGATGCTGCGCTGCTGGCTCTGAAGACAGAGGAAGGGGCCATGAACCAAGGAATGCAGGCGGCCTCTGGAAGCTGGTAGAGGCAAGGAAATGGATTCTTCTCTAGACCTCTAGACAGAAACAGTCCTGCCAATACCTGGACTTTAGCCCAGTGAGACAAACTGTGGACTTCTGACCTCCAGAACTGTAAGATAATAAATGTGTGCGTTTTTAGCCACTATGTTTGTGATTTGTTGCAACAGCAATAGGAACCGAATGCACCATCCTTGCTCCCATGTTAGAAGGCAAAATCCAAAGGGCACTGTGGTGAGTGTAGTGGGGAGGGAGAGGGAGGGATCAGGAAGGACTCCCTGGGATCTGGCTTGGATGACAGTAGGGATTTGTGGACTTTGTCCAAGAGGTCACAAACTGGTGGATGGAAGGGAGGGAAACTGGAAACGTAGGCATGAACCTCCCGCCTGGGGGCTGCCATGCCTAGAAGGGGCTGCTGAGAGCCCCGCGAGTCACCGATCCACTAGTGTGCCACTGCATGCCTGATAGCCATTACGTGCCTAGCATGTATTGAGCACTTGGTAATTGGTGTTAAGCTCCACCCCAGACTTCATATATACAGTCTCATTTCATCCTCATGACAACCCTAATTATCATCCCCCTTTACAGATGAGGAAACTGAGGCTCAGAGAGGTTTCAAACCTCAGCCCAGATCACACAGCTAGTAATGGGACCCCACGATCTAAACCCAGGTAGTCTAACTCCAAAGCCTGTGAAACTAACAACTTGCTGTTCAGCCATGAATCCTCAAGTCTAAGGACGCCTTCGCACACTGACCTCCTCCAGTGACCAGGGAGAGGTAGGCTGTGGGGGTGCCGAGAAGTCTCAATGAAAGCGGCAATAAGCCCAGAGAGACAGAGGCTTGAGAGGAGAACTACTGCTCCCAGATACTCACAAAAGATTTTCAGCCACTGTATCAGCTACCAGAAGCATGATACTGCTGCCTGACAACCAACCCCAAACTCCCAGTGGCATCCAGTGATGAGCACTTACTGCTGACACGTCTGGGCCCAACTGGGGGTGCCAGGCAGCCCTGCTGATTGGGGCTGGACTCACTCGTAGCTTTAGGGGTCAGCCAGGGTTGGCTGATCCAGTTTGGGTCAGACTGGACAGCCTGGTTCTGTGGGTCAGACTGGACAGCCTGGTCTCACCCACCTCCCAGGAGGGCACTGCATGGCAAAGGGCATGAGTGCATGGAGGGCGAGGAATCAGGGCCATCTTGGCCAGCCACCACAGCCACATTCTCTCTGACTCAAACGAGAAGCATAAACTAAGGCAGGGCAGTGGGAGGGTACTCACTGGGCTGGAGCTCTGAACTCACTGACAGGCGGTCAGTGGCCGAGTCACTTAACCTCTTTGGGCCTTAGTTTTCCCCATCTGTGAAATGAACAACTGCCCTGTCTTCTTACTGGGAGCTGATGAAATAACAGAGGCTTGTGAATGGGGCAGGGGGGTCATTACTACTACTGACTTCAGTCCCTGGACTCAAATCTTCCCTCTGTCTTTTTTTTTTTTTTTTTTTTTTTGTAAAAAAAAAAAAGAGAGTTTCACTCTTATTGCCCAGGCTGGAGAGCAGTTATGAGCTCACAGCAACCTCCGCCTCCCGGGTTCAAGCAATTCTCCTGCCTCAGCCTCCTGAGTAGCTGGGATTACAGGCACCTGCCACCACACCCAGCTAATTTTTTGTATTTTTAGTAGAGACGGGGTTTCATCATGTTGGCCGGCCTAGTCTCGAACTCCTGACCTCAGGTGATCCACCAGCCATGGCCTCCCCAAGTGCTGTGATTAAAGGCATGAGCCACTGAGCCTAGCCTTCCCTCTCTCTTTTTGTTCCTTAGGAGAGGAAGCCTCATTCCTAGCAGGCCTCAGGCCTCCAGCATATCCTTGGGGTCCATGTCCCAGAAACTGAGTCCTATCAAGTTGAGACACAGGTTGAGTCTACAAAGGTTCTCATGGCAGTGGGCCACGGGACCACGTGAAGGCAAAGAATAAACAGTCAGCATCTTCCCATTGCATCCATTTTCTGTGACAATCAGGAGGGAAGAAAAAACTTTATATTGAAATAAACCCAGCTATATTATGAAGTCGCAAAATTCAAATTACGCTTTCAAATGAAAAATGAGACTTCCAAGACATTTTGCTATTGTGAGTGCTATGTGCTCGACCCCAGATCATCACTTCACTGCAAATTAGAGCCTTCGAACCAAATCTGTTTTGTAAATAAAGTTTTATTGGAGCACGGCTATGCCCATATGGCTGCTTTTGCACTGCAACGGCCAAGTTGACTAGTTGTGACAGAGACCATATGGCCTGCTGAAATATTTACCGTCTGGCCCTTTACACAGAAGGCTTGCCAACCGCTAAACTCCTTGGATTATTTGATGAAAAGGTTTGAAGAATTCTGTGCTATTCTAATATCTGAGGTCTGCAGGTCTAAGGAATTAAGAGTAAACCTTTACTGCACAGTTACTATTCCGAGTGATCAAATCAAACTATTGTTTGATTCTAACAACCCTAAGACATAATGGTATTGTTATTGTTTCTCTTTGATAGGTGAGGAACCCCAGGAATAGAGTGAAATGTGCCCTAGCCCAGTGCTTCTCAAATGTTAATGTGCAGAGGAAGGAAATCATCCGGGATTATATTAAACCACAGACAGTGAAGATGGGACATTCTGCATTTCTAACCAGCGACTGAGCTGTGCTGCTGCTGCTGGCCCAGGCCACACTCCATAGAGAGGATCCAAACCACAGGCTCACTACACAGAGGCACCCGGGGCTTAAGCCCAGGCCCCCAGCCACTAAGCCACGTGGCTCCTCAGAGCAGTTGTTCTGAATGAGTCACAAACCCCATGAGAATTTCGCGTCTGGCTGGGTGCAGTGGTTCACGCTTGTAATCCCAGCACTTTGGGAGGATGGATCAGCTGAGGTCAGGAGTTCAAGACCAGCCTAGCCAACATGGCAAAACCCCCTCTCTACTAAAAATACAAAAAATTAGCCAGGCTAATTTTTGAGTCGGGGGTGGGGGGGGGAGGGGTGGTGCCTGTAATCTCCGCTGCTGGGGAGGCTGAGGCAGGAGAATTGCTTGAACCCAGGAGGCAGAGGTTGCAGTGAGGCGAGATCATGTTATTGCACTCCAGCCTGGGAGACATAGCAAGACTCTGACTCAAAAAAAGAAAAATAAAAGAATTACGCATCTACATCTCCCTGTCCCACTGAGACACCAAGGACCCAGCCCAGGATAGAACCTGACACATTACATCATTGTCAAAACATATAATGGAGAACTAAGCTCCAGGGTAGGAAGTGGGCTGTAGCAGCTCCCACACTCTGCCTGCTCCGCCTCTCTTTCCTCCCCTCCCAGCACAGAAGCCTGGATTTTTGTGCAGGCGCCACCCCACCGGATCCCGGAGGTTCTGGGTGAAACCTCCTGGCCCAGGACCAAGGGGGAGAGGCCTGGCCAATCAATGCATTGCATCCCCTTCCCACCACAGCAATTGGCTGAGGCATGGGCATGTGACCTGCGGCAGGTCCAATCAGAGAGGTTGCAGGACTTCCGGCAGGGAGCCACCAGAAGGCTAGCACTCACTCACTGCAGGGGATGAGGGCACGTGGGCATGTGGGAATGTGAGGCTACGAAGCAAAATGAGAGGGGAAAGCGGCGATGGGGTGATTTTGCTCCCCAGGGTACATCTGGCAATGTGTGGAGACATTTTTGGTTGTATCAACTCTGTGGAAAGGGGTACGGACTGGCATCTAGCAGACCGGGGTCAGGGATGCTGTCACATTCCTGCAATGCACAGGACATAGACACGGCACTCATAACAAAGAATCATCCCGCCCAAAATGTCAACACTGCTGCAGTTGAGGAACTCTGGACCAGAGATGCTACAGTGATCTTGTCCCCAAGGAAGGGAGAACCTGGAGCAGCCACAGGCCACTTAATAGAGCCTGAGATGAGACCTCAAAGCAGAAGGCAGAAGGAAAAGATGAAGAAAAGCCAAGTCCAGGACCATCGCCGGGGCCCTGAATCCAGCTCTGCTCCGGGACTTTGCCATTCTGTGGCCCAATGAATGACCTTTTGGCTTAAGCACAACTGAGTGAAGTTTTGTGTCGCTTTCCAATCCTGACAGTGGCCGAGCACAGTGGCTCACACCTGTAATCCCAGCACTTTGGGAGGCTGAGGCGGGTGGATCACCTGAGGGCAGGAGTTAGAGACCAGCCTGACCAACATGGTAAAACCCCATCTCTACTTTAAAAATACAAAATTAGCCAGGTGTGGTGGCGGGCACCTGTAATCCCAGCTACTCGGGAGGCTAAGGCAAGAGAATCGCTTCAACCCAGGAGGTGGAGGTTGCAGTGAGCTGAGATCACGCCATTGCATTCCAGCTTCGGTGACAGAGCAAGACTCTGTCTCAAAAAAAAAAAAAAAAAAAAATCCTATAGCAACGTGGTGGAGCAGACCGAGAATCTGTTCCTCTTCCTCTCTGTTTGCAGATTGGCACCCCAGGCCGGAAATCCTGTGGAACTGGCCCAAGGTCACACAGCAAATTCACAGCAGGTGTTTGTTCAGTGGCCTCATACAGGACAAACTTTAGTTTTATATTAAAACAAACAAAGATACAGAGCAGAATGCCAAATTCACATGAACCTTTAAGATAAAATATGAAGCTCAAGTGGCCAGGTGCAGTGGCTCATGCCTGTAATCCTAGCGCTTTGGGAGGCTAAGGCAGGCAGATCACGAGGTCAGGAGTTCAAGACCAGCCTGACCAATATGGTGAAACCCCGTCTCTACTAAAAATATATATATATATAAATTAGCAGGGCATAGTGGCACGAGCTGTAGTCCCAGCTACTTGGGAAGCTGAGGCAGGGGAATAGCTTAAGCCCGGGAGGCATAGGTTGCAGTGAGCCAAGATTGCACCACTGCACTCCAGCCTGGGCAATAGAATGAGACTCCATTAAAAAAAAAAAAAAATGAGGCTTAAGAAACAGTTGGTTGCTGTAGTGACTGATACAGACCATAAATGAGTCCAGGGAGTATGGGATGGAGTTGGGACTGGAACCCACATCTTCTGACACCCAGTCCAAGGGATTCTGTCCCCCTGACCAATCTTTCTCACCTTTATGTGATCCGAGAGAGAGAGAGATTACAGAATTCTTTCCCACTCATTTTCTTACCCATACAACAATCCTGCAATCCAGGCCTGGATGGTTATCTAGGAAACTAAAGCCCAGAAGATAAGTGGCTTGTCCAGACCACCACACTCAAAATTGATGGATCAAAGACTTGAACTAAAGTCTTAAGAGTTGAAGTCCGGCCAGGCATGATGGCTCAGGCCTGTAATCCCAACACTTTGGGAGGCTGAGGCAGGCGGATCATCTGAGATCAGGAATTCAAAACCAGCCTGGCCAACATGATAAAATCCCATCTCTACTAAAAATACAGAATTTAGCCAGACATGGTGGCGGGCACCTGTAATCCCTGCTACTCAGGAGCCTGATACACGAGAATTGCTTGAACCCAGAAGGCAGAGGTTGCAGTGAGCAGAGATCGTACCACTGGGTGACAGAGAGAGACTCCATCTCACACACACACAAAGAAGAGTTGAATTTTACTGTCCCTTCTGCTTTTTTGACTGGGACAAAAACCAGAGTTTGTGATCACAGAGCAGAGTTCTCTCATCAGCATCAGTGCCCATCTGGCACTGTGCTCTTCCAAAAGGCAAAGAGTGAAGGCCTAGGGAAGAACAAGAAAGTCCACCAGGAAACCTTGCTCCCTCCACGCTTCCCCCAACACACGTTGAAATCCTAGGGGATGAGGCAGGATGCTGTCTCCTGTGGTGTCAGGTCATGGGCTTTGGAATCAGACCAACCTGGTTCGAATCCCCATTCTGCCACTTAGAAGCTGTATGGTCTTGGGCAAGTCACTTTACCTCTCTGGAGCTCAGCTTCCTCCTGGGAAGTAAGAAAGCCTCCTGCAGGATTTCCTGAGACTTAGATTAAATAAGGAATGTGAGTGCATCTGACATCTATGTGATGCTGGGAGAGTGTCTGCCTGCCTTTTCCGTTTGTTCTCCTTCTAAAGAAGCTTCTGCTTTCACCCTATTTAGGAAGTGACATGATTAGAGAAATGCAAACCGCTATTCTCTTGGAAGAGGACAATAAGATGCACCTGTCACCCAGGCTGTGGTGGCTCGATCACAGCTCACTGCAGCCTTGAGTGCCCAGTCTCAAGTGACCCTCGTCTCAGCCTCCGGAGTAGCTGGAGCCACATATGTGTGCTACCATGCCTGGCTAACTTAAAAAAAATTGTAGTGACAGGGGGGTCTCACTAAGTTGTCCAGCCTGTTTTTTTTTTTTTTTTTTTTTTTTTTTTTTTTCGAGATGGAGTCTCGCTCTGTTCCCCAGACTAGAGTGCAGTGGCATGATCTCAACTCAGTGCAACCTCCACCTCTGAGGTTCAAGCGATTCTCCCGCCTCAGGCACTCAAGTAGCTGGGACTACAAGTGCCCACCACTCCGCCCAGCTAATTTTTTGTATTTTTAGTAGAGACAGGGTTTCACCATGTTGGCCAGACTGGTTTTGAACTCCTGGCCTCAGGCTATCCACACAAAAAGTGCATTTCGATCCACCCGATGAAGCCCTCCTCTGCCGACTTTCTGCTTTGTCCCATCATTAGGGTGGCCAGACCCCAACGGTGCCTGCCTGCCTGGCCGTCTATGTGTGCACCTTTCCCACATTATCCAAATCCTTACCACAATGTTGTGGAACACACTGGGCACAGGTCTCTCTCCCTGTTTCACAGAGGGGTCTAGAGACGTACCTGACTCAGCAAGGTCACACTGCAAGCCCTGGCATGGCCTGGAACAGGCTTTCTCAGCCTCAGCACCACTGATGTTTGGGACAGGGCAAGTCCTATTGCCCAGCGCACTGTAGGACGTTTAGCAGCGGTTCTGCCCTCTGCCCATCTGATACCACCCATACATCAACCCCATGTCTCCAGTCACTGCCAACTGTCTCCTGGTGGGCTGAACCAGCCCCACTGAGAAATACTGCATTAGAACACTGTGCGTTCAGCATGCCACCTTAAGCATTGAAAACACAAATCCTGGCCAGGCATGGTGGCTCACACCTGTAATCGCAGCCCTTTGGGAGGCCGAGGTGGGTGGGTCACTTGAGGCCAGGAGTTCAATACCAGCCTGGCCAACATGATGAAAACCCGTCTCTACTAAAAATACAAGAATTAGCCAGGCGTAGTGGCACACACCTATAATCCCAGCTACTTGGGAGGCTGAGGCGGGAGAATCACTTGAACCCAGGCGGCAGAGGTTGCAGTGAGCTGAGATCACGCCATTGCACTCCAGTCTGGTGACAGAGCGAGACTCCATCTCAAAAAGAAAAAAGAAAAGAAAGAAAACACAACTCCTCTCCTCAGTCTCACCCTGGGCGCGGTGGGGGTGAAGAGACGCAAGTCCAAGGACCAACAATGAGTAAGTTTCTTCCTTCCCTAACACGTGACTTCATCTCTTCGAAACAGATGGAACCCATATTCCAATATGTACCTTTGGCATCTTTTCCAAAGTATTGCTAGGGGGACAGTTGGCAGAAAATGGAAAAAAAAAAATATTTGGACACAAACTCTTTTTTCGATTAGGCTTTGAGAAAATCCCCATCTTGCATGCTCCTAGTATATCTCTCGCTGATAAGTTCGCTCATAAAACTAGGGCCTGATCCAGGGCTGCACTGACAGAATTCCCACGGACACACCATGATTAGGACCCTACTGCTGTCCGCTTTGGTGGCTGGAGGTAAGCCCTGTCACCCAGAGTCACTGGTTGCCCATCTCCTGGTGGGGCTGGGCATGGGATCTTTCTGTCTTCCCCTCTTGCCCCCTCTCAACTCCTACTGCATCCAGACCTATATTTATAAGAAAACTAGAATGGCGTTTTAAAGAATTGGCACAAAGAGCAGGATTCTATGACCTCTTGGGATCCTTCCAGAACAAGGGTTTTCTATTTAGGAGTTCAGAATGCAGCAAGTGTAGTTTACACTGTGCGAGTTGCTGCTTCCTAGACTCGAGACCCTTTCTCTTTTCACAGCCCTCGGTTGTGGGGACCCCGCTTACCCGCCCAACGTGTCTAGGGTGGTTGGAGGTGAAGATGCGAGGCCCAACAGCTGGCCCTGGCAGGTGAGTTGACCACACTGTACTTCCTCCCTCCCTGCCCCCTCCCTTTACATCCCACTCTGCCCTTCCACCATGGGGTCTATTGTGCTGGCAAAAGTGAGGATTGATGGAAACTCAGAGAGCAGCACAGGCAACTTCACCGATAAGATACATTTGCGGCCAGGCGCAGTGGCTCATGCTTGTTGTCCCAGAACTCTGGGAAGCTGAGGTGAGCGGATCACCTGAAGTCAGGAGTTCGAGACCAGCCTGGCCAACGTGGTGAAATCCGCCTCTACTAATAACACAAAATTAGCCAGGTGTGGTGGCACACGCCTGTAATCCCAGCAACTTGGGAGGCTGAGGCAGGAGAAACGTTTGAACCCAAGAGGCAGAGTTTGCAATGAGTTCAAATTACATCACTGCACTCCAGCCTAGGTGACAAGGCAAGACTCTGTCTCAAAAAAAAAAAAAAAAAAAAAAAGATACATTTCTGTGGCCTTGGCCAACTTTGGGAGTGGAAGGAGAGGTGCCTCCTCCACTGCTCATAGGAGTTGTCCCCTCCCCACTGCTCATATGCAGATTTACAAATATAGTATTACTCCATTAACCAATCGGAGGCTTGCTTACAAATGTACCATTGTCCTGTGAACCATTCAAGACAATCTAAGCAAATATTCCTTGCTTTAAGGAGCCAATCAGTGCCATTTTTGCAAATTAATCTTTAACTACAGGCAAATCAATGTTACCGGTGAAAATCAATGTTTTCTTAAGTTGATATAATCATAGTGATATCAAGACTAAACTGCCGAGCGCAGCACAGGCACAAATTACTAAGATGTGTTAATGGTGGGAATTTCAAGAGAAATGTGTGAAGTTTACGTTGATGTAAACAAATATAGTAAAATCTCATTTATCTGATGTAATTGGAATGAGTAATTGAAAAGTTGGTTATAAATTATTTTAAATCAAACATATATGCCGTAAACATTTTATTTTACGCTATGTAAATATACATTCACCAATGTTTTGAGTTTTTAGCTGTCTTTTTCATATAAACCACTTCCCATAATATCTCATCTACAAGTCCATTTCTTTAAAGCAGGGCAGTAACTTTGAGACGTTCACAAAGCAATCTAAGTTATGAGCCCATTCATACTTTTACAACATCCCCCTCTCAACCTTTCAATTTTCTCACAGACAGTAATTCAAGAGCAATTTTTAAAGAATCATGGTTATTAGGCCAGGCGTGGTGGCTCACACCTGTAATCCCAGCACCTTGGGTGGCTGAAGCAGGAGAATTGCTTGAACCTGGGAGGTGGAGGTTGCAGTGAGCTGAGATTGTGCCACTGCACTCCAGCCTGGGTGACAGAGCAAAACTCTATGTAAAAAAAAAAAAAAAAAAAAAAAAAAAAAATCATTATTATCCAGTCTCTTCCAAAGATTAACTTTGTTTCCATATAAATCACAACTCTTTCTGAACTCTTATTTCACTGGTTACATGTTTAATCAAATTTCATTATCGCAAGCATAATTGACATAAACTGCTTTGGGAGAAAACCCAGCTGAATCAGGATGAGTTTCTGACTTATGTAGGAAGAGCAACTAGCAGCCCACTAGCCTTAAGCATTCAGAGTGGCCCATGCAGCAGCCACTGTGTTTATAGAGGCCAGCATTCATTCATCTGCTTCTTGGTTGAGAGACTGTCAATGATAGGCCGGGCATGGCGGCTCATGCCTGCAATCCCAGCAATTTGGGAGGCCGAGGTGGGTAGATCACCTGAGGTCAGGAGTTTGAGACCAGCATGGTCAACATGGTGAAACCCCGTCTCTGCCAAAAATAGAAAAATTAGCCTGGCATGGTAGTGGGCACATGTCCCAGTGACTCGGGAGGCTGAGGCACAAGAATCACTTGAAGCCGGGAGGTGGGAGTTGCAGTGAGCCAAGACTGTACCTCTGTACTCCAGCCTAGGTGATAGAGTGAGACTCAGTCTAAAAAAAAAATTGTCAATGATAGAATGATGTCAGATATTTCACAATTTTTTCTTTTTTTGAGACAGGGACTTGCTCTGTCACCCAGGCTGGAGTGCAGTGGCACAATCATAGTTCACTGCAGCCTCAAACTCCTGGGCTCCAGCTATCCACCTGCCTCAGCCTCCCAAAGTGCTGGGATCATAGTTACCCACCACTGCACTCAGCCATAGTGATTTTTTTTTTTTTTTTTTTTTTTTTGAGACAGGGTCTCATTCTGTCTCCAGGCTGTAGTATAGTGGCTGGTAAAACATGGCTCACTGTGGCCTCAAACTCCTAGGCTCAAGTGATTCTCCCACTTCAGCCTCCCTACCAGCTGAGACCACAGGTACATGCCACCACACTCGGCTAATTTTTTTTTAATGGGGTCTCACTGTGTTTCCCAGGCTGGTCGTGAACTCCTGGGCTCAAGTTATCCCCCTGCCTCAGACCCCCAAAGTGCTTGGATTACAGGCATGAGCCACTGAACCCCAGCCTCACCGTTTATATACTTGGCTTTGTGTACTTCTGCCAGTTCCTTTGCTCCTATCACAGTCCCTCAGTACTTCTTCCCCGGGGAATTTGGAAGAAGGGCCACAGTCCCTCTGCTACTGGGCCCCGTAGCATGGGGCACACCTGTGCTGAGAATGAATCATTGCTGCCTACAGAGATACCTCCTCACTCTCTTGCACAAAGGTATTATTGCCTTGAGAACAAGTAATGTAGTCTTTGAAGAGTTCCTACACTTCGTGCTTCTGTTTCCCTGGGGAAATTTTTTTACTTAGATGATAGGCAGGTCTAGCTGGGTGGGGACTCGGAGGAGGCAAGTAGGACATTCACTCGGGCGGCAAATTTTAAGGGGGTAGCACAAAACTTAGCAGCCAGCCAGGCACAGTGGCACACACCTGTAATCCCAGCTATTCAGGTGATGAGTCCGGAGGGTTGTTTGAGCCCAAGAGTTTGAGACCAGCCTGGGCAACCCATCTCAAAAAAAAAAATCATTTTTCTAAATAATAAAAAAAAAAAACCAACAACTTACTAACCAAAATGGATAATTTTTGATGCAGTTTTTTGTCTTTTGTTTTTCCTGGAGATAGAATCTCACTCTGTCACCCAGGCTGGAGTACAGTGGCACGATCTCGGCTCACTGCAACCTCCACTTCCCATGTTCAAGCAATTCTCCTACCTCAGCCTCCCAAGTACCTGGGATTACAGGTGCATGCCACCACACCCAGCTAATTTTTTGTATTTCTAGTAGAGATGGAGTTTCACCATGTTGACCAGGCTGGTCTCAAACTCCTGACCTCAGGTGATCTGCCTGCCTTGGCCTCCCAAAGTGCTGGGATTACAGGTATGAGCCACTGCGCCTGGCCAGCTATTTTAATTATAGTATTAATCACCGTGAGAGCCCTGCACCGTGGCTTATGTTCTCCATTTTCCAAAGAAAGTAACTGGGACTTGGAAAGGTTACAGAATTGCCCAAAGGCACTGAGTTAGCCTGGGGTGAATGAGGATTCAAATTTGGTTTAGCTACACTTTGCTGGCCGCAAAGAACACAAAATACCTGGACAAAATTTCACATCTGTAGGATGGTTTCAGCCTAGTTTTTTAAATTGGGGGGTACATCCTTTTAAGTAACTTTTTTCACTTTGTCTAATTTGAAAAATCTTTTTAAAAGCCAGTTCATCTAAGACCGCTTAATGTCACGCAAACGAGAAATATCAAGCGGAGAAATACCGAGTGGCTAACTAAAAACAAGGACATTCAGAGAAAAGTAGGCATCTGCCAACAAACAGATCATCGTTCCCCCACAGTTACAGGAACACCGATCAGAGCAGTCCCCACCCTGCTGTCACCTCCCTCCTCTCTGCTTGGCCATGGCAGGGAATTGAAAGACAGGGGAGGAGGAATGAAGGAAGGGGAAGGGCATGGAACAGCTTCATTAGAGACTAAACATTGTCAAATGTCACCACCTTAATGTTCTTTTTTTTTGAGAAGGGTCTCACTCTGTCGCCCAGGCCGGAGTGCAGTGGCGCCATCCCAGCTCACTGCAACCTCCATCTCCTGGGTTCAGGTGATTCTCCTGCCTCAGCCTCCCAAGTAGATGGGATTGCAGGCATGCGCCACCATGCCCAGCTAATTTTTGTATTTTTAGCAGAGACGGGGTCTCACCATGTTGGCCAGGCTGGCCTCAAACTCCTGGCCTCAAGTAATCCACCCACCTCGGCCTCCCAAAGTGCTGGGATTACAGGCATGAGCCAACACATCTGGCCCATGCCACCTTAAAGTTCTACCCCACACTTGTTATAAACTGTCAACCTAAACAGAAACCTTTTTTTTTTTTTTTTTTTGAGACAGCGTCTCACTCTGTTGCCCAGGCTGGAGTGTGGCAGTGGCGCCATCTCAGCTCACTGCAACCTCTTCCTCCCAGGTTCAAATGATTCCCCTGCCTCAGCCTCCTGAGTAGCCACTGTGCCCAGCCCAGAAACCATTTTTTAACCTAAAAAAAATGTGAGGGGCTGATGGACAGAGGAGTAAAGTCCACTTATGCAGCCTTACTTTTCTATGAGTGAATTTGGTCTTAAGGGAGAAATAGACCAGCAAGAGACAAGATCACTGCCCCGGTGATCTCTTTCATTCTATTCATTCACTTATTCACTCACTTAATCAGTAAGCATTTGTTAAGGACCCAGTATGTACCAGGCACTATTCTAGGTGCCTGGCACATAGCAGTGGGGGAAAAATTCATGAAGCCTTTATTAAAGTGGAGGAGAGGCCACGCACAGTGGTTCACACCTAAAATCCCAGTACTTTTGGAGGGCAAGGTGGACGGATCACCTGAGGTCAGGAATTCAAGACCAGCCTGGCTAACATGGCAAAACCCCATCTCTACTAAAAATACAAAAAATTAGCCAGGCATGGTGGCAGCCACCTGTAATCTCAGCTACTCTGGTGGCTGAGGCAGGAGAATCGCTTGAACCCAGGAGACAGGTTGCAGTGAGCCGAGATCGCACCACTGCACTCCAACCTGGAAGACAAAACACAACTCCAGCTCAAAAAATAAAATAAAATAAAGTGGAGGAGTGAGACAATAAACAGCTGAATGGGTAAAGTCATAACATGCCAGGAAATGAAAGATACTAATGATGAAGAGTAAAGCAGGCCAAGAGGAAGGAGACGAGTGTGTCTGAGTGTGCATGTGTACATGAGTGTGCGGGTATGTGTGTGTGCACACTGTTTGGGATAGCGTGGTCATAGAAGGCCTCATGAAGAAGGTAATCTTGAGCAGAGACCTACAGAATGTGAAGGAAAGAGCTACACCGACATTTGTGAGAATAGTCCAGGCAGGAGGGAGAGCCAGTGCAAAGGCCCTGAGGCGGAAGCTGGTTTGGTGTACTTGCAGAACTGCATGGAAGTCAGTGTGGCTGGAGAAGAGTAGAAGCCTAGGAGGTCAGAGAGGCCACGGAGGGCCTAGTAGGTCATCAGACAGTTTTAGGTTTTACAGACTGTAAAGGGGAAGCCACTGGAGGGCCTGAGCAGAGAAGAGATGTCACCTGACTTACATTCGAAAAGGATCATTCTGGCTGCTGTGTTGAGAAAATGTGGGTGGGAGCAGAAAGAAGAAATGAGAGACAGCTAGACACGGTGGCTCACACCTGTAATCCCAGCACTTTGGGAGGCCGAAGTGGGCAGATCATGAGGTCAGGAGATTGAGACCATCCTGGCCAACATGGTGAAACCTCGTCTCTACTAAAAATAAAAAATTAGCCAGGTGTGGTGGTGCGCGCCTGTAGTCCCAGCTACTCGGGAGGCTGAGGCAGGAGAATCACTTGAACTCGGGAGGTGGAGGTTGCAGTGAGCTGAGATGGTGTCACTGCACTCCAATCTGGGTGACAGAGCAAGACTCCATCTCAAAGAAAAATAAAAGAGAGGGATGAGAGACTAGAGTGATCATCCAGGAGAGAGGATGACTGGGACACACAGTTGAGGTAGTGACCAAGGGGTGGCAGCCACTCCACATATTCCCAGGGTAGAGCTGATGGGATTTGCTGATGGACTGAAACGAGGGATAAGAAAGAAAGAGAAGAGCCAAAGAGGACGCAAGGTTTCTGGCCTGAGCAGCAGTGGAGGTGCCGCTGACTGACAGAGGAGCCGGGGGTAAGACCACATCCGGGATAATCAAGAGTTTTCTTTTGGACATATTAAACTGGAGTGCGCTCAGGTAAAAGCGCCCAAGGAGGGAAAGATCCCAACCAATCCAGTTGCAGAAAAATGTTCAGAACAGGTTTGTTTTTATGGTTTTGGTTTTTTTGGTTTGTTTCGGAGACAGAGTCTCACTCTGTCACCCAGGCTGGAGTGCAATGGCACCATCTCAGCTCACCACAACCTCTGCCTCCCGGGTTGAAGAGATTATCCTGCCTCAGCCTCTCGAATAACTGGGATTACAGGCACCCGTCACCACGCCCAGCTAATTTTTGTATTTATAGTGAGGATGGGGTTTCACCATGTTGGTCACGCTGGTCTTGAATTCCTGACCTCGTGATCCTCCTGCCTTGGCATCCCAAAGTGCTGGGATTACAGGTGTGAGCCATTGCGCCCAGCCGTATTTTTCTTTTTGAGATGGAGTCTTGCTCTTGTCATCCAGGCTGGAGTGCAATGGCACGATCTCAGCTCACTGTAACATCAGTCTCCCAGGTTCAAGCAATTCTCCTGCCTCAGCCTCCCAAGTAGCTGGGATTACAAGCACCCACCATCATACCTGGCTAATTTTTGTATTTTTAGTAGAGACAGGGTTTAACCATGTTTGCCAGGCTAGTCTCAAACTCCTGACCTCATGATCCGCCCACATCAGCCTCCCAAAGTGCTGGGAATACAGGCATGAGACACCACGCACAGCAGAGCAGTTATTTTTTAATAGTCTTTACGTTTTTTATTTTTTATCCCAGATTTTTCCATTAATTTTGTTGTTTCCTTTTGTCGGGGGTTGGGGGGATGGGGCAGAGCAGGGACAGGCCCTTGCTGTGTCACCCAGGCTGAGCACAGTGCACTCACAGCTCACTGCAGCCTAGACTTCCCAAGATGAAGCAATCCTCCCACCACAGCCTCCTGAGTAGCTGAAACTACAGGTGAGCACCACCACGCCCAGCTAATTTTTATTTTTGAATTGCTTTGGTAGAGTCAAGTTTTTGCTATGGTACCCAGGCTGGTTCACAAACTCCTGGGCTCAAGCAATCTTTCCACCTCAGCCTCCTGAGTAGCTGGGACTACAGGCATGCACCCCACATCCAGTGGCTAATTTGGGTTTGTTTTGTTTTATTTTGTTTTTGAGACAGAATCTCACTCTGTCACCCAGGCTAGAGTGCAGTGATGCGATCTCAGCTCACTGCAACCTCCACCTCCCAGGTTCAAGGAATTCTCCTGCCTCAGCCTCCTAATTAGCTGGGATTATAGATGTGTACCACCACGTCTGGCTAATTTTTGTATTTTTAGTAGAGACAGGGTTTCATCATTTTGGCCAGGCTGGTCTCAAACTCCTGACTTCAGGTAATTCACCCACCTCGGCCTCCCAAACTGCAGGGATTACAGGCATGAGCCACTGCACCTGGCCAGGATATTTTTTTTGGAGAGACGATATATTAATGCGTTCTCACATTGCTAATAAAGACATACCTGAGAATGGGTAATTTATAAAGGAAAGAGGTTTAATTGACTCACAGCTCAGCATGGCTGGAAAGGCCTCAGGAAATTACAGTCGTGGCAGAAGGGAAAGGAAACACATCCTTTTTCACATGGCAGCAGCAAGGAGAAGTGCAGAGCAAAAGGGCTGGGGAGCCCCTTATAAAACCATCAGATCTCGTGAGAATTCCTCACTCTCGTGAGAACAGCATGGGGGTAACCACCCTCATGATTCAATTACCTCTCACTAGCTCCCTCTCATGGCACGTGGGGATTATGGGAACTACAATTCAAGATGAGATTCAGGTGGGGACACAGCCAAACCATATCAGACAGGATTTGGCCACGTTGCCCAGGCTGGTCTCAAGCCCCTAGGCTCAACTGGTCCTCCTGCCTTGGCCTCCCAAAGTGTTGGGATTATAGTCATGAACCACTGTGCTTGGCCTGATTTTTTTTTTAATATACATTGCATTAAAATTTTTTTTTTTTAATCTTGATGGCTGAGGTTTTAGGTGTCTCCTTAAGTTCTGCACCTGAGGCGAATGCCTCACTCCCTCTTACCCTTGTCCCGGCCCTGTTCTTGGGAAGCTGGAGTGCAGGAAGGCACTGCTCTTTCAGCCACAGCCACAGAGCTCTTGTGCTTCTCCCCAGGCCTCTCTGCAGTACAACTCCAATGGCCAGTGGCGCCACACCTGCGGAGGGTCTCTGATAGCCAACAGCTGGGTCCTGACGGCTGCCCACTGCATCAGGTAACTGCCATTTCCCGGGCGCTTGGCCTGCTCACCAGCTGGTGCCCATTTCTGAGCTGGGGGCTCAAATGAACCATGCTACATAAAGGAGCCTTGCAAATAACCACTTGCCTGGCCGAGGCACAAGCTGTAGTCAGTCGATGGTTCGGTGTGCTGGCCCATTGATGTTAGTACATGGCATGGATGGATCGTCCTGTGCCAGGTACTGAGGGAGGAGGAGGAGAGGGGGAAGGCCCAACCTCTGCCCTCTTGGAGATACTAAATGTGGCCTCTGGATGTGGAATTGGGTTCCCTTGAACAACTTAACTCACTTCTCAAAGCTTCAATACCATCACCTGCAGAAAATGAGGTAACAGAATTTAGCGTGGATTTGATAAGTTGATTCACTGAAGGGCCTGGCACTTAGTAAGTGCTCATTGAAAGCTAATTCTAAATTACAGACAAATTATAGAGGCCCGTAAGGTGCTGCAACGTTGTTCACTTATCCTCCTCTTTGTCCATGACCTCTGCTCATCACAGCTGGATCTCACCAGAGTTTCTGCTGGGTCAGTGTGACTCCCTACCCGGAGTGGTCCCTTCTCCCATCTAATTTATAAGGCACTCTATGAGGTTTTGGGGAAAATAATGGAGGCCTACAGTGAGGACTTCTCTCTAACTGTGGGACTCTGGGCCAGTTATTCCTCTGTGGGCCTGAGTTTCCCTATCTGAAAAGGAAAGGTGCCGGGCGCGGTGGCTCAAGCCTGTAATCCCAGCACTTTGGGAGGCCGAGGCAGATGGATCACGAGGTCAAGAGATCGAGACCATCCTGGTCAACATGGTGAAACCCCGTCTCGACTAAAAATACAAAAAAAATCAGCTGGGCGTGGTGGCGCGTGCCTGTAATCCCAGCTACTCAGGAGGCTGAGGCAGAAGAACTGCCTGAACCCAGGAGGCGGAGGTTGCAGTGAGCCGAGATCGCGCCATTGCACTCCAGCCTGGGTAACAAGAGCGAAACTCTGTCTCAAAAAAAAAGAAAAAAAAAGGAAAGGTGGGAAAAATTCCCTTGAAATGACTCCTGTTTTCTCTGTGTTCATTTCATTCCCTCCATAATACTATAATGTTTGTGTTATTGTAATTTTTATTTTATGTTGTCATTTATAGTTAGTACAGTAACAATTATATGATCACAGTTCTTAAGTTGCATAGTCTCTATTGTAATTAACTGATTGTCCTGGGGAGGAAAGATCCCCAGGCCCCACCTAGTGGCTCACACAGCGGCCAGTCACTTGGATCTATCCCCAGCGTTATCTAAAGCCAGGCCTCTGGAGGTGACCCTCTCCCTGGGCCCTCCTTTCTCCCAGCTCCTCCAGGACCTACCGCGTGGTGCTGGGCCGGCAAAGCCTCTCCACTGAGGAGACCGGCTCGCTGGCCGTCCAGGTCTCTAAGATCGTGGTGCACAAGGACTGGAACTCCAGCCAGCTCTCCAAAGGGTTCGTTGCTGTCTAGGTGCACCTGGGGGTGGGGTTGTCGGGAAGCAGGTGGGGGTCTCACGGAGGCAAGGGTCTCAACCCCACCACACCCCCTTTGCTCCTTCTATAGGGAGGGGGAAGGAGCTCTGGCCTCTTATGTTCTACCCGCTCCAAAGACGTCTGGGGTGGTGATGGGAGCTGGGGAGGGAGAAGCAAAGAATGCCAGAGGGATCTGGGGGTCCTGCCAGGAAAGCCTGCACTGCCCCGTCCGCTGACTGTGTCGCTACTTCATGCCAAGTCCTGGGGACACAGGGACAGTGCTGCCGACCTCGCAACTGTCAGTGGAGCAGGGCACAATCTCTCCCGCCTTGCCCCTTTCAACAAGGCCCTCTGCGTTTTCAAAGATGCCCTGGTG